>NW_027670571.1:0-2500 GCF_964199315.1 Orbicella franksi
TCTCTTAATCATTACTTCAGTTCCAGAAACCAACAAAATAGAACCAAAGTCCTATTCCATTATTCCATGCTTATGTATTCAAGCGCTGGCTTGCTTTGAACACTCTAATTTTTTCAAAGTAAACGTCGCAGATCCTATGCACACTCAGTTAAGAGCACACACAGTCTTTGCGAGGAAGAACAGCGCGGCCAGTAACATACCTTGCGGCAGACCGGCCGAGCCATCCCGAAATCCAACTACGAGCTTTTTAACTGCAACAACTTTAATATACGCTATTGGAGCTGGAATTACCGCGGCTGCTGGCACCAGACTTGCCCTCCAATGGATCCTCGTTAAAGGATTTAAGTTGTACTCATTCCAATTACAAGACTTGGAAAAGCCCTGTATTGTTATTTCTTGTCACTACCTCCCTGAGTCAGGATTGGGTAATTTGCGCGCCTGCTGCCTTCCTTGGATGTGGTAGCCGTTTCTCAGGCTCCCTCTCCGGAATCGAACCCTAATTCTCCGTCACCCGTTGCAACCATGGTAAGCCACTACCTTACCATCGACAGTTGATAGGGCAGAAATTTGAATGAAACATCGCCAGCTCAAGGCCGTGCGATTCGATCAGTTACTATGAATCACCAAAGAACCGGGCAGAACCCGCATTGGTTTTTAATCTAATAAATACATCCCTTCCAGAAGTCGGGACTTTTCGCATGTATTTAGCTCTAGAATTACTACGGTTATCCAAGTAGTAATGGTACAATCAAATAAACGATAACTGATTTAATGAGCCATTCGCAGTTTCACAGTACAAGTGCTTATACTTAGACATGCATGGCTTAATCTTTGAGACAAGCATATGACTACTGGCAGGATCAACCAGGTAGCTATCCCTCAGGGAACCCGGCGGGAACCCTATTGCGTCTGCTTCCTTTGAAAGGAGGCTGGCATTTCACCGTCAAGCTGCACTGGGAATCCTCCCGGCCATGGAAGACGCACGAGGCGTTCGACCCTGTCCGAGGGAAACCCGTTCTCTCTTTGCCACGTCTTTCCACTGCTTCACCCTAGTAAGCTTCCGGCATACCAGTGAGACAGCCAAGTGCACGGAATGCCGACAAGATACATCGGGGAAGAATGATTCTTCCGAATCTAAGCCGCTATTCTTGGCCAAAGGCCATCAGGTACAACATCCATCCGTTCTCTCGTTGTCCACACCGAGACAACTTGGCTTCAAGTTCAGTCATTTCATGCTACCGACCGAGCAAGTTTGGTCGACTTTGCTCCTTTTTCCTCCAAATACCCTCCTTTCCTACCCGAGAACACATTACCGAGCAGGGCTTACTGTTACGGACCGATACAGCTCAATTGCTCTTTCGGTCTTTCCCGATGCCTGCCCTACATTATAACCCGAAACCGTCTATTCCCCCAACCAAGTTTAGACACTTAGAAAAATGTCGAAAATTTCGATTTTTCGAAACTGCTCCAAAGCGCTCCCCATGGCATTCCAAACGTGCGTCTGCATGTCAGAGTTACGAAAACGAAGAGATTTCCACGAAGATGACCGATGATTGCCGAAATTTCCCGACGAAAACCCGAAGCTCAAAGACCACACCCTAAAGAGCGCAAAATTGGGATTTTACACTTTTTCAAAACTTTGTGCGGCAAACTATTGGCCAGCTCGAGTTACGTGCAGGCGCCAAGTTTGGCGCTGTCACGTCATCGTTAAGGGGGGTGTGCTACACTATCTTAAAACTGGGCGTCGGTCCCCCTATTCTATAAGCACCCTTAAGATTTTCACCATTTTCAAAACTTTTTGTGGCAAACTATTGGCCAGCTCGAGTTACGTGCAGGCGCCAAGTTTGGCGCTGTCACATCATCGTTAAGGGGGGTGTGCTACACTATCTTAAAACTGGGCGTCGGTCCCCCTATTCTATAAGCACCCTTAAGATTTTCACCATTTTCAAAACTTTTTGCGGCAAACTATTGGCCAGCTCGAGTTACGTGCAGGCGCCAAGTTTGGCGCTGTCACATCATCGTTAAGGGGGGTGTGCTACACTATCTTAAAACTGGGCGTCGGTCCCCCTTATCTATAAGCACCCTTAAGATTTTCACCATTTTCAAAACTTTTTGCGGCAAACTATTGGCCAGCTCGAGTTACGTGCAGGCGCCCAGTTTGGCGCTGTCACATCATCGTTAAGGGGGGTGTGCTACACTATCTTAAAACTGGGCGTCGGTCCCCCTTATCTATAAGCACCCTTAAGATTTTCACCATTTTCAAACCTTTTTGCGGCAAACTATTGGCCAGCTCGAGTTACGTGCAGGCGCCAAGTTTGGCGCTGTCACATCATCGTTAAGGGGGGTGTGCTACACTATCTTAAAACTGGGCGTCGGTCCCCCTAATCTATAAGCACCCTTAAGATTTTTACCACTTTCAAAACGTTTTGCGGCAAACTATTGGCCAGCTCGAGTTACGTGCAGGCGCCAAGTTTGGCGCTGTCACATCATCGTTAAGGGG
>NW_027670572.1:0-21259 GCF_964199315.1 Orbicella franksi
ATTCTCATTTGAACTCTTAAGAAAGTTGAGAAGTGACTCTTGGATGCCTCTTAATAGGATCTTAGTTTATTCTCAGTGAATTTATTCTCATTTGAACTCTTCATAGAAAGTTGAGAAGTGAATCTGGGATGCCTCTTTTTTAATAGGGCCCGGGGTGCACGATCAAACCTCCAGACATGCCTTTTATTGTACATGCCATGCGGGTTTGAAGCCTTAATTTTCAAGTCAGCGCGTGTGATAGATGTCTGGAGAATTTCTTAGTTAATCAGACCTTATTTCATGCCAACTGCAGTCAGACAGCTTATTAAGGAGTGAATTTATTCTCATTTGAACTCTTAAGAAAGTTGAGAAGTGACTCTTGGATGCCTCTTAATAGGATCTTAGTTTATTCTCAGTGAATTTATTCTCATTTGAACTCTTCATAGAAAGTTGAGAAGTGAATCTGGGATGCCTCTTTTTTAATAGGGCCCGGGGTGCACGATCAAACCTCCAGACATGCCTTTTATTGTACATGCCATGCGGGTTTGAAGCCTTAATTTTCAAGTCAGCGCGTGTGATAGATGTCTGGAGAATTTCTTAGTTAATCAGACCTTATTTCATGCCAACTGCAGTCAGACAGCTTATTAAGGAGTGAATTTATTCTCATTTGAACTCTTAAGAAAGTTGAGAAGTGACTCTTGGATGCCTCTTAATAGGATCTTAGTTTATTCTCAGTGAATTTATTCTCATTTGAACTCTTCATAGAAAGTTGAGAAGTGAATCTGGGATGCCTCTTTTTTAATAGGGCCCGGGGTGCACGATCAAACCTCCAGACATGCCTTTTATTGTACATGCCATGCGGGTTTGAAGCCTTAATTTTCAAGTCAGCGCGTGTGATAGATGTCTGGAGAATTTCTTAGTTAATCAGACCTTATTTCATGCCAACTGCAGTCAGACAGCTTATTAAGGAGTGAATTTATTCTCATTTGAACTCTTAAGAAAGTTGAGAAGTGACTCTTGGATGCCTCTTAATAGGATCTTAGTTTATTCTCAGTGAATTTATTCTCATTTGAACTCTTCATAGAAAGTTGAGAAGTGAATCTGGGATGCCTCTTTTTTAATAGGGCCCGGGGTGCACGATCAAACCTCCAGACATGCCTTTTATTGTACATGCCATGCGGGTTTGAAGCCTTAATTTTCAAGTCAGCGCGTGTGATAGATGTCTGGAGAATTTCTTAGTTAATCAGACCTTATTTCATGCCAACTGCAGTCAGACAGCTTATTAAGGAGTGAATTTATTCTCATTTGAACTCTTAAGAAAGTTGAGAAGTGACTCTTGGATGCCTCTTAATAGGATCTTAGTTTATTCTCAGTGAATTTATTCTCATTTGAACTCTTCATAGAAAGTTGAGAAGTGAATCTGGGATGCCTCTTTTTTAATAGGGCCCGGGGTGCAGGATCAAACCTCCAGACATGCCTTTTATTGTACATGCCATGCGGGTTTGAAGCCTTAATTTTCAAGTCAGCGCGTGTGATAGATGTCTGGAGAATTTCTTAGTTAATCAGACCTTATTTCATGCCAACTGCAGTCAGACAGCTTATTAAGGAGTGAATTTATTCTCATTTGAACTCTTAAGAAAGTTGAGAAGTGACTCTTGGATGCCTCTTAATAGGATCTTAGTTTATTCTCAGTGAATTTATTCTCATTTGAACTCTTCATAGAAAGTTGAGAAGTGAATCTGGGATGCCTCTTTTTTAATAGGGCCCGGGGTGCACGATCAAACCTCCAGACATGCCTTTTATTGTACATGCCATGCGGGTTTGAAGCCTTAATTTTCAAGTCAGCGCGTGTGATAGATGTCTGGAGAATTTCTTAGTTAATCAGACCTTATTTCATGCCAACTGCAGTCAGACAGCTTATTAAGGAGTGAATTTATTCTCATTTGAACTCTTAAGAAAGTTGAGAAGTGACTCTTGGATGCCTCTTAATAGGATCTTAGTTTATTCTCAGTGAATTTATTCTCATTTGAACTCTTCATAGAAAGTTGAGAAGTGAATCTGGGATGCCTCTTTTTTAATAGGGCCCGGGGTGCACGATCAAACCTCCAGACATGCCTTTTATTGTACATGCCATGCGGGTTTGAAGCCTTAATTTTCAAGTCAGCGCGTGTGATAGATGTCTGGAGAATTTCTTAGTTAATCAGACCTTATTTCATGCCAACTGCAGTCAGACAGCTTATTAAGGAGTGAATTTATTCTCATTTGAACTCTTAAGAAAGTTGAGAAGTGACTCTTGGATGCCTCTTAATAGGATCTTAGTTTATTCTCAGTGAATTTATTCTCATTTGAACTCTTCATAGAAAGTTGAGAAGTGAATCTGGGATGCCTCTTTTTTAATAGGGCCCGGGGTGCACGATCAAACCTCCAGACATGCCTTTTATTGTACATGCCATGCGGGTTTGAAGCCTTAATTTTCAAGTCAGCGCGTGTGATAGATGTCTGGAGAATTTCTTAGTTAATCAGACCTTATTTCATGCCAACTGCAGTCAGACAGCTTATTAAGGAGTGAATTTATTCTCATTTGAACTCTTAAGAAAGTTGAGAAGTGACTCTTGGATGCCTCTTAATAGGATCTTAGTTTATTCTCAGTGAATTTATTCTCATTTGAACTCTTCATAGAAAGTTGAGAAGTGAATCTGGGATGCCTCTTTTTTAATAGGGCCCGGGGTGCACGATCAAACCTCCAGACATGCCTTTTATTGTACATGCCATGCGGGTTTGAAGCCTTAATTTTCAAGTCAGCGCGTGTGATAGATGTCTGGAGAATTTCTTAGTTAATCAGACCTTATTTCATGCCAACTGCAGTCAGACAGCTTATTAAGGAGTGAATTTATTCTCATTTGAACTCTTAAGAAAGTTGAGAAGTGACTCTTGGATGCCTCTTAATAGGATCTTAGTTTATTCTCAGTGAATTTATTCTCATTTGAACTCTTCATAGAAAGTTGAGAAGTGAATCTGGGATGCCTCTTTTTTAATAGGGCCCGGGGTGCACGATCAAACCTCCAGACATGCCTTTTATTGTACATGCCATGCGGGTTTGAAGCCTTAATTTTCAAGTCAGCGCGTGTGATAGATGTCTGGAGAATTTCTTAGTTAATCAGACCTTATTTCATGCCAACTGCAGTCAGACAGCTTATTAAGGAGTGAATTTATTCTCATTTGAACTCTTAAGAAAGTTGAGAAGTGACTCTTGGATGCCTCTTAATAGGATCTTAGTTTATTCTCAGTGAATTTATTCTCATTTGAACTCTTCATAGAAAGTTGAGAAGTGAATCTGGGATGCCTCTTTTTTAATAGGGCCCGGGGTGCACGATCAAACCTCCAGACATGCCTTTTATTGTACATGCCATGCGGGTTTGAAGCCTTAATTTTCAAGTCAGCGCGTGTGATAGATGTCTGGAGAATTTCTTAGTTAATCAGACCTTATTTCATGCCAACTGCAGTCAGACAGCTTATTAAGGAGTGAATTTATTCTCATTTGAACTCTTAAGAAAGTTGAGAAGTGACTCTTGGATGCCTCTTAATAGGATCTTAGTTTATTCTCAGTGAATTTATTCTCATTTGAACTCTTCATAGAAAGTTGAGAAGTGAATCTGGGATGCCTCTTTTTTAATAGGGCCCGGGGTGCACGATCAAACCTCCAGACATGCCTTTTATTGTACATGCCATGCGGGTTTGAAGCCTTAATTTTCAAGTCAGCGCGTGTGATAGATGTCTGGAGAATTTCTTAGTTAATCAGACCTTATTTCATGCCAACTGCAGTCAGACAGCTTATTAAGGAGTGAATTTATTCTCATTTGAACTCTTAAGAAAGTTGAGAAGTGACTCTTGGATGCCTCTTAATAGGATCTTAGTTTATTCTCAGTGAATTTATTCTCATTTGAACTCTTCATAGAAAGTTGAGAAGTGAATCTGGGATGCCTCTTTTTTAATAGGGCCCGGGGTGCACGATCAAACCTCCAGACATGCCTTTTATTGTACATGCCATGCGGGTTTGAAGCCTTAATTTTCAAGTCAGCGCGTGTGATAGATGTCTGGAGAATTTCTTAGTTAATCAGACCTTATTTCATGCCAACTGCAGTCAGACAGCTTATTAAGGAGTGAATTTATTCTCATTTGAACTCTTAAGAAAGTTGAGAAGTGACTCTTGGATGCCTCTTAATAGGATCTTAGTTTATTCTCAGTGAATTTATTCTCATTTGAACTCTTCATAGAAAGTTGAGAAGTGAATCTGGGATGCCTCTTTTTTAATAGGGCCCGGGGTGCACGATCAAACCTCCAGACATGCCTTTTATTGTACATGCCATGCGGGTTTGAAGCCTTAATTTTCAAGTCAGCGCGTGTGATAGATGTCTGGAGAATTTCTTAGTTAATCAGACCTTATTTCATGCCAACTGCAGTCAGACAGCTTATTAAGGAGTGAATTTATTCTCATTTGAACTCTTAAGAAAGTTGAGAAGTGACTCTTGGATGCCTCTTAATAGGATCTTAGTTTATTCTCAGTGAATTTATTCTCATTTGAACTCTTCATAGAAAGTTGAGAAGTGAATCTGGGATGCCTCTTTTTTAATAGGGCCCGGGGTGCACGATCAAACCTCCAGACATGCCTTTTATTGTACATGCCATGCGGGTTTGAAGCCTTAATTTTCAAGTCAGCGCGTGTGATAGATGTCTGGAGAATTTCTTAGTTAATCAGACCTTATTTCATGCCAACTGCAGTCAGACAGCTTATTAAGGAGTGAATTTATTCTCATTTGAACTCTTAAGAAAGTTGAGAAGTGACTCTTGGATGCCTCTTAATAGGATCTTAGTTTATTCTCAGTGAATTTATTCTCATTTGAACTCTTCATAGAAAGTTGAGAAGTGAATCTGGGATGCCTCTTTTTTAATAGGGCCCGGGGTGCACGATCAAACCTCCAGACATGCCTTTTATTGTACATGCCATGCGGGTTTGAAGCCTTAATTTTCAAGTCAGCGCGTGTGATAGATGTCTGGAGAATTTCTTAGTTAATCAGACCTTATTTCATGCCAACTGCAGTCAGACAGCTTATTAAGGAGTGAATTTATTCTCATTTGAACTCTTAAGAAAGTTGAGAAGTGACTCTTGGATGCCTCTTAATAGGATCTTAGTTTATTCTCAGTGAATTTATTCTCATTTGAACTCTTCATAGAAAGTTGAGAAGTGAATCTGGGATGCCTCTTTTTTAATAGGGCCCGGGGTGCACGATCAAACCTCCAGACATGCCTTTTATTGTACATGCCATGCGGGTTTGAAGCCTTAATTTTCAAGTCAGCGCGTGTGATAGATGTCTGGAGAATTTCTTAGTTAATCAGACCTTATTTCATGCCAACTGCAGTCAGACAGCTTATTAAGGAGTGAATTTATTCTCATTTGAACTCTTAAGAAAGTTGAGAAGTGACTCTTGGATGCCTCTTAATAGGATCTTAGTTTATTCTCAGTGAATTTATTCTCATTTGAACTCTTCATAGAAAGTTGAGAAGTGAATCTGGGATGCCTCTTTTTTAATAGGGCCCGGGGTGCACGATCAAACCTCCAGACATGCCTTTTATTGTACATGCCATGCGGGTTTGAAGCCTTAATTTTCAAGTCAGCGCGTGTGATAGATGTCTGGAGAATTTCTTAGTTAATCAGACCTTATTTCATGCCAACTGCAGTCAGACAGCTTATTAAGGAGTGAATTTATTCTCATTTGAACTCTTAAGAAAGTTGAGAAGTGACTCTTGGATGCCTCTTAATAGGATCTTAGTTTATTCTCAGTGAATTTATTCTCATTTGAACTCTTCATAGAAAGTTGAGAAGTGAATCTGGGATGCCTCTTTTTTAATAGGGCCCGGGGTGCACGATCAAACCTCCAGACATGCCTTTTATTGTACATGCCATGCGGGTTTGAAGCCTTAATTTTCAAGTCAGCGCGTGTGATAGATGTCTGGAGAATTTCTTAGTTAATCAGACCTTATTTCATGCCAACTGCAGTCAGACAGCTTATTAAGGAGTGAATTTATTCTCATTTGAACTCTTAAGAAAGTTGAGAAGTGACTCTTGGATGCCTCTTAATAGGATCTTAGTTTATTCTCAGTGAATTTATTCTCATTTGAACTCTTCATAGAAAGTTGAGAAGTGAATCTGGGATGCCTCTTTTTTAATAGGGCCCGGGGTGCACGATCAAACCTCCAGACATGCCTTTTATTGTACATGCCATGCGGGTTTGAAGCCTTAATTTTCAAGTCAGCGCGTGTGATAGATGTCTGGAGAATTTCTTAGTTAATCAGACCTTATTTCATGCCAACTGCAGTCAGACAGCTTATTAAGGAGTGAATTTATTCTCATTTGAACTCTTAAGAAAGTTGAGAAGTGACTCTTGGATGCCTCTTAATAGGATCTTAGTTTATTCTCAGTGAATTTATTCTCATTTGAACTCTTCATAGAAAGTTGAGAAGTGAATCTGGGATGCCTCTTTTTTAATAGGGCCCGGGGTGCACGATCAAACCTCCAGACATGCCTTTTATTGTACATGCCATGCGGGTTTGAAGCCTTAATTTTCAAGTCAGCGCGTGTGATAGATGTCTGGAGAATTTCTTAGTTAATCAGACCTTATTTCATGCCAACTGCAGTCAGACAGCTTATTAAGGAGTGAATTTATTCTCATTTGAACTCTTAAGAAAGTTGAGAAGTGACTCTTGGATGCCTCTTAATAGGATCTTAGTTTATTCTCAGTGAATTTATTCTCATTTGAACTCTTCATAGAAAGTTGAGAAGTGAATCTGGGATGCCTCTTTTTTAATAGGGCCCGGGGTGCACGATCAAACCTCCAGACATGCCTTTTATTGTACATGCCATGCGGGTTTGAAGCCTTAATTTTCAAGTCAGCGCGTGTGATAGATGTCTGGAGAATTTCTTAGTTAATCAGACCTTATTTCATGCCAGCTGCAGTCAGACAGCTTATTAAGGAGTGAATTTATTCTCATTTGAACTCTTAAGAAAGTTGAGAAGTGACTCTTGGATGCCTCTTAATAGGATCTTAGTTTATTCTCAGTGAATTTATTCTCATTTGAACTCTTCATAGAAAGTTGAGAAGTGAATCTGGGATGCCTCTTTTTTAATAGGGCCCGGGGTGCACGATCAAACCTCCAGACATGCCTTTTATTGTACATGCCATGCGGGTTTGAAGCCTTAATTTTCAAGTCAGCGCGTGTGATAGATGTCTGGAGAATTTCTTAGTTAATCAGACCTTATTTCATGCCAACTGCAGTCAGACAGCTTATTAAGGAGTGAATTTATTCTCATTTGAACTCTTAAGAAAGTTGAGAAGTGACTCTTGGATGCCTCTTAATAGGATCTTAGTTTATTCTCAGTGAATTTATTCTCATTTGAACTCTTCATAGAAAGTTGAGAAGTGAATCTGGGATGCCTCTTTTTTAATAGGGCCCGGGGTGCACGATCAAACCTCCAGACATGCCTTTTATTGTACATGCCATGCGGGTTTGAAGCCTTAATTTTCAAGTCAGCGCGTGTGATAGATGTCTGGAGAATTTCTTAGTTAATCAGACCTTATTTCATGCCAACTGCAGTCAGACAGCTTATTAAGGAGTGAATTTATTCTCATTTGAACTCTTAAGAAAGTTGAGAAGTGACTCTTGGATGCCTCTTAATAGGATCTTAGTTTATTCTCAGTGAATTTATTCTCATTTGAACTCTTCATAGAAAGTTGAGAAGTGAATCTGGGATGCCTCTTTTTTAATAGGGCCCGGGGTGCACGATCAAACCTCCAGACATGCCTTTTATTGTACATGCCATGCGGGTTTGAAGCCTTAATTTTCAAGTCAGCGCGTGTGATAGATGTCTGGAGAATTTCTTAGTTAATCAGACCTTATTTCATGCCAACTGCAGTCAGACAGCTTATTAAGGAGTGAATTTATTCTCATTTGAACTCTTAAGAAAGTTGAGAAGTGACTCTTGGATGCCTCTTAATAGGATCTTAGTTTATTCTCAGTGAATTTATTCTCATTTGAACTCTTCATAGAAAGTTGAGAAGTGAATCTGGGATGCCTCTTTTTTAATAGGGCCCGGGGTGCACGATCAAACCTCCAGACATGCCTTTTATTGTACATGCCATGCGGGTTTGAAGCCTTAATTTTCAAGTCAGCGCGTGTGATAGATGTCTGGAGAATTTCTTAGTTAATCAGACCTTATTTCATGCCAACTGCAGTCAGACAGCTTATTAAGGAGTGAATTTATTCTCATTTGAACTCTTAAGAAAGTTGAGAAGTGACTCTTGGATGCCTCTTAATAGGATCTTAGTTTATTCTCAGTGAATTTATTCTCATTTGAACTCTTCATAGAAAGTTGAGAAGTGAATCTGGGATGCCTCTTTTTTAATAGGGCCCGGGGTGCACGATCAAACCTCCAGACATGCCTTTTATTGTACATGCCATGCGGGTTTGAAGCCTTAATTTTCAAGTCAGCGCGTGTGATAGATGTCTGGAGAATTTCTTAGTTAATCAGACCTTATTTCATGCCAACTGCAGTCAGACAGCTTATTAAGGAGTGAATTTATTCTCATTTGAACTCTTAAGAAAGTTGAGAAGTGACTCTTGGATGCCTCTTAATAGGATCTTAGTTTATTCTCAGTGAATTTATTCTCATTTGAACTCTTCATAGAAAGTTGAGAAGTGAATCTGGGATGCCTCTTTTTTAATAGGGCCCGGGGTGCACGATCAAACCTCCAGACATGCCTTTTATTGTACATGCCATGCGGGTTTGAAGCCTTAATTTTCAAGTCAGCGCGTGTGATAGATGTCTGGAGAATTTCTTAGTTAATCAGACCTTATTTCATGCCAACTGCAGTCAGACAGCTTATTAAGGAGTGAATTTATTCTCATTTGAACTCTTAAGAAAGTTGAGAAGTGACTCTTGGATGCCTCTTAATAGGATCTTAGTTTATTCTCAGTGAATTTATTCTCATTTGAACTCTTCATAGAAAGTTGAGAAGTGAATCTGGGATGCCTCTTTTTTAATAGGGCCCGGGGTGCACGATCAAACCTCCAGACATGCCTTTTATTGTACATGCCATGCGGGTTTGAAGCCTTAATTTTCAAGTCAGCGCGTGTGATAGATGTCTGGAGAATTTCTTAGTTAATCAGACCTTATTTCATGCCAACTGCAGTCAGACAGCTTATTAAGGAGTGAATTTATTCTCATTTGAACTCTTAAGAAAGTTGAGAAGTGACTCTTGGATGCCTCTTAATAGGATCTTAATTCTCAGTGAATTTATTCTCATTTGAACTCTTCATAGAAAGTTGAGAAGTGAATCTGGGATGCCTCTTTTTTAATAGGGCCCGGGGTGCACGATCAAACCTCCAGACATGCCTTTTATTGTACATGCCATGCGGGTTTGAAGCCTTAATTTTCAAGTCAGCGCGTGTGATAGATGTCTGGAGAATTTCTTAGTTAATCAGACCTTATTTCATGCCAACTGCAGTCAGACAGCTTATTAAGGAGTGAATTTATTCTCATTTGAACTCTTAAGAAAGTTGAGAAGTGACTCTTGGATGCCTCTTAATAGGATCTTAGTTTATTCTCAGTGAATTTATTCTCATTTGAACTCTTCATAGAAAGTTGAGAAGTGAATCTGGGATGCCTCTTTTTTAATAGGGCCCGGGGTGCACGATCAAACCTCCAGACATGCCTTTTATTGTACATGCCATGCGGGTTTGAAGCCTTAATTTTCAAGTCAGCGCGTGTGATAGATGTCTGGAGAATTTCTTAGTTAATCAGACCTTATTTCATGCCAACTGCAGTCAGACAGCTTATTAAGGAGTGAATTTATTCTCATTTGAACTCTTAAGAAAGTTGAGAAGTGACTCTTGGATGCCTCTTAATAGGATCTTAGTTTATTCTCAGTGAATTTATTCTCATTTGAACTCTTCATAGAAAGTTGAGAAGTGAATCTGGGATGCCTCTTTTTTAATAGGGCCCGGGGTGCACGATCAAACCTCCAGACATGCCTTTTATTGTACATGCCATGCGGGTTTGAAGCCTTAATTTTCAAGTCAGCGCGTGTGATAGATGTCTGGAGAATTTCTTAGTTAATCAGACCTTATTTCATGCCAACTGCAGTCAGACAGCTTATTAAGGAGTGAATTTATTCTCATTTGAACTCTTAAGAAAGTTGAGAAGTGACTCTTGGATGCCTCTTAATAGGATCTTAGTTTATTCTCAGTGAATTTATTCTCATTTGAACTCTTCATAGAAAGTTGAGAAGTGAATCTGGGATGCCTCTTTTTTAATAGGGCCCGGGGTGCACGATCAAACCTCCAGACATGCCTTTTATTGTACATGCCATGCGGGTTTGAAGCCTTAATTTTCAAGTCAGCGCGTGTGATAGATGTCTGGAGAATTTCTTAGTTAATCAGACCTTATTTCATGCCAACTGCAGTCAGACAGCTTATTAAGGAGTGAATTTATTCTCATTTGAACTCTTAAGAAAGTTGAGAAGTGACTCTTGGATGCCTCTTAATAGGATCTTAGTTTATTCTCAGTGAATTTATTCTCATTTGAACTCTTCATAGAAAGTTGAGAAGTGAATCTGGGATGCCTCTTTTTTAATAGGGCCCGGGGTGCACGATCAAACCTCCAGACATGCCTTTTATTGTACATGCCATGCGGGTTTGAAGCCTTAATTTTCAAGTCAGCGCGTGTGATAGATGTCTGGAGAATTTCTTAGTTAATCAGACCTTATTTCATGCCAACTGCAGTCAGACAGCTTATTAAGGAGTGAATTTATTCTCATTTGAACTCTTAAGAAAGTTGAGAAGTGACTCTTGGATGCCTCTTAATAGGATCTTAGTTTATTCTCAGTGAATTTATTCTCATTTGAACTCTTCATAGAAAGTTGAGAAGTGAATCTGGGATGCCTCTTTTTTAATAGGGCCCGGGGTGCACGATCAAACCTCCAGACATGCCTTTTATTGTACATGCCATGCGGGTTTGAAGCCTTAATTTTCAAGTCAGCGCGTGTGATAGATGTCTGGAGAATTTCTTAGTTAATCAGACCTTATTTCATGCCAACTGCAGTCAGACAGCTTATTAAGGAGTGAATTTATTCTCATTTGAACTCTTAAGAAAGTTGAGAAGTGACTCTTGGATGCCTCTTAATAGGATCTTAGTTTATTCTCAGTGAATTTATTCTCATTTGAACTCTTCATAGAAAGTTGAGAAGTGAATCTGGGATGCCTCTTTTTTAATAGGGCCCGGGGTGCACGATCAAACCTCCAGACATGCCTTTTATTGTACATGCCATGCGGGTTTGAAGCCTTAATTTTCAAGTCAGCGCGTGTGATAGATGTCTGGAGAATTTCTTAGTTAATCAGACCTTATTTCATGCCAACTGCAGTCAGACAGCTTATTAAGGAGTGAATTTATTCTCATTTGAACTCTTAAGAAAGTTGAGAAGTGACTCTTGGATGCCTCTTAATAGGATCTTAGTTTATTCTCAGTGAATTTATTCTCATTTGAACTCTTCATAGAAAGTTGAGAAGTGAATCTGGGATGCCTCTTTTTTAATAGGGCCCGGGGTGCACGATCAAACCTCCAGACATGCCTTTTATTGTACATGCCATGCGGGTTTGAAGCCTTAATTTTCAAGTCAGCGCGTGTGATAGATGTCTGGAGAATTTCTTAGTTAATCAGACCTTATTTCATGCCAACTGCAGTCAGACAGCTTATTAAGGAGTGAATTTATTCTCATTTGAACTCTTAAGAAAGTTGAGAAGTGACTCTTGGATGCCTCTTAATAGGATCTTAGTTTATTCTCAGTGAATTTATTCTCATTTGAACTCTTCATAGAAAGTTGAGAAGTGAATCTGGGATGCCTCTTTTTTAATAGGGCCCGGGGTGCACGATCAAACCTCCAGACATGCCTTTTATTGTACATGCCATGCGGGTTTGAAGCCTTAATTTTCAAGTCAGCGCGTGTGATAGATGTCTGGAGAATTTCTTAGTTAATCAGACCTTATTTCATGCCAACTGCAGTCAGACAGCTTATTAAGGAGTGAATTTATTCTCATTTGAACTCTTAAGAAAGTTGAGAAGTGACTCTTGGATGCCTCTTAATAGGATCTTAGTTTATTCTCAGTGAATTTATTCTCATTTGAACTCTTCATAGAAAGTTGAGAAGTGAATCTGGGATGCCTCTTTTTTAATAGGGCCCGGGGTGCACGATCAAACCTCCAGACATGCCTTTTATTGTACATGCCATGCGGGTTTGAAGCCTTAATTTTCAAGTCAGCGCGTGTGATAGATGTCTGGAGAATTTCTTAGTTAATCAGACCTTATTTCATGCCAACTGCAGTCAGACAGCTTATTAAGGAGTGAATTTATTCTCATTTGAACTCTTAAGAAAGTTGAGAAGTGACTCTTGGATGCCTCTTAATAGGATCTTAGTTTATTCTCAGTGAATTTATTCTCATTTGAACTCTTCATAGAAAGTTGAGAAGTGAATCTGGGATGCCTCTTTTTTAATAGGGCCCGGGGTGCACGATCAAACCTCCAGACATGCCTTTTATTGTACATGCCATGCGGGTTTGAAGCCTTAATTTTCAAGTCAGCGCGTGTGATAGATGTCTGGAGAATTTCTTAGTTAATCAGACCTTATTTCATGCCAACTGCAGTCAGACAGCTTATTAAGGAGTGAATTTATTCTCATTTGAACTCTTAAGAAAGTTGAGAAGTGACTCTTGGATGCCTCTTAATAGGATCTTAGTTTATTCTCAGTGAATTTATTCTCATTTGAACTCTTCATAGAAAGTTGAGAAGTGAATCTGGGATGCCTCTTTTTTAATAGGGCCCGGGGTGCACGATCAAACCTCCAGACATGCCTTTTATTGTACATGCCATGCGGGTTTGAAGCCTTAATTTTCAAGTCAGCGCGTGTGATAGATGTCTGGAGAATTTCTTAGTTAATCAGACCTTATTTCATGCCAACTGCAGTCAGACAGCTTATTAAGGAGTGAATTTATTCTCATTTGAACTCTTAAGAAAGTTGAGAAGTGACTCTTGGATGCCTCTTAATAGGATCTTAGTTTATTCTCAGTGAATTTATTCTCATTTGAACTCTTCATAGAAAGTTGAGAAGTGAATCTGGGATGCCTCTTTTTTAATAGGGCCCGGGGTGCACGATCAAACCTCCAGACATGCCTTTTATTGTACATGCCATGCGGGTTTGAAGCCTTAATTTTCAAGTCAGCGCGTGTGATAGATGTCTGGAGAATTTCTTAGTTAATCAGACCTTATTTCATGCCAACTGCAGTCAGACAGCTTATTAAGGAGTGAATTTATTCTCATTTGAACTCTTAAGAAAGTTGAGAAGTGACTCTTGGATGCCTCTTAATAGGATCTTAGTTTATTCTCAGTGAATTTATTCTCATTTGAACTCTTCATAGAAAGTTGAGAAGTGAATCTGGGATGCCTCTTTTTTAATAGGGCCCGGGGTGCACGATCAAACCTCCAGACATGCCTTTTATTGTACATGCCATGCGGGTTTGAAGCCTTAATTTTCAAGTCAGCGCGTGTGATAGATGTCTGGAGAATTTCTTAGTTAATCAGACCTTATTTCATGCCAACTGCAGTCAGACAGCTTATTAAGGAGTGAATTTATTCTCATTTGAACTCTTAAGAAAGTTGAGAAGTGACTCTTGGATGCCTCTTAATAGGATCTTAGTTTATTCTCAGTGAATTTATTCTCATTTGAACTCTTCATAGAAAGTTGAGAAGTGAATCTGGGATGCCTCTTTTTTAATAGGGCCCGGGGTGCACGATCAAACCTCCAGACATGCCTTTTATTGTACATGCCATGCGGGTTTGAAGCCTTAATTTTCAAGTCAGCGCGTGTGATAGATGTCTGGAGAATTTCTTAGTTAATCAGACCTTATTTCATGCCAACTGCAGTCAGACAGCTTATTAAGGAGTGAATTTATTCTCATTTGAACTCTTAAGAAAGTTGAGAAGTGACTCTTGGATGCCTCTTAATAGGATCTTAGTTTATTCTCAGTGAATTTATTCTCATTTGAACTCTTCATAGAAAGTTGAGAAGTGAATCTGGGATGCCTCTTTTTTAATAGGGCCCGGGGTGCACGATCAAACCTCCAGACATGCCTTTTATTGTACATGCCATGCGGGTTTGAAGCCTTAATTTTCAAGTCAGCGCGTGTGATAGATGTCTGGAGAATTTCTTAGTTAATCAGACCTTATTTCATGCCAACTGCAGTCAGACAGCTTATTAAGGAGTGAATTTATTCTCATTTGAACTCTTAAGAAAGTTGAGAAGTGACTCTTGGATGCCTCTTAATAGGATCTTAGTTTATTCTCAGTGAATTTATTCTCATTTGAACTCTTCATAGAAAGTTGAGAAGTGAATCTGGGATGCCTCTTTTTTAATAGGGCCCGGGGTGCACGATCAAACCTCCAGACATGCCTTTTATTGTACATGCCATGCGGGTTTGAAGCCTTAATTTTCAAGTCAGCGCGTGTGATAGATGTCTGGAGAATTTCTTAGTTAATCAGACCTTATTTCATGCCAACTGCAGTCAGACAGCTTATTAAGGAGTGAATTTATTCTCATTTGAACTCTTAAGAAAGTTGAGAAGTGACTCTTGGATGCCTCTTAATAGGATCTTAGTTTATTCTCAGTGAATTTATTCTCATTTGAACTCTTCATAGAAAGTTGAGAAGTGAATCTGGGATGCCTCTTTTTTAATAGGGCCCGGGGTGCACGATCAAACCTCCAGACATGCCTTTTATTGTACATGCCATGCGGGTTTGAAGCCTTAATTTTCAAGTCAGCGCGTGTGATAGATGTCTGGAGAATTTCTTAGTTAATCAGACCTTATTTCATGCCAACTGCAGTCAGACAGCTTATTAAGGAGTGAATTTATTCTCATTTGAACTCTTAAGAAAGTTGAGAAGTGACTCTTGGATGCCTCTTAATAGGATCTTAGTTTATTCTCAGTGAATTTATTCTCATTTGAACTCTTCATAGAAAGTTGAGAAGTGAATCTGGGATGCCTCTTTTTTAATAGGGCCCGGGGTGCACGATCAAACCTCCAGACATGCCTTTTATTGTACATGCCATGCGGGTTTGAAGCCTTAATTTTCAAGTCAGCGCGTGTGATAGATGTCTGGAGAATTTCTTAGTTAATCAGACCTTATTTCATGCCAACTGCAGTCAGACAGCTTATTAAGGAGTGAATTTATTCTCATTTGAACTCTTAAGAAAGTTGAGAAGTGACTCTTGGATGCCTCTTAATAGGATCTTAGTTTATTCTCAGTGAATTTATTCTCATTTGAACTCTTCATAGAAAGTTGAGAAGTGAATCTGGGATGCCTCTTTTTTAATAGGGCCCGGGGTGCACGATCAAACCTCCAGACATGCCTTTTATTGTACATGCCATGCGGGTTTGAAGCCTTAATTTTCAAGTCAGCGCGTGTGATAGATGTCTGGAGAATTTCTTAGTTAATCAGACCTTATTTCATGCCAACTGCAGTCAGACAGCTTATTAAGGAGTGAATTTATTCTCATTTGAACTCTTAAGAAAGTTGAGAAGTGACTCTTGGATGCCTCTTAATAGGATCTTAGTTTATTCTCAGTGAATTTATTCTCATTTGAACTCTTCATAGAAAGTTGAGAAGTGAATCTGGGATGCCTCTTTTTTAATAGGGCCCGGGGTGCACGATCAAACCTCCAGACATGCCTTTTATTGTACATGCCATGCGGGTTTGAAGCCTTAATTTTCAAGTCAGCGCGTGTGATAGATGTCTGGAGAATTTCTTAGTTAATCAGACCTTATTTCATGCCAACTGCAGTCAGACAGCTTATTAAGGAGTGAATTTATTCTCATTTGAACTCTTAAGAAAGTTGAGAAGTGACTCTTGGATGCCTCTTAATAGGATCTTAGTTTATTCTCAGTGAATTTATTCTCATTTGAACTCTTCATAGAAAGTTGAGAAGTGAATCTGGGATGCCTCTTTTTTAATAGGGCCCGGGGTGCACGATCAAACCTCCAGACATGCCTTTTATTGTACATGCCATGCGGGTTTGAAGCCTTAATTTTCAAGTCAGCGCGTGTGATAGATGTCTGGAGAATTTCTTAGTTAATCAGACCTTATTTCATGCCAACTGCAGTCAGACAGCTTATTAAGGAGTGAATTTATTCTCATTTGAACTCTTAAGAAAGTTGAGAAGTGACTCTTGGATGCCTCTTAATAGGATCTTAGTTTATTCTCAGTGAATTTATTCTCATTTGAACTCTTCATAGAAAGTTGAGAAGTGAATCTGGGATGCCTCTTTTTTAATAGGGCCCGGGGTGCACGATCAAACCTCCAGACATGCCTTTTATTGTACATGCCATGCGGGTTTGAAGCCTTAATTTTCAAGTCAGCGCGTGTGATAGATGTCTGGAGAATTTCTTAGTTAATCAGACCTTATTTCATGCCAACTGCAGTCAGACAGCTTATTAAGGAGTGAATTTATTCTCATTTGAACTCTTAAGAAAGTTGAGAAGTGACTCTTGGATGCCTCTTAATAGGATCTTAGTTTATTCTCAGTGAATTTATTCTCATTTGAACTCTTCATAGAAAGTTGAGAAGTGAATCTGGGATGCCTCTTTTTTAATAGGGCCCGGGGTGCACGATCAAACCTCCAGACATGCCTTTTATTGTACATGCCATGCGGGTTTGAAGCCTTAATTTTCAAGTCAGCGCGTGTGATAGATGTCTGGAGAATTTCTTAGTTAATCAGACCTTATTTCATGCCAACTGCAGTCAGACAGCTTATTAAGGAGTGAATTTATTCTCATTTGAACTCTTAAGAAAGTTGAGAAGTGACTCTTGGATGCCTCTTAATAGGATCTTAGTTTATTCTCAGTGAATTTATTCTCATTTGAACTCTTCATAGAAAGTTGAGAAGTGAATCTGGGATGCCTCTTTTTTAATAGGGCCCGGGGTGCACGATCAAACCTCCAGACATGCCTTTTATTGTACATGCCATGCGGGTTTGAAGCCTTAATTTTCAAGTCAGCGCGTGTGATAGATGTCTGGAGAATTTCTTAGTTAATCAGACCTTATTTCATGCCAACTGCAGTCAGACAGCTTATTAAGGAGTGAATTTATTCTCATTTGAACTCTTAAGAAAGTTGAGAAGTGACTCTTGGATGCCTCTTAATAGGATCTTAGTTTATTCTCAGTGAATTTATTCTCATTTGAACTCTTCATAGAAAGTTGAGAAGTGAATCTGGGATGCCTCTTTTTTAATAGGGCCCGGGGTGCACGATCAAACCTCCAGACATGCCTTTTATTGTACATGCCATGCGGGTTTGAAGCCTTAATTTTCAAGTCAGCGCGTGTGATAGATGTCTGGAGAATTTCTTAGTTAATCAGACCTTATTTCATGCCAACTGCAGTCAGACAGCTTATTAAGGAGTGAATTTATTCTCATTTGAACTCTTAAGAAAGTTGAGAAGTGACTCTTGGATGCCTCTTAATAGGATCTTAGTTTATTCTCAGTGAATTTATTCTCATTTGAACTCTTCATAGAAAGTTGAGAAGTGAATCTGGGATGCCTCTTTTTTAATAGGGCCCGGGGTGCACGATCAAACCTCCAGACATGCCTTTTATTGTACATGCCATGCGGGTTTGAAGCCTTAATTTTCAAGTCAGCGCGTGTGATAGATGTCTGGAGAATTTCTTAGTTAATCAGACCTTATTTCATGCCAACTGCAGTCAGACAGCTTATTAAGGAGTGAATTTATTCTCATTTGAACTCTTAAGAAAGTTGAGAAGTGACTCTTGGATGCCTCTTAATAGGATCTTAGTTTATTCTCAGTGAATTTATTCTCATTTGAACTCTTCATAGAAAGTTGAGAAGTGAATCTGGGATGCCTCTTTTTTAATAGGGCCCGGGGTGCACGATCAAACCTCCAGACATGCCTTTTATTGTACATGCCATGCGGGTTTGAAGCCTTAATTTTCAAGTCAGCGCGTGTGATAGATGTCTGGAGAATTTCTTAGTTAATCAGACCTTATTTCATGCCAACTGCAGTCAGACAGCTTATTAAGGAGTGAATTTATTCTCATTTGAACTCTTAAGAAAGTTGAGAAGTGACTCTTGGATGCCTCTTAATAGGATCTTAGTTTATTCTCAGTGAATTTATTCTCATTTGAACTCTTCATAGAAAGTTGAGAAGTGAATCTGGGATGCCTCTTTTTTAATAGGGCCCGGGGTGCACGATCAAACCTCCAGACATGCCTTTTATTGTACATGCCATGCGGGTTTGAAGCCTTAATTTTCAAGTCAGCGCGTGTGATAGATGTCTGGAGAATTTCTTAGTTAATCAGACCTTATTTCATGCCAACTGCAGTCAGACAGCTTATTAAGGAGTGAATTTATTCTCATTTGAACTCTTAAGAAAGTTGAGAAGTGACTCTTGGATGCCTCTTAATAGGATCTTAGTTTATTCTCAGTGAATTTATTCTCATTTGAACTCTTCATAGAAAGTTGAGAAGTGAATCTGGGATGCCTCTTTTTTAATAGGGCCCGGGGTGCACGATCAAACCTCCAGACATGCCTTTTATTGTACATGCCATGCGGGTTTGAAGCCTTAATTTTCAAGTCAGCGCGTGTGATAGATGTCTGGAGAATTTCTTAGTTAATCAGACCTTATTTCATGCCAACTGCAGTCAGACAGCTTATTAAGGAGTGAATTTATTCTCATTTGAACTCTTAAGAAAGTTGAGAAGTGACTCTTGGATGCCTCTTAATAGGATCTTAGTTTATTCTCAGTGAATTTATTCTCATTTGAACTCTTCATAGAAAGTTGAGAAGTGAATCTGGGATGCCTCTTTTTTAATAGGGCCCGGGGTGCACGATCAAACCTCCAGACATGCCTTTTATTGTACATGCCATGCGGGTTTGAAGCCTTAATTTTCAAGTCAGCGCGTGTGATAGATGTCTGGAGAATTTCTTAGTTAATCAGACCTTATTTCATGCCAACTGCAGTCAGACAGCTTATTAAGGAGTGAATTTATTCTCATTTGAACTCTTAAGAAAGTTGAGAAGTGACTCTTGGATGCCTCTTAATAGGATCTTAGTTTATTCTCAGTGAATTTATTCTCATTTGAACTCTTCATAGAAAGTTGAGAAGTGAATCTGGGATGCCTCTTTTTTAATAGGGCCCGGGGTGCACGATCAAACCTCCAGACATGCCTTTTATTGTACATGCCATGCGGGTTTGAAGCCTTAATTTTCAAGTCAGCGCGTGTGATAGATGTCTGGAGAATTTCTTAGTTAATCAGACCTTATTTCATGCCAACTGCAGTCAGACAGCTTATTAAGGAGTGAATTTATTCTCATTTGAACTCTTAAGAAAGTTGAGAAGTGACTCTTGGATGCCTCTTAATAGGATCTTAGTTTATTCTCAGTGAATTTATTCTCATTTGAACTCTTCATAGAAAGTTGAGAAGTGAATCTGGGATGCCTCTTTTTTAATAGGGCCCGGGGTGCACGATCAAACCTCCAGACATGCCTTTTATTGTACATGCCATGCGGGTTTGAAGCCTTAATTTTCAAGTCAGCGCGTGTGATAGATGTCTGGAGAATTTCTTAGTTAATCAGACCTTATTTCATGCCAACTGCAGTCAGACAGCTTATTAAGGAGTGAATTTATTCTCATTTGAACTCTTAAGAAAGTTGAGAAGTGACTCTTGGATGCCTCTTAATAGGATCTTAGTTTATTCTCAGTGAATTTATTCTCATTTGAACTCTTCATAGAAAGTTGAGAAGTGAATCTGGGATGCCTCTTTTTTAATAGGGCCCGGGGTGCACGATCAAACCTCCAGACATGCCTTTTATTGTACATGCCATGCGGGTTTGAAGCCTTAATTTTCAAGTCAGCGCGTGTGATAGATGTCTGGAGAATTTCTTAGTTAATCAGACCTTATTTCATGCCAACTGCAGTCAGACAGCTTATTAAGGAGTGAATTTATTCTCATTTGAACTCTTAAGAAAGTTGAGAAGTGACTCTTGGATGCCTCTTAATAGGATCTTAGTTTATTCTCAGTGAATTTATTCTCATTTGAACTCTTCATAGAAAGTTGAGAAGTGAATCTGGGATGCCTCTTTTTTAATAGGGCCCGGGGTGCACGATCAAAACCTCCAGACATGCCTTTTATTGTACATGCCATGCGGGTTTGAAGCTCTTAGTTAATCAGACCTTATTTCATGCCAACTGCAGTCAGACAGCTTATTAAGGAGTGAATTTATTCTCATTCTGCAGTCAGACAGCTTATTAAGGAGTGAATTTATTCTCATTTGAACTCTTAAGAAAGTTGAGAAGTGACTCTTGGATGCCTCTTAATAGGATCTTAGTTTATTCTCAGTGAATTTATTCTCATTTGAACTCTTCATAGAAAGTTGAGAAGTGAATCTGGGATGCCTCTTTTTTAATAGGGCCCGGGGTGCACGATCAAACCTCCAGACATGCCTTTTATTGTACATGCCATGCGGGTTTGAAGCCTTAATTTTCAAGTCAGCGCGTGTGATAGATGTCTGGAGAATTTCTTAGTTAATCAGACCTTATTTCATGCCAACTGCAGTCAGACAGCTTATTAAGGAGTGAATTTATTCTCATTTGAACTCTTAAGAAAGTTGAGAAGTGACTCTTGGATGCCTCTTAATAGGATCTTAGTTTATTCTCAGTGAATTTATTCTCATTTGAACTCTTCATAGAAAGTTGAGAAGTGAATCTGGGATGCCTCTTTTTTAATAGGGCCCGGGGTGCACGATCAAACCTCCAGACATGCCTTTTATTGTACATGCCATGCGGGTTTGAAGCCTTAATTTTCAAGTCAGCGCGTGTGATAGATGTCTGGAGAATTTCTTAGTTAATCAGACCTTATTTCATGCCAACTGCAGTCAGACAGCTTATTAAGGAGTGAATTTATTCTCATTTGAACTCTTAAGAAAGTTGAGAAGTGACTCTTGGATGCCTCTTAATAGGATCTTAGTTTATTCTCAGTGAATTTATTCTCATTTGAACTCTTCATAGAAAGTTGAGAAGTGAATCTGGGATGCCTCTTTTTTAATAGGGCCCGGGGTGCACGATCAAACCTCCAGACATGCCTTTTATTGTACATGCCATGCGGGTTTGA
>NW_027670573.1:0-46864 GCF_964199315.1 Orbicella franksi
CCCGTGACGGGAAGGTTGTTCATTTCACTTAGAAAACAGCAAAATGTTGATTTCACGCAGCGTATAAGCTCAAAAATGTTGATTTCAGGTCTAAATAGGTAAAAATGTTGATTTCACGTTAACGCGTGACGGCAAGGATGTTGATTTCACTTAGAAAACAGCAAAATGTTAATTTCACGCAGCGTATAAGCTCAAAAATGTTGATTTCAGGTCTAAATAGGTCAAAATGCTGATTTCACGTTAGCGCTTGACGGCAAGGATGTTGATTTCACTTAGAAAACAGAAAAATGTTGATTTCACGCAGCGTATAAGCTCAAAAATGTTGATTTCAGGTCTAAATAGGTAAAAATGTTGATTTCACGTAACGCGTGACGGCAAGGATGTTGATTTCACTTAGAAAACAGCAAAATGTTAATTTCACGCAACGTATAAGCTCAAAAATGTTGATTTCAGGTTTAAATAGGTAAAATATGGCGGCCGGAAAATAGTGTTAACATCTGGAACTTACTTTGGTTATCTGGGACAATGACTATCTGCACTGAACAAATAAACATCAAATAAGCACTTTTCCAAATACAGCAACGTCTTAAATGGCTAAAAATCACGAGATAAATACATATTTTTCGACCAACGCGATCGTAGCTTTATGTCACGCACCGCCTAACAGTTTAACAAATTAACCCTTCTGCGCAACGTACGGGTCTCCATACATCTGCATGTCCGCTGATCCCAGAAGTTCAAAACACTACAAATCATGCCGATATGAAATAAAATCAAAGCAACCTGGATCACAGATCTATGTTACAATCGATCGCTACTTGTTGGCCATTATTATCTTTAAATGAAAAAAGCCGAAACAATCTAGTTACCAGTTCGAGAAACGCGAGCAGAACGTGATCGCAATGCATGCCGGGAAGGGTCTTTACACCTCGTGCGCGGGAAAACATGGCGGTCGATACAAGACAAATTTTATAAGTCAAAAACCAGTTCTCGCTTTCCAAACTTTGACACTAGCAACGCTTGGCAAATGGGCCACAACTCACGAGAGGGTATTTTTCTTGGGCAAGAACTGCTCTTGGACTTTGCTGCCTGGCTCGATCTGACTTCGACGCCGATAACACGATTACGGTATATCAGCTACCTTCGAAGTTTCAGAACACATTTTGATTCTTTAAAACGTGCTGATGACTTACGGGTTTATCGAGGCTTAATGATGCCTCTCAACCACCAGGCAGGCACACAAGGTACTTTAACACAATGCTTAAGATATTAGTTGACAGAGCTCTAATGCGGCACATCTCTTTTTAGTTCGATGGTATTTCGTTTGCCGCTCGATCGATTCACGTGTTGTGCTCACGTCACAATAGCCGATGTAAACAATCTGTTCCCAGATTTCCGCTCTATATATGCTGTGAGATTTGATTTTGACTTCATACACTATAAACAGTCTGCCTGTTTGCTGTTCAACAAATAAACTCCTAAAGACATGGCTAGGAAAAGCCAAGTATTTTTGCATACGTTATAACTCGAAAACGAAGCAAAAACCAGCGACAAAAATACAGGGCCGCCTTTTTCTATTACATTGAAGACCACATGCAAAAATTCAAGCCCTTTCGCGAAAATTTTTTTTTTCACCCAAATCGTCACTTAGCATGGTTTTGCACTCACCCCTTCAATAAAGCTCTCTGCACGCATTGCAGGCCTATGATGAGGGAGCATTGAAGGGGTGAGTGCAAAACCATGCTAAGTGACGATTTGGGTGAAAAAAAAATTTTCGCGAAAGGGCTTGAATTTTTGCATGCGGTCTTCAATGTAATAGAAAAACGTGGTCCTGTATTTTTGTCGCTGGTTTTTGCTTCGTTCATAAAGACGCCGCTAGGAAAACCGAGTGGTTTTTCTGCATACGCAATATCTCGAAAACGAAGCGAAGCTTAGCGGAAAAACTACGGGACATTGTTAAACATACCTAAACAAAACTGTATGGGAAATTTGGAGCGTTTTCGACAAAGTTCACTTTTGATTAAAATACCTAGCGCCCTTTTCCCGCCGAGGTCTTCAAATAAACGAAGCCGGGCCTTTGTTATGATAAACAGAGCCGACCCTTTGTTATAATAGCCAAGCCAAGCCTTTGTTATAAGTCGAAGTCTCGCCTCGGTTTATTATAACAAAGGATCGGCCCGCCGCGACCGCAAGGACTTTGATTTTACTTAGAAACCAGCAAAATGTCAATTTCACGCAACTTATATAAGCTCAAATTTATTGATTTCAGGTCAAAAGTGGTTAAAACGTTGACTCATGTTAACGCGCGACGGCAAGGATGTTGATTTCTCTTAGAGAGCAGCAAAATGTCAATTTCACGCAACGTAAAAGCTCAAAAATGTTGATTTCAGGTCAAAAAAGGTTTAAATGTTGATTTCATGTTAACCGTGACGGGAAGGTTGTTCATTTCACTTAGAAAACAGCAAAATGTTGATTTCACGCAGCGTATAAGCTCAAAAATGTTGATTTCAGGTCTAAATAGGTAAAAATGTTGATTTCACGTTAACGCGTGACGGCAAGGATGTTGATTTCACTTAGAAAACAGCAAAATGTTAATTTCACGCAGCGTATAAGCTCAAAAATGTTGATTTCAGGTCTAAATAGGTCAAAATGCTGATTTCACGTTAGCGCTTGACGGCAAGGATGTTGATTTCACTTAGAAAACAGAAAAATGTTGATTTCACGCAGCGTATAAGCTCAAAAATGTTGATTTCAGGTCTAAATAGGTAAAAATGTTGATTTCACGTAACGCGTGACGGCAAGGATGTTGATTTCACTTAGAAAACAGCAAAATGTTAATTTCACGCAACGTATAAGCTCAAAAATGTTGATTTCAGGTTTAAATAGGTAAAATATGGCGGCCGGAAAATAGTGTTAACATCTGGAACTTACTTTGGTTATCTGGGACAATGACTATCTGCACTGAACAAATAAACATCAAATAAGCACTTTCCAAATACAGCAACGTCTTAAATGGCTAAAAATCACGAGATAAATACATATTTTTCGACCAACGCGATCGTAGCTTTATGTCACGCACCGCCTAACAGTTTAACAAATTAACCCTTCTGCGCAACGTACGGGTCTCCATACATCTGCATGTCCGCTGATCCCAGAAGTTCAAAACACTACAAATCATGCCGATATGAAATAAAATCAAAGCAACCTGGATCACAGATCTATGTTACAATCGATCGCTACTTGTTGGCCATTATTATCTTTAAATGAAAAAAGCCGAAACAATCTAGTTACCAGTTCGAGAAACGCGAGCAGAACGTGATCGCAATGCATGCCGGGAAGGGTCTTTACACCTCGTGCGCGGGAAAACATGGCGGTCGATACAAGACAAATTTTATAAGTCAAAAACCAGTTCTCGCTTTCCAAACTTTGACACTAGCAACGCTTGGCAAATGGGCCACAACTCACGAGAGGGTATTTTTCTTGGGCAAGAACTGCTCTTGGACTTTGCTGCCTGGCTCGATCTGACTTCGAACGCCGATAACACGATTACGGTATATCAGCTACCTTCGAAGTTTCAGAACACATTTTGATTCTTTAAAACGTGCTGATGACTTACGGGTTTATCGAGGCTTAATGATGCCTCTCAACCACCAGGCAGGCACACAAGGTACTTTAACACAATGCTTAAGATATTAGTTGACAGAGCTCTAATGCGGCACATCTCTTTTTAGTTCGATGGTATTTCGTTTGCCGCTCGATCGATTCACGTGTTGTGCTCACGTCACAATAGCCGATGTAAACAATCTGTTCCCAGATTTCCGCTCTATATATGCTGTGAGATTTGATTTTGACTTCATACACTATAAACAGTCTGCCTGTTTGCTGTTCAACAAATAAACTCCTAAAGACATGGCTAGGAAAAGCCAAGTATTTTTGCATACGTTATAACTCGAAAACGAAGCAAAAACCAGCGACAAAAATACAGGGCCGCCTTTTTCTATTACATTGAAGACCACATGCAAAAATTCAAGCCCTTTCGCGAAAATTTTTTTTTTCACCCAAATCGTCACTTAGCATGGTTTTGCACTCACCCCTTCAATAAAGCTCTCTGCACGCATTGCAGGCCTATGATGAGGGAGCATTGAAGGGGTGAGTGCAAAACCATGCTAAGTGACGATTTGGGTGAAAAAAAAATTTTCGCGAAAGGGCTTGAATTTTTGCATGCGGTCTTCAATGTAATAGAAAAACGTGGTCCTGTATTTTTGTCGCTGGTTTTTGCTTCGTTCATAAAGACGCCGCTAGGAAAACCGAGTGGTTTTTCTGCATACGCAATATCTCGAAAACGAAGCGAAGCTTAGCGGAAAAACTACGGGACATTGTTAAACATACCTAAACAAAACTGTATGGGAAATTTGGAGCGTTTTCGACAAAGTTCACTTTTGATTAAAATACCTAGCGCCCTTTTCCCGCCGAGGTCTTCAAATAAACGAAGCCGGGCCTTTGTTATGATAAACAGAGCCGACCCTTTGTTATAATAGCCAAGCCAAGCCTTTGTTATAAGTCGAAGTCTCGCCTCGGTTTATTATAACAAAGGATCGGCCCGCCGCGACCGCAAGGACTTTGATTTTACTTAGAAACCAGCAAAATGTCAATTTCACGCAACTTATATAAGCTCAAATTTATTGATTTCAGGTCAAAAGTGGTTAAAACGTTGACTCATGTTAACGCGCGACGGCAAGGATGTTGATTTCTCTTAGAGAGCAGCAAAATGTCAATTTCACGCAACGTAAAAGCTCAAAAATGTTGATTTCAGGTCAAAAAAGGTTTAAATGTTGATTTCATGTTAACCCGTGACGGGAAGGTTGTTCATTTCACTTAGAAAACAGCAAAATGTTGATTTCACGCAGCGTATAAGCTCAAAAATGTTGATTTCAGGTCTAAATAGGTAAAAATGTTGATTTCACGTTAACGCGTGACGGCAAGGATGTTGATTTCACTTAGAAAACAGCAAAATGTTAATTTCACGCAGCGTATAAGCTCAAAAATGTTGATTTCAGGTCTAAATAGGTCAAAATGCTGATTTCACGTTAGCGCTTGACGGCAAGGATGTTGATTTCACTTAGAAAACAGAAAAATGTTGATTTCACGCAGCGTATAAGCTCAAAAATGTTGATTTCAGGTCTAAATAGGTAAAAATGTTGATTTCACGTAACGCGTGACGGCAAGGATGTTGATTTCACTTAGAAAACAGCAAAATGTTAATTTCACGCAACGTATAAGCTCAAAAATGTTGATTTCAGGTTTAAATAGGTAAAATATGGCGGCCGGAAAATAGTGTTAACATCTGGAACTTACTTTGGTTATCTGGGACAATGACTATCTGCACTGAACAAATAAACATCAAATAAGCACTTTTCCAAATACAGCAACGTCTTAAATGGCTAAAAATCACGAGATAAATACATATTTTTCGACCAACGCGATCGTAGCTTTATGTCACGCACCGCCTAACAGTTTAACAAATTAACCCTTCTGCGCAACGTACGGGTCTCCATACATCTGCATGTCCGCTGATCCCAGAAGTTCAAAACACTACAAATCATGCCGATATGAAATAAAATCAAAGCAACCTGGATCACAGATCTATGTTACAATCGATCGCTACTTGTTGGCCATTATTATCTTTAAATGAAAAAAGCCGAAACAATCTAGTTACCAGTTCGAGAAACGCGAGCAGAACGTGATCGCAATGCATGCCGGGAAGGGTCTTTACACCTCGTGCGCGGGAAAACATGGCGGTCGATACAAGACAAATTTTATAAGTCAAAAACCAGTTCTCGCTTTCCAAACTTTGACACTAGCAACGCTTGGCAAATGGGCCACAACTCACGAGAGGGTATTTTTCTTGGGCAAGAACTGCTCTTGGACTTTGCTGCCTGGCTCGATCTGACTTCGAACGCCGATAACACGATTACGGTATATCAGCTACCTTCGAAGTTTCAGAACACATTTTGATTCTTTAAAACGTGCTGATGACTTACGGGTTTATCGAGGCTTAATGATGCCTCTCAACCACCAGGCAGGCACACAAGGTACTTTAACACAATGCTTAAGATATTAGTTGACAGAGCTCTAATGCGGCACATCTCTTTTTAGTTCGATGGTATTTCGTTTGCCGCTCGATCGATTCACGTGTTGTGCTCACGTCACAATAGCCGATGTAAACAATCTGTTCCCAGATTTCCGCTCTATATATGCTGTGAGATTTGATTTTGACTTCATACACTATAAACAGTCTGCCTGTTTGCTGTTCAACAAATAAACTCCTAAAGACATGGCTAGGAAAAGCCAAGTATTTTTGCATACGTTATAACTCGAAAACGAAGCAAAAACCAGCGACAAAAATACAGGGCCGCCTTTTTCTATTACATTGAAGACCACATGCAAAAATTCAAGCCCTTTCGCGAAAATTTTTTTTTTCACCCAAATCGTCACTTAGCATGGTTTTGCACTCACCCCTTCAATAAAGCTCTCTGCACGCATTGCAGGCCTATGATGAGGGAGCATTGAAGGGGTGAGTGCAAAACCATGCTAAGTGACGATTTGGGTGAAAAAAAAATTTTCGCGAAAGGGCTTGAATTTTTGCATGCGGTCTTCAATGTAATAGAAAAACGTGGTCCTGTATTTTTGTCGCTGGTTTTTGCTTCGTTCATAAAGACGCCGCTAGGAAAACCGAGTGGTTTTTCTGCATACGCAATATCTCGAAAACGAAGCGAAGCTTAGCGGAAAAACTACGGGACATTGTTAAACATACCTAAACAAAACTGTATGGGAAATTTGGAGCGTTTTCGACAAAGTTCACTTTTGATTAAAATACCTAGCGCCCTTTTCCCGCCGAGGTCTTCAAATAAACGAAGCCGGGCCTTTGTTATGATAAACAGAGCCGACCCTTTGTTATAATAGCCAAGCCAAGCCTTTGTTATAAGTCGAAGTCTCGCCTCGGTTTATTATAACAAAGGATCGGCCCGCCGCGACCGCAAGGACTTTGATTTTACTTAGAAACCAGCAAAATGTCAATTTCACGCAACTTATATAAGCTCAAATTTATTGATTTCAGGTCAAAAGTGGTTAAAACGTTGACTCATGTTAACGCGCGACGGCAAGGATGTTGATTTCTCTTAGAGAGCAGCAAAATGTCAATTTCACGCAACGTAAAAGCTCAAAAATGTTGATTTCAGGTCAAAAAAGGTTTAAATGTTGATTTCATGTTAACCCGTGACGGGAAGGTTGTTCATTTCACTTAGAAAACAGCAAAATGTTGATTTCACGCAGCGTATAAGCTCAAAAATGTTGATTTCAGGTCTAAATAGGTAAAAATGTTGATTTCACGTTAACGCGTGACGGCAAGGATGTTGATTTCACTTAGAAAACAGCAAAATGTTAATTTCACGCAGCGTATAAGCTCAAAAATGTTGATTTCAGGTCTAAATAGGTCAAAATGCTGATTTCACGTTAGCGCTTGACGGCAAGGATGTTGATTTCACTTAGAAAACAGAAAAATGTTGATTTCACGCAGCGTATAAGCTCAAAAATGTTGATTTCAGGTCTAAATAGGTAAAAATGTTGATTTCACGTAACGCGTGACGGCAAGGATGTTGATTTCACTTAGAAAACAGCAAAATGTTAATTTCACGCAACGTATAAGCTCAAAAATGTTGATTTCAGGTTTAAATAGGTAAAATATGGCGGCCGGAAAATAGTGTTAACATCTGGAACTTACTTTGGTTATCTGGGACAATGACTATCTGCACTGAACAAATAAACATCAAATAAGCACTTTTCCAAATACAGCAACGTCTTAAATGGCTAAAAATCACGAGATAAATACATATTTTTCGACCAACGCGATCGTAGCTTTATGTCACGCACCGCCTAACAGTTTAACAAATTAACCCTTCTGCGCAACGTACGGGTCTCCATACATCTGCATGTCCGCTGATCCCAGAAGTTCAAAACACTACAAATCATGCCGATATGAAATAAAATCAAAGCAACCTGGATCACAGATCTATGTTACAATCGATCGCTACTTGTTGGCCATTATTATCTTTAAATGAAAAAAGCCGAAACAATCTAGTTACCAGTTCGAGAAACGCGAGCAGAACGTGATCGCAATGCATGCCGGGAAGGGTCTTTACACCTCGTGCGCGGGAAAACATGGCGGTCGATACAAGACAAATTTTATAAGTCAAAAACCAGTTCTCGCTTTCCAAACTTTGACACTAGCAACGCTTGGCAAATGGGCCACAACTCACGAGAGGGTATTTTTCTTGGGCAAGAACTGCTCTTGGACTTTGCTGCCTGGCTCGATCTGACTTCGAACGCCGATAACACGATTACGGTATATCAGCTACCTTCGAAGTTTCAGAACACATTTTGATTCTTTAAAACGTGCTGATGACTTACGGGTTTATCGAGGCTTAATGATGCCTCTCAACCACCAGGCAGGCACACAAGGTACTTTAACACAATGCTTAAGATATTAGTTGACAGAGCTCTAATGCGGCACATCTCTTTTTAGTTCGATGGTATTTCGTTTGCCGCTCGATCGATTCACGTGTTGTGCTCACGTCACAATAGCCGATGTAAACAATCTGTTCCCAGATTTCCGCTCTATATATGCTGTGAGATTTGATTTTGACTTCATACACTATAAACAGTCTGCCTGTTTGCTGTTCAACAAATAAACTCCTAAAGACATGGCTAGGAAAAGCCAAGTATTTTTGCATACGTTATAACTCGAAAACGAAGCAAAAACCAGCGACAAAAATACAGGGCCGCCTTTTTCTATTACATTGAAGACCACATGCAAAAATTCAAGCCCTTTCGCGAAAATTTTTTTTTTCACCCAAATCGTCACTTAGCATGGTTTTGCACTCACCCCTTCAATAAAGCTCTCTGCACGCATTGCAGGCCTATGATGAGGGAGCATTGAAGGGGTGAGTGCAAAACCATGCTAAGTGACGATTTGGGTGAAAAAAAAATTTTCGCGAAAGGGCTTGAATTTTTGCATGCGGTCTTCAATGTAATAGAAAAACGTGGTCCTGTATTTTTGTCGCTGGTTTTTGCTTCGTTCATAAAGACGCCGCTAGGAAAACCGAGTGGTTTTTCTGCATACGCAATATCTCGAAAACGAAGCGAAGCTTAGCGGAAAAACTACGGGACATTGTTAAACATACCTAAACAAAACTGTATGGGAAATTTGGAGCGTTTTCGACAAAGTTCACTTTTGATTAAAATACCTAGCGCCCTTTTCCCGCCGAGGTCTTCAAATAAACGAAGCCGGGCCTTTGTTATGATAAACAGAGCCGACCCTTTGTTATAATAGCCAAGCCAAGCCTTTGTTATAAGTCGAAGTCTCGCCTCGGTTTATTATAACAAAGGATCGGCCCGCCGCGACCGCAAGGACTTTGATTTTACTTAGAAACCAGCAAAATGTCAATTTCACGCAACTTATATAAGCTCAAATTTATTGATTTCAGGTCAAAAGTGGTTAAAACGTTGACTCATGTTAACGCGCGACGGCAAGGATGTTGATTTCTCTTAGAGAGCAGCAAAATGTCAATTTCACGCAACGTAAAAGCTCAAAAATGTTGATTTCAGGTCAAAAAAGGTTTAAATGTTGATTTCATGTTAACCCGTGACGGGAAGGTTGTTCATTTCACTTAGAAAACAGCAAAATGTTGATTTCACGCAGCGTATAAGCTCAAAAATGTTGATTTCAGGTCTAAATAGGTAAAAATGTTGATTTCACGTTAACGCGTGACGGCAAGGATGTTGATTTCACTTAGAAAACAGCAAAATGTTAATTTCACGCAGCGTATAAGCTCAAAAATGTTGATTTCAGGTCTAAATAGGTCAAAATGCTGATTTCACGTTAGCGCTTGACGGCAAGGATGTTGATTTCACTTAGAAAACAGAAAAATGTTGATTTCACGCAGCGTATAAGCTCAAAAATGTTGATTTCAGGTCTAAATAGGTAAAAATGTTGATTTCACGTAACGCGTGACGGCAAGGATGTTGATTTCACTTAGAAAACAGCAAAATGTTAATTTCACGCAACGTATAAGCTCAAAAATGTTGATTTCAGGTTTAAATAGGTAAAATATGGCGGCCGGAAAATAGTGTTAACATCTGGAACTTACTTTGGTTATCTGGGACAATGACTATCTGCACTGAACAAATAAACATCAAATAAGCACTTTTCCAAATACAGCAACGTCTTAAATGGCTAAAAATCACGAGATAAATACATATTTTTCGACCAACGCGATCGTAGCTTTATGTCACGCACCGCCTAACAGTTTAACAAATTAACCCTTCTGCGCAACGTACGGGTCTCCATACATCTGCATGTCCGCTGATCCCAGAAGTTCAAAACACTACAAATCATGCCGATATGAAATAAAATCAAAGCAACCTGGATCACAGATCTATGTTACAATCGATCGCTACTTGTTGGCCATTATTATCTTTAAATGAAAAAAGCCGAAACAATCTAGTTACCAGTTCGAGAAACGCGAGCAGAACGTGATCGCAATGCATGCCGGGAAGGGTCTTTACACCTCGTGCGCGGGAAAACATGGCGGTCGATACAAGACAAATTTTATAAGTCAAAAACCAGTTCTCGCTTTCCAAACTTTGACACTAGCAACGCTTGGCAAATGGGCCACAACTCACGAGAGGGTATTTTTCTTGGGCAAGAACTGCTCTTGGACTTTGCTGCCTGGCTCGATCTGACTTCGAACGCCGATAACACGATTACGGTATATCAGCTACCTTCGAAGTTTCAGAACACATTTTGATTCTTTAAAACGTGCTGATGACTTACGGGTTTATCGAGGCTTAATGATGCCTCTCAACCACCAGGCAGGCACACAAGGTACTTTAACACAATGCTTAAGATATTAGTTGACAGAGCTCTAATGCGGCACATCTCTTTTTAGTTCGATGGTATTTCGTTTGCCGCTCGATCGATTCACGTGTTGTGCTCACGTCACAATAGCCGATGTAAACAATCTGTTCCCAGATTTCCGCTCTATATATGCTGTGAGATTTGATTTTGACTTCATACACTATAAACAGTCTGCCTGTTTGCTGTTCAACAAATAAACTCCTAAAGACATGGCTAGGAAAAGCCAAGTATTTTTGCATACGTTATAACTCGAAAACGAAGCAAAAACCAGCGACAAAAATACAGGGCCGCCTTTTTCTATTACATTGAAGACCACATGCAAAAATTCAAGCCCTTTCGCGAAAATTTTTTTTTTCACCCAAATCGTCACTTAGCATGGTTTTGCACTCACCCCTTCAATAAAGCTCTCTGCACGCATTGCAGGCCTATGATGAGGGAGCATTGAAGGGGTGAGTGCAAAACCATGCTAAGTGACGATTTGGGTGAAAAAAAAATTTTCGCGAAAGGGCTTGAATTTTTGCATGCGGTCTTCAATGTAATAGAAAAACGTGGTCCTGTATTTTTGTCGCTGGTTTTTGCTTCGTTCATAAAGACGCCGCTAGGAAAACCGAGTGGTTTTTCTGCATACGCAATATCTCGAAAACGAAGCGAAGCTTAGCGGAAAAACTACGGGACATTGTTAAACATACCTAAACAAAACTGTATGGGAAATTTGGAGCGTTTTCGACAAAGTTCACTTTTGATTAAAATACCTAGCGCCCTTTTCCCGCCGAGGTCTTCAAATAAACGAAGCCGGGCCTTTGTTATGATAAACAGAGCCGACCCTTTGTTATAATAGCCAAGCCAAGCCTTTGTTATAAGTCGAAGTCTCGCCTCGGTTTATTATAACAAAGGATCGGCCCGCCGCGACCGCAAGGACTTTGATTTTACTTAGAAACCAGCAAAATGTCAATTTCACGCAACTTATATAAGCTCAAATTTATTGATTTCAGGTCAAAAGTGGTTAAAACGTTGACTCATGTTAACGCGCGACGGCAAGGATGTTGATTTCTCTTAGAGAGCAGCAAAATGTCAATTTCACGCAACGTAAAAGCTCAAAAATGTTGATTTCAGGTCAAAAAAGGTTTAAATGTTGATTTCATGTTAACCCGTGACGGGAAGGTTGTTCATTTCACTTAGAAAACAGCAAAATGTTGATTTCACGCAGCGTATAAGCTCAAAAATGTTGATTTCAGGTCTAAATAGGTAAAAATGTTGATTTCACGTTAACGCGTGACGGCAAGGATGTTGATTTCACTTAGAAAACAGCAAAATGTTAATTTCACGCAGCGTATAAGCTCAAAAATGTTGATTTCAGGTCTAAATAGGTCAAAATGCTGATTTCACGTTAGCGCTTGACGGCAAGGATGTTGATTTCACTTAGAAAACAGAAAAATGTTGATTTCACGCAGCGTATAAGCTCAAAAATGTTGATTTCAGGTCTAAATAGGTAAAAATGTTGATTTCACGTAACGCGTGACGGCAAGGATGTTGATTTCACTTAGAAAACAGCAAAATGTTAATTTCACGCAACGTATAAGCTCAAAAATGTTGATTTCAGGTTTAAATAGGTAAAATATGGCGGCCGGAAAATAGTGTTAACATCTGGAACTTACTTTGGTTATCTGGGACAATGACTATCTGCACTGAACAAATAAACATCAAATAAGCACTTTTCCAAATACAGCAACGTCTTAAATGGCTAAAAATCACGAGATAAATACATATTTTTCGACCAACGCGATCGTAGCTTTATGTCACGCACCGCCTAACAGTTTAACAAATTAACCCTTCTGCGCAACGTACGGGTCTCCATACATCTGCATGTCCGCTGATCCCAGAAGTTCAAAACACTACAAATCATGCCGATATGAAATAAAATCAAAGCAACCTGGATCACAGATCTATGTTACAATCGATCGCTACTTGTTGGCCATTATTATCTTTAAATGAAAAAAGCCGAAACAATCTAGTTACCAGTTCGAGAAACGCGAGCAGAACGTGATCGCAATGCATGCCGGGAAGGGTCTTTACACCTCGTGCGCGGGAAAACATGGCGGTCGATACAAGACAAATTTTATAAGTCAAAAACCAGTTCTCGCTTTCCAAACTTTGACACTAGCAACGCTTGGCAAATGGGCCACAACTCACGAGAGGGTATTTTTCTTGGGCAAGAACTGCTCTTGGACTTTGCTGCCTGGCTCGATCTGACTTCGAACGCCGATAACACGATTACGGTATATCAGCTACCTTCGAAGTTTCAGAACACATTTTGATTCTTTAAAACGTGCTGATGACTTACGGGTTTATCGAGGCTTAATGATGCCTCTCAACCACCAGGCAGGCACACAAGGTACTTTAACACAATGCTTAAGATATTAGTTGACAGAGCTCTAATGCGGCACATCTCTTTTTAGTTCGATGGTATTTCGTTTGCCGCTCGATCGATTCACGTGTTGTGCTCACGTCACAATAGCCGATGTAAACAATCTGTTCCCAGATTTCCGCTCTATATATGCTGTGAGATTTGATTTTGACTTCATACACTATAAACAGTCTGCCTGTTTGCTGTTCAACAAATAAACTCCTAAAGACATGGCTAGGAAAAGCCAAGTATTTTTGCATACGTTATAACTCGAAAACGAAGCAAAAACCAGCGACAAAAATACAGGGCCGCCTTTTTCTATTACATTGAAGACCACATGCAAAAATTCAAGCCCTTTCGCGAAAATTTTTTTTTTCACCCAAATCGTCACTTAGCATGGTTTTGCACTCACCCCTTCAATAAAGCTCTCTGCACGCATTGCAGGCCTATGATGAGGGAGCATTGAAGGGGTGAGTGCAAAACCATGCTAAGTGACGATTTGGGTGAAAAAAAAATTTTCGCGAAAGGGCTTGAATTTTTGCATGCGGTCTTCAATGTAATAGAAAAACGTGGTCCTGTATTTTTGTCGCTGGTTTTTGCTTCGTTCATAAAGACGCCGCTAGGAAAACCGAGTGGTTTTTCTGCATACGCAATATCTCGAAAACGAAGCGAAGCTTAGCGGAAAAACTACGGGACATTGTTAAACATACCTAAACAAAACTGTATGGGAAATTTGGAGCGTTTTCGACAAAGTTCACTTTTGATTAAAATACCTAGCGCCCTTTTCCCGCCGAGGTCTTCAAATAAACGAAGCCGGGCCTTTGTTATGATAAACAGAGCCGACCCTTTGTTATAATAGCCAAGCCAAGCCTTTGTTATAAGTCGAAGTCTCGCCTCGGTTTATTATAACAAAGGATCGGCCCGCCGCGACCGCAAGGACTTTGATTTTACTTAGAAACCAGCAAAATGTCAATTTCACGCAACTTATATAAGCTCAAATTTATTGATTTCAGGTCAAAAGTGGTTAAAACGTTGACTCATGTTAACGCGCGACGGCAAGGATGTTGATTTCTCTTAGAGAGCAGCAAAATGTCAATTTCACGCAACGTAAAAGCTCAAAAATGTTGATTTCAGGTCAAAAAAGGTTTAAATGTTGATTTCATGTTAACCCGTGACGGGAAGGTTGTTCATTTCACTTAGAAAACAGCAAAATGTTGATTTCACGCAGCGTATAAGCTCAAAAATGTTGATTTCAGGTCTAAATAGGTAAAAATGTTGATTTCACGTTAACGCGTGACGGCAAGGATGTTGATTTCACTTAGAAAACAGCAAAATGTTAATTTCACGCAGCGTATAAGCTCAAAAATGTTGATTTCAGGTCTAAATAGGTCAAAATGCTGATTTCACGTTAGCGCTTGACGGCAAGGATGTTGATTTCACTTAGAAAACAGAAAAATGTTGATTTCACGCAGCGTATAAGCTCAAAAATGTTGATTTCAGGTCTAAATAGGTAAAAATGTTGATTTCACGTAACGCGTGACGGCAAGGATGTTGATTTCACTTAGAAAACAGCAAAATGTTAATTTCACGCAACGTATAAGCTCAAAAATGTTGATTTCAGGTTTAAATAGGTAAAATATGGCGGCCGGAAAATAGTGTTAACATCTGGAACTTACTTTGGTTATCTGGGACAATGACTATCTGCACTGAACAAATAAACATCAAATAAGCACTTTTCCAAATACAGCAACGTCTTAAATGGCTAAAAATCACGAGATAAATACATATTTTTCGACCAACGCGATCGTAGCTTTATGTCACGCACCGCCTAACAGTTTAACAAATTAACCCTTCTGCGCAACGTACGGGTCTCCATACATCTGCATGTCCGCTGATCCCAGAAGTTCAAAACACTACAAATCATGCCGATATGAAATAAAATCAAAGCAACCTGGATCACAGATCTATGTTACAATCGATCGCTACTTGTTGGCCATTATTATCTTTAAATGAAAAAAGCCGAAACAATCTAGTTACCAGTTCGAGAAACGCGAGCAGAACGTGATCGCAATGCATGCCGGGAAGGGTCTTTACACCTCGTGCGCGGGAAAACATGGCGGTCGATACAAGACAAATTTTATAAGTCAAAAACCAGTTCTCGCTTTCCAAACTTTGACACTAGCAACGCTTGGCAAATGGGCCACAACTCACGAGAGGGTATTTTTCTTGGGCAAGAACTGCTCTTGGACTTTGCTGCCTGGCTCGATCTGACTTCGAACGCCGATAACACGATTACGGTATATCAGCTACCTTCGAAGTTTCAGAACACATTTTGATTCTTTAAAACGTGCTGATGACTTACGGGTTTATCGAGGCTTAATGATGCCTCTCAACCACCAGGCAGGCACACAAGGTACTTTAACACAATGCTTAAGATATTAGTTGACAGAGCTCTAATGCGGCACATCTCTTTTTAGTTCGATGGTATTTCGTTTGCCGCTCGATCGATTCACGTGTTGTGCTCACGTCACAATAGCCGATGTAAACAATCTGTTCCCAGATTTCCGCTCTATATATGCTGTGAGATTTGATTTTGACTTCATACACTATAAACAGTCTGCCTGTTTGCTGTTCAACAAATAAACTCCTAAAGACATGGCTAGGAAAAGCCAAGTATTTTTGCATACGTTATAACTCGAAAACGAAGCAAAAACCAGCGACAAAAATACAGGGCCGCCTTTTTCTATTACATTGAAGACCACATGCAAAAATTCAAGCCCTTTCGCGAAAATTTTTTTTTTCACCCAAATCGTCACTTAGCATGGTTTTGCACTCACCCCTTCAATAAAGCTCTCTGCACGCATTGCAGGCCTATGATGAGGGAGCATTGAAGGGGTGAGTGCAAAACCATGCTAAGTGACGATTTGGGTGAAAAAAAAATTTTCGCGAAAGGGCTTGAATTTTTGCATGCGGTCTTCAATGTAATAGAAAAACGTGGTCCTGTATTTTTGTCGCTGGTTTTTGCTTCGTTCATAAAGACGCCGCTAGGAAAACCGAGTGGTTTTTCTGCATACGCAATATCTCGAAAACGAAGCGAAGCTTAGCGGAAAAACTACGGGACATTGTTAAACATACCTAAACAAAACTGTATGGGAAATTTGGAGCGTTTTCGACAAAGTTCACTTTTGATTAAAATACCTAGCGCCCTTTTCCCGCCGAGGTCTTCAAATAAACGAAGCCGGGCCTTTGTTATGATAAACAGAGCCGACCCTTTGTTATAATAGCCAAGCCAAGCCTTTGTTATAAGTCGAAGTCTCGCCTCGGTTTATTATAACAAAGGATCGGCCCGCCGCGACCGCAAGGACTTTGATTTTACTTAGAAACCAGCAAAATGTCAATTTCACGCAACTTATATAAGCTCAAATTTATTGATTTCAGGTCAAAAGTGGTTAAAACGTTGACTCATGTTAACGCGCGACGGCAAGGATGTTGATTTCTCTTAGAGAGCAGCAAAATGTCAATTTCACGCAACGTAAAAGCTCAAAAATGTTGATTTCAGGTCAAAAAAGGTTTAAATGTTGATTTCATGTTAACCCGTGACGGGAAGGTTGTTCATTTCACTTAGAAAACAGCAAAATGTTGATTTCACGCAGCGTATAAGCTCAAAAATGTTGATTTCAGGTCTAAATAGGTAAAAATGTTGATTTCACGTTAACGCGTGACGGCAAGGATGTTGATTTCACTTAGAAAACAGCAAAATGTTAATTTCACGCAGCGTATAAGCTCAAAAATGTTGATTTCAGGTCTAAATAGGTCAAAATGCTGATTTCACGTTAGCGCTTGACGGCAAGGATGTTGATTTCACTTAGAAAACAGAAAAATGTTGATTTCACGCAGCGTATAAGCTCAAAAATGTTGATTTCAGGTCTAAATAGGTAAAAATGTTGATTTCACGTAACGCGTGACGGCAAGGATGTTGATTTCACTTAGAAAACAGCAAAATGTTAATTTCACGCAACGTATAAGCTCAAAAATGTTGATTTCAGGTTTAAATAGGTAAAATATGGCGGCCGGAAAATAGTGTTAACATCTGGAACTTACTTTGGTTATCTGGGACAATGACTATCTGCACTGAACAAATAAACATCAAATAAGCACTTTTCCAAATACAGCAACGTCTTAAATGGCTAAAAATCACGAGATAAATACATATTTTTCGACCAACGCGATCGTAGCTTTATGTCACGCACCGCCTAACAGTTTAACAAATTAACCCTTCTGCGCAACGTACGGGTCTCCATACATCTGCATGTCCGCTGATCCCAGAAGTTCAAAACACTACAAATCATGCCGATATGAAATAAAATCAAAGCAACCTGGATCACAGATCTATGTTACAATCGATCGCTACTTGTTGGCCATTATTATCTTTAAATGAAAAAAGCCGAAACAATCTAGTTACCAGTTCGAGAAACGCGAGCAGAACGTGATCGCAATGCATGCCGGGAAGGGTCTTTACACCTCGTGCGCGGGAAAACATGGCGGTCGATACAAGACAAATTTTATAAGTCAAAAACCAGTTCTCGCTTTCCAAACTTTGACACTAGCAACGCTTGGCAAATGGGCCACAACTCACGAGAGGGTATTTTTCTTGGGCAAGAACTGCTCTTGGACTTTGCTGCCTGGCTCGATCTGACTTCGAACGCCGATAACACGATTACGGTATATCAGCTACCTTCGAAGTTTCAGAACACATTTTGATTCTTTAAAACGTGCTGATGACTTACGGGTTTATCGAGGCTTAATGATGCCTCTCAACCACCAGGCAGGCACACAAGGTACTTTAACACAATGCTTAAGATATTAGTTGACAGAGCTCTAATGCGGCACATCTCTTTTTAGTTCGATGGTATTTCGTTTGCCGCTCGATCGATTCACGTGTTGTGCTCACGTCACAATAGCCGATGTAAACAATCTGTTCCCAGATTTCCGCTCTATATATGCTGTGAGATTTGATTTTGACTTCATACACTATAAACAGTCTGCCTGTTTGCTGTTCAACAAATAAACTCCTAAAGACATGGCTAGGAAAAGCCAAGTATTTTTGCATACGTTATAACTCGAAAACGAAGCAAAAACCAGCGACAAAAATACAGGGCCGCCTTTTTCTATTACATTGAAGACCACATGCAAAAATTCAAGCCCTTTCGCGAAAATTTTTTTTTTCACCCAAATCGTCACTTAGCATGGTTTTGCACTCACCCCTTCAATAAAGCTCTCTGCACGCATTGCAGGCCTATGATGAGGGAGCATTGAAGGGGTGAGTGCAAAACCATGCTAAGTGACGATTTGGGTGAAAAAAAAATTTTCGCGAAAGGGCTTGAATTTTTGCATGCGGTCTTCAATGTAATAGAAAAACGTGGTCCTGTATTTTTGTCGCTGGTTTTTGCTTCGTTCATAAAGACGCCGCTAGGAAAACCGAGTGGTTTTTCTGCATACGCAATATCTCGAAAACGAAGCGAAGCTTAGCGGAAAAACTACGGGACATTGTTAAACATACCTAAACAAAACTGTATGGGAAATTTGGAGCGTTTTCGACAAAGTTCACTTTTGATTAAAATACCTAGCGCCCTTTTCCCGCCGAGGTCTTCAAATAAACGAAGCCGGGCCTTTGTTATGATAAACAGAGCCGACCCTTTGTTATAATAGCCAAGCCAAGCCTTTGTTATAAGTCGAAGTCTCGCCTCGGTTTATTATAACAAAGGATCGGCCCGCCGCGACCGCAAGGACTTTGATTTTACTTAGAAACCAGCAAAATGTCAATTTCACGCAACTTATATAAGCTCAAATTTATTGATTTCAGGTCAAAAGTGGTTAAAACGTTGACTCATGTTAACGCGCGACGGCAAGGATGTTGATTTCTCTTAGAGAGCAGCAAAATGTCAATTTCACGCAACGTAAAAGCTCAAAAATGTTGATTTCAGGTCAAAAAAGGTTTAAATGTTGATTTCATGTTAACCCGTGACGGGAAGGTTGTTCATTTCACTTAGAAAACAGCAAAATGTTGATTTCACGCAGCGTATAAGCTCAAAAATGTTGATTTCAGGTCTAAATAGGTAAAAATGTTGATTTCACGTTAACGCGTGACGGCAAGGATGTTGATTTCACTTAGAAAACAGCAAAATGTTAATTTCACGCAGCGTATAAGCTCAAAAATGTTGATTTCAGGTCTAAATAGGTCAAAATGCTGATTTCACGTTAGCGCTTGACGGCAAGGATGTTGATTTCACTTAGAAAACAGAAAAATGTTGATTTCACGCAGCGTATAAGCTCAAAAATGTTGATTTCAGGTCTAAATAGGTAAAAATGTTGATTTCACGTAACGCGTGACGGCAAGGATGTTGATTTCACTTAGAAAACAGCAAAATGTTAATTTCACGCAACGTATAAGCTCAAAAATGTTGATTTCAGGTTTAAATAGGTAAAATATGGCGGCCGGAAAATAGTGTTAACATCTGGAACTTACTTTGGTTATCTGGGACAATGACTATCTGCACTGAACAAATAAACATCAAATAAGCACTTTTCCAAATACAGCAACGTCTTAAATGGCTAAAAATCACGAGATAAATACATATTTTTCGACCAACGCGATCGTAGCTTTATGTCACGCACCGCCTAACAGTTTAACAAATTAACCCTTCTGCGCAACGTACGGGTCTCCATACATCTGCATGTCCGCTGATCCCAGAAGTTCAAAACACTACAAATCATGCCGATATGAAATAAAATCAAAGCAACCTGGATCACAGATCTATGTTACAATCGATCGCTACTTGTTGGCCATTATTATCTTTAAATGAAAAAAGCCGAAACAATCTAGTTACCAGTTCGAGAAACGCGAGCAGAACGTGATCGCAATGCATGCCGGGAAGGGTCTTTACACCTCGTGCGCGGGAAAACATGGCGGTCGATACAAGACAAATTTTATAAGTCAAAAACCAGTTCTCGCTTTCCAAACTTTGACACTAGCAACGCTTGGCAAATGGGCCACAACTCACGAGAGGGTATTTTTCTTGGGCAAGAACTGCTCTTGGACTTTGCTGCCTGGCTCGATCTGACTTCGAACGCCGATAACACGATTACGGTATATCAGCTACCTTCGAAGTTTCAGAACACATTTTGATTCTTTAAAACGTGCTGATGACTTACGGGTTTATCGAGGCTTAATGATGCCTCTCAACCACCAGGCAGGCACACAAGGTACTTTAACACAATGCTTAAGATATTAGTTGACAGAGCTCTAATGCGGCACATCTCTTTTTAGTTCGATGGTATTTCGTTTGCCGCTCGATCGATTCACGTGTTGTGCTCACGTCACAATAGCCGATGTAAACAATCTGTTCCCAGATTTCCGCTCTATATATGCTGTGAGATTTGATTTTGACTTCATACACTATAAACAGTCTGCCTGTTTGCTGTTCAACAAATAAACTCCTAAAGACATGGCTAGGAAAAGCCAAGTATTTTTGCATACGTTATAACTCGAAAACGAAGCAAAAACCAGCGACAAAAATACAGGGCCGCCTTTTTCTATTACATTGAAGACCACATGCAAAAATTCAAGCCCTTTCGCGAAAATTTTTTTTTTCACCCAAATCGTCACTTAGCATGGTTTTGCACTCACCCCTTCAATAAAGCTCTCTGCACGCATTGCAGGCCTATGATGAGGGAGCATTGAAGGGGTGAGTGCAAAACCATGCTAAGTGACGATTTGGGTGAAAAAAAAATTTTCGCGAAAGGGCTTGAATTTTTGCATGCGGTCTTCAATGTAATAGAAAAACGTGGTCCTGTATTTTTGTCGCTGGTTTTTGCTTCGTTCATAAAGACGCCGCTAGGAAAACCGAGTGGTTTTTCTGCATACGCAATATCTCGAAAACGAAGCGAAGCTTAGCGGAAAAACTACGGGACATTGTTAAACATACCTAAACAAAACTGTATGGGAAATTTGGAGCGTTTTCGACAAAGTTCACTTTTGATTAAAATACCTAGCGCCCTTTTCCCGCCGAGGTCTTCAAATAAACGAAGCCGGGCCTTTGTTATGATAAACAGAGCCGACCCTTTGTTATAATAGCCAAGCCAAGCCTTTGTTATAAGTCGAAGTCTCGCCTCGGTTTATTATAACAAAGGATCGGCCCGCCGCGACCGCAAGGACTTTGATTTTACTTAGAAACCAGCAAAATGTCAATTTCACGCAACTTATATAAGCTCAAATTTATTGATTTCAGGTCAAAAGTGGTTAAAACGTTGACTCATGTTAACGCGCGACGGCAAGGATGTTGATTTCTCTTAGAGAGCAGCAAAATGTCAATTTCACGCAACGTAAAAGCTCAAAAATGTTGATTTCAGGTCAAAAAAGGTTTAAATGTTGATTTCATGTTAACCCGTGACGGGAAGGTTGTTCATTTCACTTAGAAAACAGCAAAATGTTGATTTCACGCAGCGTATAAGCTCAAAAATGTTGATTTCAGGTCTAAATAGGTAAAAATGTTGATTTCACGTTAACGCGTGACGGCAAGGATGTTGATTTCACTTAGAAAACAGCAAAATGTTAATTTCACGCAGCGTATAAGCTCAAAAATGTTGATTTCAGGTCTAAATAGGTCAAAATGCTGATTTCACGTTAGCGCTTGACGGCAAGGATGTTGATTTCACTTAGAAAACAGAAAAATGTTGATTTCACGCAGCGTATAAGCTCAAAAATGTTGATTTCAGGTCTAAATAGGTAAAAATGTTGATTTCACGTAACGCGTGACGGCAAGGATGTTGATTTCACTTAGAAAACAGCAAAATGTTAATTTCACGCAACGTATAAGCTCAAAAATGTTGATTTCAGGTTTAAATAGGTAAAATATGGCGGCCGGAAAATAGTGTTAACATCTGGAACTTACTTTGGTTATCTGGGACAATGACTATCTGCACTGAACAAATAAACATCAAATAAGCACTTTTCCAAATACAGCAACGTCTTAAATGGCTAAAAATCACGAGATAAATACATATTTTTCGACCAACGCGATCGTAGCTTTATGTCACGCACCGCCTAACAGTTTAACAAATTAACCCTTCTGCGCAACGTACGGGTCTCCATACATCTGCATGTCCGCTGATCCCAGAAGTTCAAAACACTACAAATCATGCCGATATGAAATAAAATCAAAGCAACCTGGATCACAGATCTATGTTACAATCGATCGCTACTTGTTGGCCATTATTATCTTTAAATGAAAAAAGCCGAAACAATCTAGTTACCAGTTCGAGAAACGCGAGCAGAACGTGATCGCAATGCATGCCGGGAAGGGTCTTTACACCTCGTGCGCGGGAAAACATGGCGGTCGATACAAGACAAATTTTATAAGTCAAAAACCAGTTCTCGCTTTCCAAACTTTGACACTAGCAACGCTTGGCAAATGGGCCACAACTCACGAGAGGGTATTTTTCTTGGGCAAGAACTGCTCTTGGACTTTGCTGCCTGGCTCGATCTGACTTCGAACGCCGATAACACGATTACGGTATATCAGCTACCTTCGAAGTTTCAGAACACATTTTGATTCTTTAAAACGTGCTGATGACTTACGGGTTTATCGAGGCTTAATGATGCCTCTCAACCACCAGGCAGGCACACAAGGTACTTTAACACAATGCTTAAGATATTAGTTGACAGAGCTCTAATGCGGCACATCTCTTTTTAGTTCGATGGTATTTCGTTTGCCGCTCGATCGATTCACGTGTTGTGCTCACGTCACAATAGCCGATGTAAACAATCTGTTCCCAGATTTCCGCTCTATATATGCTGTGAGATTTGATTTTGACTTCATACACTATAAACAGTCTGCCTGTTTGCTGTTCAACAAATAAACTCCTAAAGACATGGCTAGGAAAAGCCAAGTATTTTTGCATACGTTATAACTCGAAAACGAAGCAAAAACCAGCGACAAAAATACAGGGCCGCCTTTTTCTATTACATTGAAGACCACATGCAAAAATTCAAGCCCTTTCGCGAAAATTTTTTTTTTCACCCAAATCGTCACTTAGCATGGTTTTGCACTCACCCCTTCAATAAAGCTCTCTGCACGCATTGCAGGCCTATGATGAGGGAGCATTGAAGGGGTGAGTGCAAAACCATGCTAAGTGACGATTTGGGTGAAAAAAAAATTTTCGCGAAAGGGCTTGAATTTTTGCATGCGGTCTTCAATGTAATAGAAAAACGTGGTCCTGTATTTTTGTCGCTGGTTTTTGCTTCGTTCATAAAGACGCCGCTAGGAAAACCGAGTGGTTTTTCTGCATACACAATATCTCGAAAACGAAGCGAAGCTTAGCGGAAAAACTACGGGACATTGTTAAACATACCTAAACAAAACTGTATGGGAAATTTGGAGCGTTTTCGACAAAGTTCACTTTTGATTAAAATACCTAGCGCCCTTTTCCCGCCGAGGTCTTCAAATAAACGAAGCCGGGCCTTTGTTATGATAAACAGAGCCGACCCTTTGTTATAATAGCCAAGCCAAGCCTTTGTTATAAGTCGAAGTCTCGCCTCGGTTTATTATAACAAAGGATCGGCCCGCCGCGACCGCAAGGACTTTGATTTTACTTAGAAACCAGCAAAATGTCAATTTCACGCAACTTATATAAGCTCAAATTTATTGATTTCAGGTCAAAAGTGGTTAAAACGTTGACTCATGTTAACGCGCGACGGCAAGGATGTTGATTTCTCTTAGAGAGCAGCAAAATGTCAATTTCACGCAACGTAAAAGCTCAAAAATGTTGATTTCAGGTCAAAAAAGGTTTAAATGTTGATTTCATGTTAACCCGTGACGGGAAGGTTGTTCATTTCACTTAGAAAACAGCAAAATGTTGATTTCACGCAGCGTATAAGCTCAAAAATGTTGATTTCAGGTCTAAATAGGTAAAAATGTTGATTTCACGTTAACGCGTGACGGCAAGGATGTTGATTTCACTTAGAAAACAGCAAAATGTTAATTTCACGCAGCGTATAAGCTCAAAAATGTTGATTTCAGGTCTAAATAGGTCAAAATGCTGATTTCACGTTAGCGCTTGACGGCAAGGATGTTGATTTCACTTAGAAAACAGAAAAATGTTGATTTCACGCAGCGTATAAGCTCAAAAATGTTGATTTCAGGTCTAAATAGGTAAAAATGTTGATTTCACGTAACGCGTGACGGCAAGGATGTTGATTTCACTTAGAAAACAGCAAAATGTTAATTTCACGCAACGTATAAGCTCAAAAATGTTGATTTCAGGTTTAAATAGGTAAAATATGGCGGCCGGAAAATAGTGTTAACATCTGGAACTTACTTTGGTTATCTGGGACAATGACTATCTGCACTGAACAAATAAACATCAAATAAGCACTTTTCCAAATACAGCAACGTCTTAAATGGCTAAAAATCACGAGATAAATACATATTTTTCGACCAACGCGATCGTAGCTTTATGTCACGCACCGCCTAACAGTTTAACAAATTAACCCTTCTGCGCAACGTACGGGTCTCCATACATCTGCATGTCCGCTGATCCCAGAAGTTCAAAACACTACAAATCATGCCGATATGAAATAAAATCAAAGCAACCTGGATCACAGATCTATGTTACAATCGATCGCTACTTGTTGGCCATTATTATCTTTAAATGAAAAAAGCCGAAACAATCTAGTTACCAGTTCGAGAAACGCGAGCAGAACGTGATCGCAATGCATGCCGGGAAGGGTCTTTACACCTCGTGCGCGGGAAAACATGGCGGTCGATACAAGACAAATTTTATAAGTCAAAAACCAGTTCTCGCTTTCCAAACTTTGACACTAGCAACGCTTGGCAAATGGGCCACAACTCACGAGAGGGTATTTTTCTTGGGCAAGAACTGCTCTTGGACTTTGCTGCCTGGCTCGATCTGACTTCGAACGCCGATAACACGATTACGGTATATCAGCTACCTTCGAAGTTTCAGAACACATTTTGATTCTTTAAAACGTGCTGATGACTTACGGGTTTATCGAGGCTTAATGATGCCTCTCAACCACCAGGCAGGCACACAAGGTACTTTAACACAATGCTTAAGATATTAGTTGACAGAGCTCTAATGCGGCACATCTCTTTTTAGTTCGATGGTATTTCGTTTGCCGCTCGATCGATTCACGTGTTGTGCTCACGTCACAATAGCCGATGTAAACAATCTGTTCCCAGATTTCCGCTCTATATATGCTGTGAGATTTGATTTTGACTTCATACACTATAAACAGTCTGCCTGTTTGCTGTTCAACAAATAAACTCCTAAAGACATGGCTAGGAAAAGCCAAGTATTTTTGCATACGTTATAACTCGAAAACGAAGCAAAAACCAGCGACAAAAATACAGGGCCGCCTTTTTCTATTACATTGAAGACCACATGCAAAAATTCAAGCCCTTTCGCGAAAATTTTTTTTTTCACCCAAATCGTCACTTAGCATGGTTTTGCACTCACCCCTTCAATAAAGCTCTCTGCACGCATTGCAGGCCTATGATGAGGGAGCATTGAAGGGGTGAGTGCAAAACCATGCTAAGTGACGATTTGGGTGAAAAAAAAATTTTCGCGAAAGGGCTTGAATTTTTGCATGCGGTCTTCAATGTAATAGAAAAACGTGGTCCTGTATTTTTGTCGCTGGTTTTTGCTTCGTTCATAAAGACGCCGCTAGGAAAACCGAGTGGTTTTTCTGCATACGCAATATCTCGAAAACGAAGCGAAGCTTAGCGGAAAAACTACGGGACATTGTTAAACATACCTAAACAAAACTGTATGGGAAATTTGGAGCGTTTTCGACAAAGTTCACTTTTGATTAAAATACCTAGCGCCCTTTTCCCGCCGAGGTCTTCAAATAAACGAAGCCGGGCCTTTGTTATGATAAACAGAGCCGACCCTTTGTTATAATAGCCAAGCCAAGCCTTTGTTATAAGTCGAAGTCTCGCCTCGGTTTATTATAACAAAGGATCGGCCCGCCGCGACCGCAAGGACTTTGATTTTACTTAGAAACCAGCAAAATGTCAATTTCACGCAACTTATATAAGCTCAAATTTATTGATTTCAGGTCAAAAGTGGTTAAAACGTTGACTCATGTTAACGCGCGACGGCAAGGATGTTGATTTCTCTTAGAGAGCAGCAAAATGTCAATTTCACGCAACGTAAAAGCTCAAAAATGTTGATTTCAGGTCAAAAAAGGTTTAAATGTTGATTTCATGTTAACCCGTGACGGGAAGGTTGTTCATTTCACTTAGAAAACAGCAAAATGTTGATTTCACGCAGCGTATAAGCTCAAAAATGTTGATTTCAGGTCTAAATAGGTAAAAATGTTGATTTCACGTTAACGCGTGACGGCAAGGATGTTGATTTCACTTAGAAAACAGCAAAATGTTAATTTCACGCAGCGTATAAGCTCAAAAATGTTGATTTCAGGTCTAAATAGGTCAAAATGCTGATTTCACGTTAGCGCTTGACGGCAAGGATGTTGATTTCACTTAGAAAACAGAAAAATGTTGATTTCACGCAGCGTATAAGCTCAAAAATGTTGATTTCAGGTCTAAATAGGTAAAAATGTTGATTTCACGTAACGCGTGACGGCAAGGATGTTGATTTCACTTAGAAAACAGCAAAATGTTAATTTCACGCAACGTATAAGCTCAAAAATGTTGATTTCAGGTTTAAATAGGTAAAATATGGCGGCCGGAAAATAGTGTTAACATCTGGAACTTACTTTGGTTATCTGGGACAATGACTATCTGCACTGAACAAATAAACATCAAATAAGCACTTTTCCAAATACAGCAACGTCTTAAATGGCTAAAAATCACGAGATAAATACATATTTTTCGACCAACGCGATCGTAGCTTTATGTCACGCACCGCCTAACAGTTTAACAAATTAACCCTTCTGCGCAACGTACGGGTCTCCATACATCTGCATGTCCGCTGATCCCAGAAGTTCAAAACACTACAAATCATGCCGATATGAAATAAAATCAAAGCAACCTGGATCACAGATCTATGTTACAATCGATCGCTACTTGTTGGCCATTATTATCTTTAAATGAAAAAAGCCGAAACAATCTAGTTACCAGTTCGAGAAACGCGAGCAGAACGTGATCGCAATGCATGCCGGGAAGGGTCTTTACACCTCGTGCGCGGGAAAACATGGCGGTCGATACAAGACAAATTTTATAAGTCAAAAACCAGTTCTCGCTTTCCAAACTTTGACACTAGCAACGCTTGGCAAATGGGCCACAACTCACGAGAGGGTATTTTTCTTGGGCAAGAACTGCTCTTGGACTTTGCTGCCTGGCTCGATCTGACTTCGAACGCCGATAACACGATTACGGTATATCAGCTACCTTCGAAGTTTCAGAACACATTTTGATTCTTTAAAACGTGCTGATGACTTACGGGTTTATCGAGGCTTAATGATGCCTCTCAACCACCAGGCAGGCACACAAGGTACTTTAACACAATGCTTAAGATATTAGTTGACAGAGCTCTAATGCGGCACATCTCTTTTTAGTTCGATGGTATTTCGTTTGCCGCTCGATCGATTCACGTGTTGTGCTCACGTCACAATAGCCGATGTAAACAATCTGTTCCCAGATTTCCGCTCTATATATGCTGTGAGATTTGATTTTGACTTCATACACTATAAACAGTCTGCCTGTTTGCTGTTCAACAAATAAACTCCTAAAGACATGGCTAGGAAAAGCCAAGTATTTTTGCATACGTTATAACTCGAAAACGAAGCAAAAACCAGCGACAAAAATACAGGGCCGCCTTTTTCTATTACATTGAAGACCACATGCAAAAATTCAAGCCCTTTCGCGAAAATTTTTTTTTTCACCCAAATCGTCACTTAGCATGGTTTTGCACTCACCCCTTCAATAAAGCTCTCTGCACGCATTGCAGGCCTATGATGAGGGAGCATTGAAGGGGTGAGTGCAAAACCATGCTAAGTGACGATTTGGGTGAAAAAAAAATTTTCGCGAAAGGGCTTGAATTTTTGCATGCGGTCTTCAATGTAATAGAAAAACGTGGTCCTGTATTTTTGTCGCTGGTTTTTGCTTCGTTCATAAAGACGCCGCTAGGAAAACCGAGTGGTTTTTCTGCATACGCAATATCTCGAAAACGAAGCGAAGCTTAGCGGAAAAACTACGGGACATTGTTAAACATACCTAAACAAAACTGTATGGGAAATTTGGAGCGTTTTCGACAAAGTTCACTTTTGATTAAAATACCTAGCGCCCTTTTCCCGCCGAGGTCTTCAAATAAACGAAGCCGGGCCTTTGTTATGATAAACAGAGCCGACCCTTTGTTATAATAGCCAAGCCAAGCCTTTGTTATAAGTCGAAGTCTCGCCTCGGTTTATTATAACAAAGGATCGGCCCGCCGCGACCGCAAGGACTTTGATTTTACTTAGAAACCAGCAAAATGTCAATTTCACGCAACTTATATAAGCTCAAATTTATTGATTTCAGGTCAAAAGTGGTTAAAACGTTGACTCATGTTAACGCGCGACGGCAAGGATGTTGATTTCTCTTAGAGAGCAGCAAAATGTCAATTTCACGCAACGTAAAAGCTCAAAAATGTTGATTTCAGGTCAAAAAAGGTTTAAATGTTGATTTCATGTTAACCCGTGACGGGAAGGTTGTTCATTTCACTTAGAAAACAGCAAAATGTTGATTTCACGCAGCGTATAAGCTCAAAAATGTTGATTTCAGGTCTAAATAGGTAAAAATGTTGATTTCACGTTAACGCGTGACGGCAAGGATGTTGATTTCACTTAGAAAACAGCAAAATGTTAATTTCACGCAGCGTATAAGCTCAAAAATGTTGATTTCAGGTCTAAATAGGTCAAAATGCTGATTTCACGTTAGCGCTTGACGGCAAGGATGTTGATTTCACTTAGAAAACAGAAAAATGTTGATTTCACGCAGCGTATAAGCTCAAAAATGTTGATTTCAGGTCTAAATAGGTAAAAATGTTGATTTCACGTAACGCGTGACGGCAAGGATGTTGATTTCACTTAGAAAACAGCAAAATGTTAATTTCACGCAACGTATAAGCTCAAAAATGTTGATTTCAGGTTTAAATAGGTAAAATATGGCGGCCGGAAAATAGTGTTAACATCTGGAACTTACTTTGGTTATCTGGGACAATGACTATCTGCACTGAACAAATAAACATCAAATAAGCACTTTTCCAAATACAGCAACGTCTTAAATGGCTAAAAATCACGAGATAAATACATATTTTTCGACCAACGCGATCGTAGCTTTATGTCACGCACCGCCTAACAGTTTAACAAATTAACCCTTCTGCGCAACGTACGGGTCTCCATACATCTGCATGTCCGCTGATCCCAGAAGTTCAAAACACTACAAATCATGCCGATATGAAATAAAATCAAAGCAACCTGGATCACAGATCTATGTTACAATCGATCGCTACTTGTTGGCCATTATTATCTTTAAATGAAAAAAGCCGAAACAATCTAGTTACCAGTTCGAGAAACGCGAGCAGAACGTGATCGCAATGCATGCCGGGAAGGGTCTTTACACCTCGTGCGCGGGAAAACATGGCGGTCGATACAAGACAAATTTTATAAGTCAAAAACCAGTTCTCGCTTTCCAAACTTTGACACTAGCAACGCTTGGCAAATGGGCCACAACTCACGAGAGGGTATTTTTCTTGGGCAAGAACTGCTCTTGGACTTTGCTGCCTGGCTCGATCTGACTTCGAACGCCGATAACACGATTACGGTATATCAGCTACCTTCGAAGTTTCAGAACACATTTTGATTCTTTAAAACGTGCTGATGACTTACGGGTTTATCGAGGCTTAATGATGCCTCTCAACCACCAGGCAGGCACACAAGGTACTTTAACACAATGCTTAAGATATTAGTTGACAGAGCTCTAATGCGGCACATCTCTTTTTAGTTCGATGGTATTTCGTTTGCCGCTCGATCGATTCACGTGTTGTGCTCACGTCACAATAGCCGATGTAAACAATCTGTTCCCAGATTTCCGCTCTATATATGCTGTGAGATTTGATTTTGACTTCATACACTATAAACAGTCTGCCTGTTTGCTGTTCAACAAATAAACTCCTAAAGACATGGCTAGGAAAAGCCAAGTATTTTTGCATACGTTATAACTCGAAAACGAAGCAAAAACCAGCGACAAAAATACAGGGCCGCCTTTTTCTATTACATTGAAGACCACATGCAAAAATTCAAGCCCTTTCGCGAAAATTTTTTTTTTCACCCAAATCGTCACTTAGCATGGTTTTGCACTCACCCCTTCAATAAAGCTCTCTGCACGCATTGCAGGCCTATGATGAGGGAGCATTGAAGGGGTGAGTGCAAAACCATGCTAAGTGACGATTTGGGTGAAAAAAAAATTTTCGCGAAAGGGCTTGAATTTTTGCATGCGGTCTTCAATGTAATAGAAAAACGTGGTCCTGTATTTTTGTCGCTGGTTTTTGCTTCGTTCATAAAGACGCCGCTAGGAAAACCGAGTGGTTTTTCTGCATACGCAATATCTCGAAAACGAAGCGAAGCTTAGCGGAAAAACTACGGGACATTGTTAAACATACCTAAACAAAACTGTATGGGAAATTTGGAGCGTTTTCGACAAAGTTCACTTTTGATTAAAATACCTAGCGCCCTTTTCCCGCCGAGGTCTTCAAATAAACGAAGCCGGGCCTTTGTTATGATAAACAGAGCCGACCCTTTGTTATAATAGCCAAGCCAAGCCTTTGTTATAAGTCGAAGTCTCGCCTCGGTTTATTATAACAAAGGATCGGCCCGCCGCGACCGCAAGGACTTTGATTTTACTTAGAAACCAGCAAAATGTCAATTTCACGCAACTTATATAAGCTCAAATTTATTGATTTCAGGTCAAAAGTGGTTAAAACGTTGACTCATGTTAACGCGCGACGGCAAGGATGTTGATTTCTCTTAGAGAGCAGCAAAATGTCAATTTCACGCAACGTAAAAGCTCAAAAATGTTGATTTCAGGTCAAAAAAGGTTTAAATGTTGATTTCATGTTAACCCGTGACGGGAAGGTTGTTCATTTCACTTAGAAAACAGCAAAATGTTGATTTCACGCAGCGTATAAGCTCAAAAATGTTGATTTCAGGTCTAAATAGGTAAAAATGTTGATTTCACGTTAACGCGTGACGGCAAGGATGTTGATTTCACTTAGAAAACAGCAAAATGTTAATTTCACGCAGCGTATAAGCTCAAAAATGTTGATTTCAGGTCTAAATAGGTCAAAATGCTGATTTCACGTTAGCGCTTGACGGCAAGGATGTTGATTTCACTTAGAAAACAGAAAAATGTTGATTTCACGCAGCGTATAAGCTCAAAAATGTTGATTTCAGGTCTAAATAGGTAAAAATGTTGATTTCACGTAACGCGTGACGGCAAGGATGTTGATTTCACTTAGAAAACAGCAAAATGTTAATTTCACGCAACGTATAAGCTCAAAAATGTTGATTTCAGGTTTAAATAGGTAAAATATGGCGGCCGGAAAATAGTGTTAACATCTGGAACTTACTTTGGTTATCTGGGACAATGACTATCTGCACTGAACAAATAAACATCAAATAAGCACTTTTCCAAATACAGCAACGTCTTAAATGGCTAAAAATCACGAGATAAATACATATTTTTCGACCAACGCGATCGTAGCTTTATGTCACGCACCGCCTAACAGTTTAACAAATTAACCCTTCTGCGCAACGTACGGGTCTCCATACATCTGCATGTCCGCTGATCCCAGAAGTTCAAAACACTACAAATCATGCCGATATGAAATAAAATCAAAGCAACCTGGATCACAGATCTATGTTACAATCGATCGCTACTTGTTGGCCATTATTATCTTTAAATGAAAAAAGCCGAAACAATCTAGTTACCAGTTCGAGAAACGCGAGCAGAACGTGATCGCAATGCATGCCGGGAAGGGTCTTTACACCTCGTGCGCGGGAAAACATGGCGGTCGATACAAGACAAATTTTATAAGTCAAAAACCAGTTCTCGCTTTCCAAACTTTGACACTAGCAACGCTTGGCAAATGGGCCACAACTCACGAGAGGGTATTTTTCTTGGGCAAGAACTGCTCTTGGACTTTGCTGCCTGGCTCGATCTGACTTCGAACGCCGATAACACGATTACGGTATATCAGCTACCTTCGAAGTTTCAGAACACATTTTGATTCTTTAAAACGTGCTGATGACTTACGGGTTTATCGAGGCTTAATGATGCCTCTCAACCACCAGGCAGGCACACAAGGTACTTTAACACAATGCTTAAGATATTAGTTGACAGAGCTCTAATGCGGCACATCTCTTTTTAGTTCGATGGTATTTCGTTTGCCGCTCGATCGATTCACGTGTTGTGCTCACGTCACAATAGCCGATGTAAACAATCTGTTCCCAGATTTCCGCTCTATATATGCTGTGAGATTTGATTTTGACTTCATACACTATAAACAGTCTGCCTGTTTGCTGTTCAACAAATAAACTCCTAAAGACATGGCTAGGAAAAGCCAAGTATTTTTGCATACGTTATAACTCGAAAACGAAGCAAAAACCAGCGACAAAAATACAGGGCCGCCTTTTTCTATTACATTGAAGACCACATGCAAAAATTCAAGCCCTTTCGCGAAAATTTTTTTTTTCACCCAAATCGTCACTTAGCATGGTTTTGCACTCACCCCTTCAATAAAGCTCTCTGCACGCATTGCAGGCCTATGATGAGGGAGCATTGAAGGGGTGAGTGCAAAACCATGCTAAGTGACGATTTGGGTGAAAAAAAAATTTTCGCGAAAGGGCTTGAATTTTTGCATGCGGTCTTCAATGTAATAGAAAAACGTGGTCCTGTATTTTTGTCGCTGGTTTTTGCTTCGTTCATAAAGACGCCGCTAGGAAAACCGAGTGGTTTTTCTGCATACGCAATATCTCGAAAACGAAGCGAAGCTTAGCGGAAAAACTACGGGACATTGTTAAACATACCTAAACAAAACTGTATGGGAAATTTGGAGCGTTTTCGACAAAGTTCACTTTTGATTAAAATACCTAGCGCCCTTTTCCCGCCGAGGTCTTCAAATAAACGAAGCCGGGCCTTTGTTATGATAAACAGAGCCGACCCTTTGTTATAATAGCCAAGCCAAGCCTTTGTTATAAGTCGAAGTCTCGCCTCGGTTTATTATAACAAAGGATCGGCCCGCCGCGACCGCAAGGACTTTGATTTTACTTAGAAACCAGCAAAATGTCAATTTCACGCAACTTATATAAGCTCAAATTTATTGATTTCAGGTCAAAAGTGGTTAAAACGTTGACTCATGTTAACGCGCGACGGCAAGGATGTTGATTTCTCTTAGAGAGCAGCAAAATGTCAATTTCACGCAACGTAAAAGCTCAAAAATGTTGATTTCAGGTCAAAAAAGGTTTAAATGTTGATTTCATGTTAACCCGTGACGGGAAGGTTGTTCATTTCACTTAGAAAACAGCAAAATGTTGATTTCACGCAGCGTATAAGCTCAAAAATGTTGATTTCAGGTCTAAATAGGTAAAAATGTTGATTTCACGTTAACGCGTGACGGCAAGGATGTTGATTTCACTTAGAAAACAGCAAAATGTTAATTTCACGCAGCGTATAAGCTCAAAAATGTTGATTTCAGGTCTAAATAGGTCAAAATGCTGATTTCACGTTAGCGCTTGACGGCAAGGATGTTGATTTCACTTAGAAAACAGAAAAATGTTGATTTCACGCAGCGTATAAGCTCAAAAATGTTGATTTCAGGTCTAAATAGGTAAAAATGTTGATTTCACGTAACGCGTGACGGCAAGGATGTTGATTTCACTTAGAAAACAGCAAAATGTTAATTTCACGCAACGTATAAGCTCAAAAATGTTGATTTCAGGTTTAAATAGGTAAAATATGGCGGCCGGAAAATAGTGTTAACATCTGGAACTTACTTTGGTTATCTGGGACAATGACTATCTGCACTGAACAAATAAACATCAAATAAGCACTTTTCCAAATACAGCAACGTCTTAAATGGCTAAAAATCACGAGATAAATACATATTTTTCGACCAACGCGATCGTAGCTTTATGTCACGCACCGCCTAACAGTTTAACAAATTAACCCTTCTGCGCAACGTACGGGTCTCCATACATCTGCATGTCCGCTGATCCCAGAAGTTCAAAACACTACAAATCATGCCGATATGAAATAAAATCAAAGCAACCTGGATCACAGATCTATGTTACAATCGATCGCTACTTGTTGGCCATTATTATCTTTAAATGAAAAAAGCCGAAACAATCTAGTTACCAGTTCGAGAAACGCGAGCAGAACGTGATCGCAATGCATGCCGGGAAGGGTCTTTACACCTCGTGCGCGGGAAAACATGGCGGTCGATACAAGACAAATTTTATAAGTCAAAAACCAGTTCTCGCTTTCCAAACTTTGACACTAGCAACGCTTGGCAAATGGGCCACAACTCACGAGAGGGTATTTTTCTTGGGCAAGAACTGCTCTTGGACTTTGCTGCCTGGCTCGATCTGACTTCGAACGCCGATAACACGATTACGGTATATCAGCTACCTTCGAAGTTTCAGAACACATTTTGATTCTTTAAAACGTGCTGATGACTTACGGGTTTATCGAGGCTTAATGATGCCTCTCAACCACCAGGCAGGCACACAAGGTACTTTAACACAATGCTTAAGATATTAGTTGACAGAGCTCTAATGCGGCACATCTCTTTTTAGTTCGATGGTATTTCGTTTGCCGCTCGATCGATTCACGTGTTGTGCTCACGTCACAATAGCCGATGTAAACAATCTGTTCCCAGATTTCCGCTCTATATATGCTGTGAGATTTGATTTTGACTTCATACACTATAAACAGTCTGCCTGTTTGCTGTTCAACAAATAAACTCCTAAAGACATGGCTAGGAAAAGCCAAGTATTTTTGCATACGTTATAACTCGAAAACGAAGCAAAAACCAGCGACAAAAATACAGGGCCGCCTTTTTCTATTACATTGAAGACCACATGCAAAAATTCAAGCCCTTTCGCGAAAATTTTTTTTTTCACCCAAATCGTCACTTAGCATGGTTTTGCACTCACCCCTTCAATAAAGCTCTCTGCACGCATTGCAGGCCTATGATGAGGGAGCATTGAAGGGGTGAGTGCAAAACCATGCTAAGTGACGATTTGGGTGAAAAAAAAATTTTCGCGAAAGGGCTTGAATTTTTGCATGCGGTCTTCAATGTAATAGAAAAACGTGGTCCTGTATTTTTGTCGCTGGTTTTTGCTTCGTTCATAAAGACGCCGCTAGGAAAACCGAGTGGTTTTTCTGCATACGCAATATCTCGAAAACGAAGCGAAGCTTAGCGGAAAAACTACGGGACATTGTTAAACATACCTAAACAAAACTGTATGGGAAATTTGGAGCGTTTTCGACAAAGTTCACTTTTGATTAAAATACCTAGCGCCCTTTTCCCGCCGAGGTCTTCAAATAAACGAAGCCGGGCCTTTGTTATGATAAACAGAGCCGACCCTTTGTTATAATAGCCAAGCCAAGCCTTTGTTATAAGTCGAAGTCTCGCCTCGGTTTATTATAACAAAGGATCGGCCCGCCGCGACCGCAAGGACTTTGATTTTACTTAGAAACCAGCAAAATGTCAATTTCACGCAACTTATATAAGCTCAAATTTATTGATTTCAGGTCAAAAGTGGTTAAAACGTTGACTCATGTTAACGCGCGACGGCAAGGATGTTGATTTCTCTTAGAGAGCAGCAAAATGTCAATTTCACGCAACGTAAAAGCTCAAAAATGTTGATTTCAGGTCAAAAAAGGTTTAAATGTTGATTTCATGTTAACCCGTGACGGGAAGGTTGTTCATTTCACTTAGAAAACAGCAAAATGTTGATTTCACGCAGCGTATAAGCTCAAAAATGTTGATTTCAGGTCTAAATAGGTAAAAATGTTGATTTCACGTTAACGCGTGACGGCAAGGATGTTGATTTCACTTAGAAAACAGCAAAATGTTAATTTCACGCAGCGTATAAGCTCAAAAATGTTGATTTCAGGTCTAAATAGGTCAAAATGCTGATTTCACGTTAGCGCTTGACGGCAAGGATGTTGATTTCACTTAGAAAACAGAAAAATGTTGATTTCACGCAGCGTATAAGCTCAAAAATGTTGATTTCAGGTCTAAATAGGTAAAAATGTTGATTTCACGTAACGCGTGACGGCAAGGATGTTGATTTCACTTAGAAAACAGCAAAATGTTAATTTCACGCAACGTATAAGCTCAAAAATGTTGATTTCAGGTTTAAATAGGTAAAATATGGCGGCCGGAAAATAGTGTTAACATCTGGAACTTACTTTGGTTATCTGGGACAATGACTATCTGCACTGAACAAATAAACATCAAATAAGCACTTTTCCAAATACAGCAACGTCTTAAATGGCTAAAAATCACGAGATAAATACATATTTTTCGACCAACGCGATCGTAGCTTTATGTCACGCACCGCCTAACAGTTTAACAAATTAACCCTTCTGCGCAACGTACGGGTCTCCATACATCTGCATGTCCGCTGATCCCAGAAGTTCAAAACACTACAAATCATGCCGATATGAAATAAAATCAAAGCAACCTGGATCACAGATCTATGTTACAATCGATCGCTACTTGTTGGCCATTATTATCTTTAAATGAAAAAAGCCGAAACAATCTAGTTACCAGTTCGAGAAACGCGAGCAGAACGTGATCGCAATGCATGCCGGGAAGGGTCTTTACACCTCGTGCGCGGGAAAACATGGCGGTCGATACAAGACAAATTTTATAAGTCAAAAACCAGTTCTCGCTTTCCAAACTTTGACACTAGCAACGCTTGGCAAATGGGCCACAACTCACGAGAGGGTATTTTTCTTGGGCAAGAACTGCTCTTGGACTTTGCTGCCTGGCTCGATCTGACTTCGAACGCCGATAACACGATTACGGTATATCAGCTACCTTCGAAGTTTCAGAACACATTTTGATTCTTTAAAACGTGCTGATGACTTACGGGTTTATCGAGGCTTAATGATGCCTCTCAACCACCAGGCAGGCACACAAGGTACTTTAACACAATGCTTAAGATATTAGTTGACAGAGCTCTAATGCGGCACATCTCTTTTTAGTTCGATGGTATTTCGTTTGCCCGCTCGATCGATTCACGTGTTGTGCTCACGTCACAATAGCGATGTAAACAATCTGTTCCCAGATTTCCGCTCTATATATGCTGTGAGATTTGATTTTGACTTCATACACTATAAACAGTCTGCCTGTTTGCTGTTCAACAAATAAACTCCTAAAGACATGGCTAGGAAAAGCCAAGTATTTTTGCATACGTTATAACTCGAAAACGAAGCAAAAACCAGCGACAAAATACAGGGCCGCCTTTTTCTATTACATTGAAGACCACATGCAAAAATTCAAGCCCTTTCGCGAAAATTTTTTTTTTCACCCAAATCGTCACTTAGCATGGTTTTGCACTCACCCCTTCAATAAAGCTCTCTGCACGCATTGCAGGCCTATGATGAGGGAGCATTGAAGGGGTGAGTGCAAAACCATGCTAAGTGACGATTTGGGTGAAAAAAAAATTTTCGCGAAAGGGCTTGAATTTTTGCATGCGGTCTTCAATGTAATAGAAAAACGTGGTCCTGTATTTTTGTCGCTGGTTTTTGCTTCGTTCATAAAGACGCCGCTAGGAAAACCGAGTGGTTTTTCTGCATACGCAATATCTCGAAAACGAAGCGAAGCTTAGCGGAAAAACTACGGGGACATTGTTAAACATACCTAAACAAAACTGTATGGGAAATTTGGAGCGTTTTCGACAAAGTTCACTTTTGATTAAAATACCTAGCGCCCTTTTCCCGCCGAGGTCTTCAAATAAACGAAGCCGGGCCTTTGTTATGATAAACAGAGCCGACCCTTTGTTATAATAGCCAAGCCAAGCCTTTGTTATAAGTCGAAGTCTCGCCTCGGTTTATTATAACAAAGGATCGGCCCGCCGCGACCGCAAGGACTTTGATTTTACTTAGAAACCAGCAAAATGTCAATTTCACGCAACTTATATAAGCTCAAATTTATTGATTTCAGGTCAAAAGGTGGTTAAAACGTTGACTCATGTTAACGCGCGACGGCAAGGATGTTGATTTCTCTTAGAGAGCAGCAAAATGTCAATTTCACGCAACGTAAAAGCTCAAAAATGTTGATTTCAGGTCAAAAAAGGTTTAAATGTTGATTTCATGTTAACCCGTGACGGGAAGGTTGTTCATTTCACTTAGAAAACAGCAAAATGTTGATTTCACGCAGCGTATAAGCTCAAAAATGTTGATTTCAGGTCTAAATAGGTAAAAATGTTGATTTCACGTTAACGCGTGACGGCAAGGATGTTGATTTCACTTAGAAAACAGCAAAATGTTAATTTCACGCAGCGTATAAGCTCAAAAATGTTGATTTCAGGTCTAAATAGGTCAAAATGCTGATTTCACGTTAGCGCTTGACGGCAAGGATGTTGATTTCACTTAGAAAACAGAAAAATGTTGATTTCACGCAGCGTATAAGCTCAAAAATGTTGATTTCAGGTCTAAATAGGTAAAAATGTTGATTTCACGTAACGCGTGACGGCAAGGATGTTGATTTCACTTAGAAAACAGCAAAATGTTAATTTCACGCAACGTATAAGCTCAAAAATGTTGATTTCAGGTTTAAATAGGTAAAATATGGCGGCCGGAAAATAGTGTTAACATCTGGAACTTACTTTGGTTATCTGGGACAATGACTATCTGCACTGAACAAATAAACATCAAATAAGCACTTTTCCAAATACAGCAACGTCTTAAATGGCTAAAAATCACGAGATAAATACATATTTTTCGACCAACGCGATCGTAGCTTTATGTCACGCACCCCTAACAGTTTAACAAATTAACCCTTCTGCGCAACGTACGGGTCTCCATACATCTGCATGTCCGCTGATCCCAGAAGTTCAAAACACTACAAATCATGCCGATATGAAATAAAATCAAAGCAACCTGGATCACAGATCTATGTTACAATCGATCGCTACTTGTTGGCCATTATTATCTTTAAATGAAAAAAGCCGAAACAATCTAGTTACCAGTTCGAGAAACGCGAGCAGAACGTGATCGCAATGCATGCCGGGAAGGGTCTTTACACCTCGTGCGCGGGAAACATGGCGGTCGATACAAGACAAATTTTATAAGTCAAAAACCAGTTCTCGCTTTCCAAACTTTGACACTAGCAACGCTTGGCAAATGGGCCACAACTCACGAGAGGGTATTTTTCTTGGGCAAGAACTGCTCTTGGACTTTGCTGCCTGGCTCGATCTGACTTCGAACGCCGATAACACGATTACGGTATATCAGCTACCTTCGAAGTTTCAGAACACATTTTGATTCTTTAAAACGTGCTGATGACTTACGGGTTTATCGAGGCTTAATGATGCCTCTCAACCACCAGGCAGGCACACAAGGTACTTTAACACAATGCTTAAGATATTAGTTGACAGAGCTCTAATGCGGCACATCTCTTTTTAGTTCGATGGTATTTCGTTTGCCGCTCGATCGATTCACGTGTTGTGCTCACGTCACAATAGCCGATGTAAACAATCTGTTCCCAGATTTCCGCTCTATATATGCTGTGAGATTTGATTTTGACTTCATACACTATAAACAGTCTGCCTGTTTGCTGTTCAACAAATAAACTCCTAAAGACATGGCTAGGAAAAGCCAAGTATTTTTGCATACGTTATAACTCGAAAACGAAGCAAAAACCAGCGACAAAAATACAGGGCCGCCTTTTTCTATTACATTGAAGACCACATGCAAAAATTCAAGCCCTTTCGCGAAAAATTTTTTTTTTCACCCAAATCGTCACTTAGCATGGTTTTGCACTCACCCCTTCAATAAAGCTCTCTGCACGCATTGCAGGCCTATGATGAGGGAGCATTGAAGGGGTGAGTGCAAAACCATGCTAAGTGACGATTTGGGTGAAAAAAAAATTTTCGCGAAAGGGCTTGAATTTTTGCATGCGGTCTTCAATGTAATAGAAAAACGTGGTCCTGTATTTTTGTCGCTGGTTTTTGCTTCGTTCATAAAGACGCCGCTAGGAAAACCGAGTGGTTTTTCTGCATACGCAATATCTCGAAAACGAAGCGAAGCTTAGCGGAAAAACTACGGGACATTGTTAAACATACCTAAACAAAACTGTATGGGAAATTTGGAGCGTTTTCGACAAAGTTCACTTTTGATTAAAATACCTAGCGCCCTTTTCCCGCCGAGGTCTTCAAATAAACGAAGCCGGGCCTTTGTTATGATAAACAGAGCCGACCCTTTGTTATAATAGCCAAGCCAAGCCTTTGTTATAAGTCGAAGTCTCGCCTCGGTTTATTATAACAAAGGATCGGCCCGCCGCGACCGCAAGGACTTTGATTTTACTTAGAAACCAGCAAAATGTCAATTTCACGCAACTTATATAAGCTCAAATTTATTGATTTCAGGTCAAAAGTGGTTAAAACGTTGACTCATGTTAACGCGCGACGGCAAGGATGTTGATTTCTCTTAGAGAGCAGCAAAATGTCAATTTCACGCAACGTAAAAGCTCAAAAATGTTGATTTCAGGTCAAAAAAGGTTTAAATGTTGATTTCATGTTAACCCGTGACGGGAAGGTTGTTCATTTCACTTAGAAAACAGCAAAATGTTGATTTCACGCAGCGTATAAGCTCAAAAATGTTGATTTCAGGTCTAAATAGGTAAAAATGTTGATTTCACGTTAACGCGTGACGGCAAGGATGTTGATTTCACTTAGAAAACAGCAAAATGTTAATTTCACGCAGCGTATAAGCTCAAAAATGTTGATTTCAGGTCTAAATAGGTCAAAATGCTGATTTCACGTTAGCGCTTGACGGCAAGGATGTTGATTTCACTTAGAAAACAGAAAAATGTTGATTTCACGCAGCGTATAAGCTCAAAAATGTTGATTTCAGGTCTAAATAGGTAAAAATGTTGATTTCACGTAACGCGTGACGGCAAGGATGTTGATTTCACTTAGAAAACAGCAAAATGTTAATTTCACGCAACGTATAAGCTCAAAAATGTTGATTTCAGGTTTAAATAGGTAAAATATGGCGGCCGGAAAATAGTGTTAACATCTGGAACTTACTTTGGTTATCTGGGACAATGACTATCTGCACTGAACAAATAAACATCAAATAAGCACTTTTCCAAATACAGCAACGTCTTAAATGGCTAAAAATCACGAGATAAATACATATTTTTCGACCAACGCGATCGTAGCTTTATGTCACGCACCGCCTAACAGTTTAACAAATTAACCCTTCTGCGCAACGTACGGGTCTCCATACATCTGCATGTCCGCTGATCCCAGAAGTTCAAAACACTACAAATCATGCCGATATGAAATAAAATCAAAGCAACCTGGATCACAGATCTATGTTACAATCGATCGCTACTTGTTGGCCATTATTATCTTTAAATGAAAAAAGCCGAAACAATCTAGTTACCAGTTCGAGAAACGCGAGCAGAACGTGATCGCAATGCATGCCGGGAAGGGTCTTTACACCTCGTGCGCGGGAAAACATGGCGGTCGATACAAGACAAATTTTATAAGTCAAAAACCAGTTCTCGCTTTCCAAACTTTGACACTAGCAACGCTTGGCAAATGGGCCACAACTCACGAGAGGGTATTTTTCTTGGGCAAGAACTGCTCTTGGACTTTGCTGCCTGGCTCGATCTGACTTCGAACGCCGATAACACGATTACGGTATATCAGCTACCTTCGAAGTTTCAGAACACATTTTGATTCTTTAAAACGTGCTGATGACTTACGGGTTTATCGAGGCTTAATGATGCCTCTCAACCACCAGGCAGGCACACAAGGTACTTTAACACAATGCTTAAGATATTAGTTGACAGAGCTCTAATGCGGCACATCTCTTTTTAGTTCGATGGTATTTCGTTTGCCGCTCGATCGATTCACGTGTTGTGCTCACGTCACAATAGCCGATGTAAACAATCTGTTCCCAGATTTCCGCTCTATATATGCTGTGAGATTTGATTTTGACTTCATACACTATAAACAGTCTGCCTGTTTGCTGTTCAACAAATAAACTCCTAAAGACATGGCTAGGAAAAGCCAAGTATTTTTGCATACGTTATAACTCGAAAACGAAGCAAAAACCAGCGACAAAAATACAGGGCCGCCTTTTTCTATTACATTGAAGACCACATGCAAAAATTCAAGCCCTTTCGCGAAAATTTTTTTTTTCACCCAAATCGTCACTTAGCATGGTTTTGCACTCACCCCTTCAATAAAGCTCTCTGCACGCATTGCAGGCCTATGATGAGGGAGCATTGAAGGGGTGAGTGCAAAACCATGCTAAGTGACGATTTGGGTGAAAAAAAAATTTTCGCGAAAGGGCTTGAATTTTTGCATGCGGTCTTCAATGTAATAGAAAAACGTGGTCCTGTATTTTTGTCGCTGGTTTTTGCTTCGTTCATAAAGACGCCGCTAGGAAAACCGAGTGGTTTTTCTGCATACGCAATATCTCGAAAACGAAGCGAAGCTTAGCGGAAAAACTACGGGACATTGTTAAACATACCTAAACAAAACTGTATGGGAAATTTGGAGCGTTTTCGACAAAGTTCACTTTTGATTAAAATACCTAGCGCCCTTTTCCCGCCGAGGTCTTCAAATAAACGAAGCCGGGCCTTTGTTATGATAAACAGAGCCGACCCTTTGTTATAATAGCCAAGCCAAGCCTTTGTTATAAGTCGAAGTCTCGCCTCGGTTTATTATAACAAAGGATCGGCCCGCCGCGACCGCAAGGACTTTGATTTTACTTAGAAACCAGCAAAATGTCAATTTCACGCAACTTATATAAGCTCAAATTTATTGATTTCAGGTCAAAAGTGGTTAAAACGTTGACTCATGTTAACGCGCGACGGCAAGGATGTTGATTTCTCTTAGAGAGCAGCAAAATGTCAATTTCACGCAACGTAAAAGCTCAAAAATGTTGATTTCAGGTCAAAAAAGGTTTAAATGTTGATTTCATGTTAACCCGTGACGGGAAGGTTGTTCATTTCACTTAGAAAACAGCAAAATGTTGATTTCACGCAGCGTATAAGCTCAAAAATGTTGATTTCAGGTCTAAATAGGTAAAAATGTTGATTTCACGTTAACGCGTGACGGCAAGGATGTTGATTTCACTTAGAAAACAGCAAAATGTTAATTTCACGCAGCGTATAAGCTCAAAAATGTTGATTTCAGGTCTAAATAGGTCAAAATGCTGATTTCACGTTAGCGCTTGACGGCAAGGATGTTGATTTCACTTAGAAAACAGAAAAATGTTGATTTCACGCAGCGTATAAGCTCAAAAATGTTGATTTCAGGTCTAAATAGGTAAAAATGTTGATTTCACGTAACGCGTGACGGCAAGGATGTTGATTTCACTTAGAAAACAGCAAAATGTTAATTTCACGCAACGTATAAGCTCAAAAATGTTGATTTCAGGTTTAAATAGGTAAAATATGGCGGCCGGAAAATAGTGTTAACATCTGGAACTTACTTTGGTTATCTGGGACAATGACTATCTGCACTGAACAAATAAACATCAAATAAGCACTTTTCCAAATACAGCAACGTCTTAAATGGCTAAAAATCACGAGATAAATACATATTTTTCGACCAACGCGATCGTAGCTTTATGTCACGCACCGCCTAACAGTTTAACAAATTAACCCTTCTGCGCAACGTACGGGTCTCCATACATCTGCATGTCCGCTGATCCCAGAAGTTCAAAACACTACAAATCATGCCGATATGAAATAAAATCAAAGCAACCTGGATCACAGATCTATGTTACAATCGATCGCTACTTGTTGGCCATTATTATCTTTAAATGAAAAAAGCCGAAACAATCTAGTTACCAGTTCGAGAAACGCGAGCAGAACGTGATCGCAATGCATGCCGGGAAGGGTCTTTACACCTCGTGCGCGGGAAAACATGGCGGTCGATACAAGACAAATTTTATAAGTCAAAAACCAGTTCTCGCTTTCCAAACTTTGACACTAGCAACGCTTGGCAAATGGGCCACAACTCACGAGAGGGTATTTTTCTTGGGCAAGAACTGCTCTTGGACTTTGCTGCCTGGCTCGATCTGACTTCGAACGCCGATAACACGATTACGGTATATCAGCTACCTTCGAAGTTTCAGAACACATTTTGATTCTTTAAAACGTGCTGATGACTTACGGGTTTATCGAGCTTAATGATGCCTCTCAACCACCAGGCAGGCACACAAGGTACTTTAACACAATGCTTAAGATATTAGTTGACAGAGCTCTAATGCGGCACATCTCTTTTTAGTTCGATGGTATTTCGTTTGCCGCTCGATCGATTCACGTGTTGTGCTCACGTCACAATAGCCGATGTAAACAATCTGTTCCCAGATTTCCGCTCTATATATGCTGTGAGATTTGATTTTGACTTCATACACTATAAACAGTCTGCCTGTTTGCTGTTCAACAAATAAACTCCTAAAGACATGGCTAGGAAAAGCCAAGTATTTTTGCATACGTTATAACTCGAAAACGAAGCAAAAACCAGCGACAAAAAATACAGGGCCGCCTTTTTCTATTACATTGAAGACCACATGCAAAAATTCAAGCCCTTTCGCGAAAATTTTTTTTTTCACCCAAATCGTCACTTAGCATGGTTTTGCACTCACCCCTTCAATAAAGCTCTCTGCACGCATTGCAGGCCTATGATGAGGGAGCATTGAAGGGGTGAGTGCAAAACCATGCTAAGTGACGATTTGGGTGAAAAAAAAATTTTCGCGAAAGGGCTTGAATTTTTGCATGCGGTCTTCAATGTAATAGAAAACGTGGTCCTGTATTTTTGTCGCTGGTTTTTGCTTCGTTCATAAAGACGCCGCTAGGAAAACCGAGTGGTTTTTCTGCATACGCAATATCTCGAAAACGAAGCGAAGCTTAGCGGAAAAACTACGGGACATTGTTAAACATACCTAAACAAAACTGTATGGGAAATTTGGAGCGTTTTCGACAAAGTTCACTTTTGATTAAAATACCTAGCGCCCTTTTCCCGCCGAGGTCTTCAAATAAACGAAGCCGGGCCTTTGTTATGATAAACAGAGCCGACCCTTTGTTATAATAGCCAAGCCAAGCCTTTGTTATAAGTCGAAGTCTCGCCTCGGTTTATTATAACAAAGGATCGGCCCGCCGCGACCGCAAGGACTTTGATTTTACTTAGAAACCAGCAAAATGTCAATTTCACGCAACTTATATAAGCTCAAATTTATTGATTTCAGGTCAAAAGTGGTTAAAACGTTGACTCATGTTAACGCGCGACGGCAAGGATGTTGATTTCTCTTAGAGAGCAGCAAAATGTCAATTTCACGCAACGTAAAAGCTCAAAAATGTTGATTTCAGGTCAAAAAAGGTTTAAATGTTGATTTCATGTTAACCCGTGACGGGAAGGTTGTTCATTTCACTTAGAAAACAGCAAAATGTTGATTTCACGCAGCGTATAAGCTCAAAAATGTTGATTTCAGGTCTAAATAGGTAAAAATGTTGATTTCACGTTAACGCGTGACGGCAAGGATGTTGATTTCACTTAGAAAACAGCAAAATGTTAATTTCACGCAGCGTATAAGCTCAAAAATGTTGATTTCAGGTCTAAATAGGTCAAAATGCTGATTTCACGTTAGCGCTTGACGGCAAGGATGTTGATTTCACTTAGAAAACAGAAAAATGTTGATTTCACGCAGCGTATAAGCTCAAAAATGTTGATTTCAGGTCTAAATAGGTAAAAATGTTGATTTCACGTAACGCGTGACGGCAAGGATGTTGATTTCACTTAGAAAACAGCAAAATGTTAATTTCACGCAACGTATAAGCTCAAAAATGTTGATTTCAGGTTTAAATAGGTAAAATATGGCGGCCGGAAAATAGTGTTAACATCTGGAACTTACTTTGGTTATCTGGGACAATGACTATCTGCACTGAACAAATAAACATCAAATAAGCACTTTTCCAAATACAGCAACGTCTTAAATGGCTAAAAATCACGAGATAAATACATATTTTTCGACCAACGCGATCGTAGCTTTATGTCACGCACCGCCTAACAGTTTAACAAATTAACCCTTCTGCGCAACGTACGGGTCTCCATACATCTGCATGTCCGCTGATCCCAGAAGTTCAAAACACTACAAATCATGCCGATATGAAATAAAATCAAAGCAACCTGGATCACA
>NW_027670576.1:0-59591 GCF_964199315.1 Orbicella franksi
TTTTATTGTACATGCCATGCGGGTTTGAAGCCTTAATTTTCAAGTCAGCGCGTGTGATAGATGTCTGGAGAATTTCTTAGTTAATCAGACCTTATTTCATGCCAACTGCAGTCAGACAGCTTATTAAGGAGTGAATTTATTCTCATTTGAACTCTTAAGAAAGTTGAGAAGTGACTCTTGGATGCCTCTTAATAGGATCTTAGTTTATTCTCAGTGAATTTATTCTCATTTGAACTCTTCATAGAAAGTTGAGAAGTGAATCTGGGATGCCTCTTTTTTAATAGGGCCCGGGGTGCACGATCAAACCTCCAGACATGCCTTTTATTGTACATGCCATGCGGGTTTGAAGCCTTAATTTTCAAGTCAGCGCGTGTGATAGATGTCTGGAGAATTTCTTAGTTAATCAGACCTTATTTCATGCCAACTGCAGTCAGACAGCTTATTAAGGAGTGAATTTATTCTCATTTGAACTCTTAAGAAAGTTGAGAAGTGACTCTTGGATGCCTCTTAATAGGATCTTAGTTTATTCTCAGTGAATTTATTCTCATTTGAACTCTTCATAGAAAGTTGAGAAGTGAATCTGGGATGCCTCTTTTTTAATAGGGCCCGGGGTGCACGATCAAACCTCCAGACATGCCTTTTATTGTACATGCCATGCGGGTTTGAAGCCTTAATTTTCAAGTCAGCGCGTGTGATAGATGTCTGGAGAATTTCTTAGTTAATCAGACCTTATTTCATGCCAACTGCAGTCAGACAGCTTATTAAGGAGTGAATTTATTCTCATTTGAACTCTTAAGAAAGTTGAGAAGTGACTCTTGGATGCCTCTTAATAGGATCTTAGTTTATTCTCAGTGAATTTATTCTCATTTGAACTCTTCATAGAAAGTTGAGAAGTGAATCTGGGATGCCTCTTTTTTAATAGGGCCCGGGGTGCACGATCAAACCTCCAGACATGCCTTTTATTGTACATGCCATGCGGGTTTGAAGCCTTAATTTTCAAGTCAGCGCGTGTGATAGATGTCTGGAGAATTTCTTAGTTAATCAGACCTTATTTCATGCCAACTGCAGTCAGACAGCTTATTAAGGAGTGAATTTATTCTCATTTGAACTCTTAAGAAAGTTGAGAAGTGACTCTTGGATGCCTCTTAATAGGATCTTAGTTTATTCTCAGTGAATTTATTCTCATTTGAACTCTTCATAGAAAGTTGAGAAGTGAATCTGGGATGCCTCTTTTTTAATAGGGCCCGGGGTGCACGATCAAACCTCCAGACATGCCTTTTATTGTACATGCCATGCGGGTTTGAAGCCTTAATTTTCAAGTCAGCGCGTGTGATAGATGTCTGGAGAATTTCTTAGTTAATCAGACCTTATTTCATGCCAACTGCAGTCAGACAGCTTATTAAGGAGTGAATTTATTCTCATTTGAACTCTTAAGAAAGTTGAGAAGTGACTCTTGGATGCCTCTTAATAGGATCTTAGTTTATTCTCAGTGAATTTATTCTCATTTGAACTCTTCATAGAAAGTTGAGAAGTGAATCTGGGATGCCTCTTTTTTAATAGGGCCCGGGGTGCACGATCAAACCTCCAGACATGCCTTTTATTGTACATGCCATGCGGGTTTGAAGCCTTAATTTTCAAGTCAGCGCGTGTGATAGATGTCTGGAGAATTTCTTAGTTAATCAGACCTTATTTCATGCCAACTGCAGTCAGACAGCTTATTAAGGAGTGAATTTATTCTCATTTGAACTCTTAAGAAAGTTGAGAAGTGACTCTTGGATGCCTCTTAATAGGATCTTAGTTTATTCTCAGTGAATTTATTCTCATTTGAACTCTTCATAGAAAGTTGAGAAGTGAATCTGGGATGCCTCTTTTTTAATAGGGCCCGGGGTGCAGGATCAAACCTCCAGACATGCCTTTTATTGTACATGCCATGCGGGTTTGAAGCCTTAATTTTCAAGTCAGCGCGTGTGATAGATGTCTGGAGAATTTCTTAGTTAATCAGACCTTATTTCATGCCAACTGCAGTCAGACAGCTTATTAAGGAGTGAATTTATTCTCATTTGAACTCTTAAGAAAGTTGAGAAGTGACTCTTGGATGCCTCTTAATAGGATCTTAGTTTATTCTCAGTGAATTTATTCTCATTTGAACTCTTCATAGAAAGTTGAGAAGTGAATCTGGGATGCCTCTTTTTTAATAGGGCCCGGGGTGCAGGATCAAACCTCCAGACATGCCTTTTATTGTACATGCCATGCGGGTTTGAAGCCTTAATTTTCAAGTCAGCGCGTGTGATAGATGTCTGGAGAATTTCTTAGTTAATCAGACCTTATTTCATGCCAACTGCAGTCAGACAGCTTATTAAGGAGTGAATTTATTCTCATTTGAACTCTTAAGAAAGTTGAGAAGTGACTCTTGGATGCCTCTTAATAGGATCTTAGTTTATTCTCAGTGAATTTATTCTCATTTGAACTCTTCATAGAAAGTTGAGAAGTGAATCTGGGATGCCTCTTTTTTAATAGGGCCCGGGGTGCAGGATCAAACCTCCAGACATGCCTTTTATTGTACATGCCATGCGGGTTTGAAGCCTTAATTTTCAAGTCAGCGCGTGTGATAGATGTCTGGAGAATTTCTTAGTTAATCAGACCTTATTTCATGCCAACTGCAGTCAGACAGCTTATTAAGGAGTGAATTTATTCTCATTTGAACTCTTAAGAAAGTTGAGAAGTGACTCTTGGATGCCTCTTAATAGGATCTTAGTTTATTCTCAGTGAATTTATTCTCATTTGAACTCTTCATAGAAAGTTGAGAAGTGAATCTGGGATGCCTCTTTTTTAATAGGGCCCGGGGTGCAGGATCAAACCTCCAGACATGCCTTTTATTGTACATGCCATGCGGGTTTGAAGCCTTAATTTTCAAGTCAGCGCGTGTGATAGATGTCTGGAGAATTTCTTAGTTAATCAGACCTTATTTCATGCCAACTGCAGTCAGACAGCTTATTAAGGAGTGAATTTATTCTCATTTGAACTCTTAAGAAAGTTGAGAAGTGACTCTTGGATGCCTCTTAATAGGATCTTAGTTTATTCTCAGTGAATTTATTCTCATTTGAACTCTTCATAGAAAGTTGAGAAGTGAATCTGGGATGCCTCTTTTTTAATAGGGCCCGGGGTGCACGATCAAACCTCCAGACATGCCTTTTATTGTACATGCCATGCGGGTTTGAAGCCTTAATTTTCAAGTCAGCGCGTGTGATAGATGTCTGGAGAATTTCTTAGTTAATCAGACCTTATTTCATGCCAACTGCAGTCAGACAGCTTATTAAGGAGTGAATTTATTCTCATTTGAACTCTTAAGAAAGTTGAGAAGTGACTCTTGGATGCCTCTTAATAGGATCTTAGTTTATTCTCAGTGAATTTATTCTCATTTGAACTCTTCATAGAAAGTTGAGAAGTGAATCTGGGATGCCTCTTTTTTAATAGGGCCCGGGGTGCACGATCAAACCTCCAGACATGCCTTTTATTGTACATGCCATGCGGGTTTGAAGCCTTAATTTTCAAGTCAGCGCGTGTGATAGATGTCTGGAGAATTTCTTAGTTAATCAGACCTTATTTCATGCCAACTGCAGTCAGACAGCTTATTAAGGAGTGAATTTATTCTCATTTGAACTCTTAAGAAAGTTGAGAAGTGACTCTTGGATGCCTCTTAATAGGATCTTAGTTTATTCTCAGTGAATTTATTCTCATTTGAACTCTTCATAGAAAGTTGAGAAGTGAATCTGGGATGCCTCTTTTTTAATAGGGCCCGGGGTGCACGATCAAACCTCCAGACATGCCTTTTATTGTACATGCCATGCGGGTTTGAAGCCTTAATTTTCAAGTCAGCGCGTGTGATAGATGTCTGGAGAATTTCTTAGTTAATCAGACCTTATTTCATGCCAACTGCAGTCAGACAGCTTATTAAGGAGTGAATTTATTCTCATTTGAACTCTTAAGAAAGTTGAGAAGTGACTCTTGGATGCCTCTTAATAGGATCTTAGTTTATTCTCAGTGAATTTATTCTCATTTGAACTCTTCATAGAAAGTTGAGAAGTGAATCTGGGATGCCTCTTTTTTAATAGGGCCCGGGGTGCACGATCAAACCTCCAGACATGCCTTTTATTGTACATGCCATGCGGGTTTGAAGCCTTAATTTTCAAGTCAGCGCGTGTGATAGATGTCTGGAGAATTTCTTAGTTAATCAGACCTTATTTCATGCCAACTGCAGTCAGACAGCTTATTAAGGAGTGAATTTATTCTCATTTGAACTCTTAAGAAAGTTGAGAAGTGACTCTTGGATGCCTCTTAATAGGATCTTAGTTTATTCTCAGTGAATTTATTCTCATTTGAACTCTTCATAGAAAGTTGAGAAGTGAATCTGGGATGCCTCTTTTTTAATAGGGCCCGGGGTGCACGATCAAACCTCCAGACATGCCTTTTATTGTACATGCCATGCGGGTTTGAAGCCTTAATTTTCAAGTCAGCGCGTGTGATAGATGTCTGGAGAATTTCTTAGTTAATCAGACCTTATTTCATGCCAACTGCAGTCAGACAGCTTATTAAGGAGTGAATTTATTCTCATTTGAACTCTTAAGAAAGTTGAGAAGTGACTCTTGGATGCCTCTTAATAGGATCTTAGTTTATTCTCAGTGAATTTATTCTCATTTGAACTCTTCATAGAAAGTTGAGAAGTGAATCTGGGATGCCTCTTTTTTAATAGGGCCCGGGGTGCAGGATCAAACCTCCAGACATGCCTTTTATTGTACATGCCATGCGGGTTTGAAGCCTTAATTTTCAAGTCAGCGCGTGTGATAGATGTCTGGAGAATTTCTTAGTTAATCAGACCTTATTTCATGCCAACTGCAGTCAGACAGCTTATTAAGGAGTGAATTTATTCTCATTTGAACTCTTAAGAAAGTTGAGAAGTGACTCTTGGATGCCTCTTAATAGGATCTTAGTTTATTCTCAGTGAATTTATTCTCATTTGAACTCTTCATAGAAAGTTGAGAAGTGAATCTGGGATGCCTCTTTTTTAATAGGGCCCGGGGTGCACGATCAAACCTCCAGACATGCCTTTTATTGTACATGCCATGCGGGTTTGAAGCCTTAATTTTCAAGTCAGCGCGTGTGATAGATGTCTGGAGAATTTCTTAGTTAATCAGACCTTATTTCATGCCAACTGCAGTCAGACAGCTTATTAAGGAGTGAATTTATTCTCATTTGAACTCTTAAGAAAGTTGAGAAGTGACTCTTGGATGCCTCTTAATAGGATCTTAGTTTATTCTCAGTGAATTTATTCTCATTTGAACTCTTCATAGAAAGTTGAGAAGTGAATCTGGGATGCCTCTTTTTTAATAGGGCCCGGGGTGCACGATCAAACCTCCAGACATGCCTTTTATTGTACATGCCATGCGGGTTTGAAGCCTTAATTTTCAAGTCAGCGCGTGTGATAGATGTCTGGAGAATTTCTTAGTTAATCAGACCTTATTTCATGCCAACTGCAGTCAGACAGCTTATTAAGGAGTGAATTTATTCTCATTTGAACTCTTAAGAAAGTTGAGAAGTGACTCTTGGATGCCTCTTAATAGGATCTTAGTTTATTCTCAGTGAATTTATTCTCATTTGAACTCTTCATAGAAAGTTGAGAAGTGAATCTGGGATGCCTCTTTTTTAATAGGGCCCGGGGTGCAGGATCAAACCTCCAGACATGCCTTTTATTGTACATGCCATGCGGGTTTGAAGCCTTAATTTTCAAGTCAGCGCGTGTGATAGATGTCTGGAGAATTTCTTAGTTAATCAGACCTTATTTCATGCCAACTGCAGTCAGACAGCTTATTAAGGAGTGAATTTATTCTCATTTGAACTCTTAAGAAAGTTGAGAAGTGACTCTTGGATGCCTCTTAATAGGATCTTAGTTTATTCTCAGTGAATTTATTCTCATTTGAACTCTTCATAGAAAGTTGAGAAGTGAATCTGGGATGCCTCTTTTTTAATAGGGCCCGGGGTGCACGATCAAACCTCCAGACATGCCTTTTATTGTACATGCCATGCGGGTTTGAAGCCTTAATTTTCAAGTCAGCGCGTGTGATAGATGTCTGGAGAATTTCTTAGTTAATCAGACCTTATTTCATGCCAACTGCAGTCAGACAGCTTATTAAGGAGTGAATTTATTCTCATTTGAACTCTTAAGAAAGTTGAGAAGTGACTCTTGGATGCCTCTTAATAGGATCTTAGTTTATTCTCAGTGAATTTATTCTCATTTGAACTCTTCATAGAAAGTTGAGAAGTGAATCTGGGATGCCTCTTTTTTAATAGGGCCCGGGGTGCACGATCAAACCTCCAGACATGCCTTTTATTGTACATGCCATGCGGGTTTGAAGCCTTAATTTTCAAGTCAGCGCGTGTGATAGATGTCTGGAGAATTTCTTAGTTAATCAGACCTTATTTCATGCCAACTGCAGTCAGACAGCTTATTAAGGAGTGAATTTATTCTCATTTGAACTCTTAAGAAAGTTGAGAAGTGACTCTTGGATGCCTCTTAATAGGATCTTAGTTTATTCTCAGTGAATTTATTCTCATTTGAACTCTTCATAGAAAGTTGAGAAGTGAATCTGGGATGCCTCTTTTTTAATAGGGCCCGGGGTGCAGGATCAAACCTCCAGACATGCCTTTTATTGTACATGCCATGCGGGTTTGAAGCCTTAATTTTCAAGTCAGCGCGTGTGATAGATGTCTGGAGAATTTCTTAGTTAATCAGACCTTATTTCATGCCAACTGCAGTCAGACAGCTGATTAAGGAGTGAATTTATTCTCATTTGAACTCTTAAGAAAGTTGAGAAGTGACTCTTGGATGCCTCTTAATAGGATCTTAGTTTATTCTCAGTGAATTTATTCTCATTTGAACTCTTCATAGAAAGTTGAGAAGTGAATCTGGGATGCCTCTTTTTTAATAGGGCCCGGGGTGCACGATCAAACCTCCAGACATGCCTTTTATTGTACATGCCATGCGGGTTTGAAGCCTTAATTTTCAAGTCAGCGCGTGTGATAGATGTCTGGAGAATTTCTTAGTTAATCAGACCTTATTTCATGCCAACTGCAGTCAGACAGCTTATTAAGGAGTGAATTTATTCTCATTTGAACTCTTAAGAAAGTTGAGAAGTGACTCTTGGATGCCTCTTAATAGGATCTTAGTTTATTCTCAGTGAATTTATTCTCATTTGAACTCTTCATAGAAAGTTGAGAAGTGAATCTGGGATGCCTCTTTTTTAATAGGGCCCGGGGTGCAGGATCAAACCTCCAGACATGCCTTTTATTGTACATGCCATGCGGGTTTGAAGCCTTAATTTTCAAGTCAGCGCGTGTGATAGATGTCTGGAGAATTTCTTAGTTAATCAGACCTTATTTCATGCCAACTGCAGTCAGACAGCTTATTAAGGAGTGAATTTATTCTCATTTGAACTCTTAAGAAAGTTGAGAAGTGACTCTTGGATGCCTCTTAATAGGATCTTAGTTTATTCTCAGTGAATTTATTCTCATTTGAACTCTTCATAGAAAGTTGAGAAGTGAATCTGGGATGCCTCTTTTTTAATAGGGCCCGGGGTGCAGGATCAAACCTCCAGACATGCCTTTTATTGTACATGCCATGCGGGTTTGAAGCCTTAATTTTCAAGTCAGCGCGTGTGATAGATGTCTGGAGAATTTCTTAGTTAATCAGACCTTATTTCATGCCAACTGCAGTCAGACAGCTTATTAAGGAGTGAATTTATTCTCATTTGAACTCTTAAGAAAGTTGAGAAGTGACTCTTGGATGCCTCTTAATAGGATCTTAGTTTATTCTCAGTGAATTTATTCTCATTTGAACTCTTCATAGAAAGTTGAGAAGTGAATCTGGGATGCCTCTTTTTTAATAGGGCCCGGGGTGCACGATCAAACCTCCAGACATGCCTTTTATTGTACATGCCATGCGGGTTTGAAGCCTTAATTTTCAAGTCAGCGCGTGTGATAGATGTCTGGAGAATTTCTTAGTTAATCAGACCTTATTTCATGCCAACTGCAGTCAGACAGCTTATTAAGGAGTGAATTTATTCTCATTTGAACTCTTAAGAAAGTTGAGAAGTGACTCTTGGATGCCTCTTAATAGGATCTTAGTTTATTCTCAGTGAATTTATTCTCATTTGAACTCTTCATAGAAAGTTGAGAAGTGAATCTGGGATGCCTCTTTTTTAATAGGGCCCGGGGTGCACGATCAAACCTCCAGACATGCCTTTTATTGTACATGCCATGCGGGTTTGAAGCCTTAATTTTCAAGTCAGCGCGTGTGATAGATGTCTGGAGAATTTCTTAGTTAATCAGACCTTATTTCATGCCAACTGCAGTCAGACAGCTTATTAAGGAGTGAATTTATTCTCATTTGAACTCTTAAGAAAGTTGAGAAGTGACTCTTGGATGCCTCTTAATAGGATCTTAGTTTATTCTCAGTGAATTTATTCTCATTTGAACTCTTCATAGAAAGTTGAGAAGTGAATCTGGGATGCCTCTTTTTTAATAGGGCCCGGGGTGCAGGATCAAACCTCCAGACATGCCTTTTATTGTACATGCCATGCGGGTTTGAAGCCTTAATTTTCAAGTCAGCGCGTGTGATAGATGTCTGGAGAATTTCTTAGTTAATCAGACCTTATTTCATGCCAACTGCAGTCAGACAGCTGATTAAGGAGTGAATTTATTCTCATTTGAACTCTTAAGAAAGTTGAGAAGTGACTCTTGGATGCCTCTTAATAGGATCTTAGTTTATTCTCAGTGAATTTATTCTCATTTGAACTCTTCATAGAAAGTTGAGAAGTGAATCTGGGATGCCTCTTTTTTAATAGGGCCCGGGGTGCACGATCAAACCTCCAGACATGCCTTTTATTGTACATGCCATGCGGGTTTGAAGCCTTAATTTTCAAGTCAGCGCGTGTGATAGATGTCTGGAGAATTTCTTAGTTAATCAGACCTTATTTCATGCCAACTGCAGTCAGACAGCTTATTAAGGAGTGAATTTATTCTCATTTGAACTCTTAAGAAAGTTGAGAAGTGACTCTTGGATGCCTCTTAATAGGATCTTAGTTTATTCTCAGTGAATTTATTCTCATTTGAACTCTTCATAGAAAGTTGAGAAGTGAATCTGGGATGCCTCTTTTTTAATAGGGCCCGGGGTGCAGGATCAAACCTCCAGACATGCCTTTTATTGTACATGCCATGCGGGTTTGAAGCCTTAATTTTCAAGTCAGCGCGTGTGATAGATGTCTGGAGAATTTCTTAGTTAATCAGACCTTATTTCATGCCAACTGCAGTCAGACAGCTTATTAAGGAGTGAATTTATTCTCATTTGAACTCTTAAGAAAGTTGAGAAGTGACTCTTGGATGCCTCTTAATAGGATCTTAGTTTATTCTCAGTGAATTTATTCTCATTTGAACTCTTCATAGAAAGTTGAGAAGTGAATCTGGGATGCCTCTTTTTTAATAGGGCCCGGGGTGCAGGATCAAACCTCCAGACATGCCTTTTATTGTACATGCCATGCGGGTTTGAAGCCTTAATTTTCAAGTCAGCGCGTGTGATAGATGTCTGGAGAATTTCTTAGTTAATCAGACCTTATTTCATGCCAACTGCAGTCAGACAGCTTATTAAGGAGTGAATTTATTCTCATTTGAACTCTTAAGAAAGTTGAGAAGTGACTCTTGGATGCCTCTTAATAGGATCTTAGTTTATTCTCAGTGAATTTATTCTCATTTGAACTCTTCATAGAAAGTTGAGAAGTGAATCTGGGATGCCTCTTTTTTAATAGGGCCCGGGGTGCACGATCAAACCTCCAGACATGCCTTTTATTGTACATGCCATGCGGGTTTGAAGCCTTAATTTTCAAGTCAGCGCGTGTGATAGATGTCTGGAGAATTTCTTAGTTAATCAGACCTTATTTCATGCCAACTGCAGTCAGACAGCTTATTAAGGAGTGAATTTATTCTCATTTGAACTCTTAAGAAAGTTGAGAAGTGACTCTTGGATGCCTCTTAATAGGATCTTAGTTTATTCTCAGTGAATTTATTCTCATTTGAACTCTTCATAGAAAGTTGAGAAGTGAATCTGGGATGCCTCTTTTTTAATAGGGCCCGGGGTGCACGATCAAACCTCCAGACATGCCTTTTATTGTACATGCCATGCGGGTTTGAAGCCTTAATTTTCAAGTCAGCGCGTGTGATAGATGTCTGGAGAATTTCTTAGTTAATCAGACCTTATTTCATGCCAACTGCAGTCAGACAGCTTATTAAGGAGTGAATTTATTCTCATTTGAACTCTTAAGAAAGTTGAGAAGTGACTCTTGGATGCCTCTTAATAGGATCTTAGTTTATTCTCAGTGAATTTATTCTCATTTGAACTCTTCATAGAAAGTTGAGAAGTGAATCTGGGATGCCTCTTTTTTAATAGGGCCCGGGGTGCAGGATCAAACCTCCAGACATGCCTTTTATTGTACATGCCATGCGGGTTTGAAGCCTTAATTTTCAAGTCAGCGCGTGTGATAGATGTCTGGAGAATTTCTTAGTTAATCAGACCTTATTTCATGCCAACTGCAGTCAGACAGCTTATTAAGGAGTGAATTTATTCTCATTTGAACTCTTAAGAAAGTTGAGAAGTGACTCTTGGATGCCTCTTAATAGGATCTTAGTTTATTCTCAGTGAATTTATTCTCATTTGAACTCTTCATAGAAAGTTGAGAAGTGAATCTGGGATGCCTCTTTTTTAATAGGGCCCGGGGTGCACGATCAAACCTCCAGACATGCCTTTTATTGTACATGCCATGCGGGTTTGAAGCCTTAATTTTCAAGTCAGCGCGTGTGATAGATGTCTGGAGAATTTCTTAGTTAATCAGACCTTATTTCATGCCAACTGCAGTCAGACAGCTTATTAAGGAGTGAATTTATTCTCATTTGAACTCTTAAGAAAGTTGAGAAGTGACTCTTGGATGCCTCTTAATAGGATCTTAGTTTATTCTCAGTGAATTTATTCTCATTTGAACTCTTCATAGAAAGTTGAGAAGTGAATCTGGGATGCCTCTTTTTTAATAGGGCCCGGGGTGCACGATCAAACCTCCAGACATGCCTTTTATTGTACATGCCATGCGGGTTTGAAGCCTTAATTTTCAAGTCAGCGCGTGTGATAGATGTCTGGAGAATTTCTTAGTTAATCAGACCTTATTTCATGCCAACTGCAGTCAGACAGCTTATTAAGGAGTGAATTTATTCTCATTTGAACTCTTAAGAAAGTTGAGAAGTGACTCTTGGATGCCTCTTAATAGGATCTTAGTTTATTCTCAGTGAATTTATTCTCATTTGAACTCTTCATAGAAAGTTGAGAAGTGAATCTGGGATGCCTCTTTTTTAATAGGGCCCGGGGTGCACGATCAAACCTCCAGACATGCCTTTTATTGTACATGCCATGCGGGTTTGAAGCCTTAATTTTCAAGTCAGCGCGTGTGATAGATGTCTGGAGAATTTCTTAGTTAATCAGACCTTATTTCATGCCAACTGCAGTCAGACAGCTTATTAAGGAGTGAATTTATTCTCATTTGAACTCTTAAGAAAGTTGAGAAGTGACTCTTGGATGCCTCTTAATAGGATCTTAGTTTATTCTCAGTGAATTTATTCTCATTTGAACTCTTCATAGAAAGTTGAGAAGTGAATCTGGGATGCCTCTTTTTTAATAGGGCCCGGGGTGCACGATCAAACCTCCAGACATGCCTTTTATTGTACATGCCATGCGGGTTTGAAGCCTTAATTTTCAAGTCAGCGCGTGTGATAGATGTCTGGAGAATTTCTTAGTTAATCAGACCTTATTTCATGCCAACTGCAGTCAGACAGCTTATTAAGGAGTGAATTTATTCTCATTTGAACTCTTAAGAAAGTTGAGAAGTGACTCTTGGATGCCTCTTAATAGGATCTTAGTTTATTCTCAGTGAATTTATTCTCATTTGAACTCTTCATAGAAAGTTGAGAAGTGAATCTGGGATGCCTCTTTTTTAATAGGGCCCGGGGTGCACGATCAAACCTCCAGACATGCCTTTTATTGTACATGCCATGCGGGTTTGAAGCCTTAATTTTCAAGTCAGCGCGTGTGATAGATGTCTGGAGAATTTCTTAGTTAATCAGACCTTATTTCATGCCAACTGCAGTCAGACAGCTTATTAAGGAGTGAATTTATTCTCATTTGAACTCTTAAGAAAGTTGAGAAGTGACTCTTGGATGCCTCTTAATAGGATCTTAGTTTATTCTCAGTGAATTTATTCTCATTTGAACTCTTCATAGAAAGTTGAGAAGTGAATCTGGGATGCCTCTTTTTTAATAGGGCCCGGGGTGCACGATCAAACCTCCAGACATGCCTTTTATTGTACATGCCATGCGGGTTTGAAGCCTTAATTTTCAAGTCAGCGCGTGTGATAGATGTCTGGAGAATTTCTTAGTTAATCAGACCTTATTTCATGCCAACTGCAGTCAGACAGCTTATTAAGGAGTGAATTTATTCTCATTTGAACTCTTAAGAAAGTTGAGAAGTGACTCTTGGATGCCTCTTAATAGGATCTTAGTTTATTCTCAGTGAATTTATTCTCATTTGAACTCTTCATAGAAAGTTGAGAAGTGAATCTGGGATGCCTCTTTTTTAATAGGGCCCGGGGTGCACGATCAAACCTCCAGACATGCCTTTTATTGTACATGCCATGCGGGTTTGAAGCCTTAATTTTCAAGTCAGCGCGTGTGATAGATGTCTGGAGAATTTCTTAGTTAATCAGACCTTATTTCATGCCAACTGCAGTCAGACAGCTTATTAAGGAGTGAATTTATTCTCATTTGAACTCTTAAGAAAGTTGAGAAGTGACTCTTGGATGCCTCTTAATAGGATCTTAGTTTATTCTCAGTGAATTTATTCTCATTTGAACTCTTCATAGAAAGTTGAGAAGTGAATCTGGGATGCCTCTTTTTTAATAGGGCCCGGGGTGCACGATCAAACCTCCAGACATGCCTTTTATTGTACATGCCATGCGGGTTTGAAGCCTTAATTTTCAAGTCAGCGCGTGTGATAGATGTCTGGAGAATTTCTTAGTTAATCAGACCTTATTTCATGCCAACTGCAGTCAGACAGCTTATTAAGGAGTGAATTTATTCTCATTTGAACTCTTAAGAAAGTTGAGAAGTGACTCTTGGATGCCTCTTAATAGGATCTTAGTTTATTCTCAGTGAATTTATTCTCATTTGAACTCTTCATAGAAAGTTGAGAAGTGAATCTGGGATGCCTCTTTTTTAATAGGGCCCGGGGTGCACGATCAAACCTCCAGACATGCCTTTTATTGTACATGCCATGCGGGTTTGAAGCCTTAATTTTCAAGTCAGCGCGTGTGATAGATGTCTGGAGAATTTCTTAGTTAATCAGACCTTATTTCATGCCAACTGCAGTCAGACAGCTTATTAAGGAGTGAATTTATTCTCATTTGAACTCTTAAGAAAGTTGAGAAGTGACTCTTGGATGCCTCTTAATAGGATCTTAGTTTATTCTCAGTGAATTTATTCTCATTTGAACTCTTCATAGAAAGTTGAGAAGTGAATCTGGGATGCCTCTTTTTTAATAGGGCCCGGGGTGCACGATCAAACCTCCAGACATGCCTTTTATTGTACATGCCATGCGGGTTTGAAGCCTTAATTTTCAAGTCAGCGCGTGTGATAGATGTCTGGAGAATTTCTTAGTTAATCAGACCTTATTTCATGCCAACTGCAGTCAGACAGCTTATTAAGGAGTGAATTTATTCTCATTTGAACTCTTAAGAAAGTTGAGAAGTGACTCTTGGATGCCTCTTAATAGGATCTTAGTTTATTCTCAGTGAATTTATTCTCATTTGAACTCTTCATAGAAAGTTGAGAAGTGAATCTGGGATGCCTCTTTTTTAATAGGGCCCGGGGTGCACGATCAAACCTCCAGACATGCCTTTTATTGTACATGCCATGCGGGTTTGAAGCCTTAATTTTCAAGTCAGCGCGTGTGATAGATGTCTGGAGAATTTCTTAGTTAATCAGACCTTATTTCATGCCAACTGCAGTCAGACAGCTTATTAAGGAGTGAATTTATTCTCATTTGAACTCTTAAGAAAGTTGAGAAGTGACTCTTGGATGCCTCTTAATAGGATCTTAGTTTATTCTCAGTGAATTTATTCTCATTTGAACTCTTCATAGAAAGTTGAGAAGTGAATCTGGGATGCCTCTTTTTTAATAGGGCCCGGGGTGCACGATCAAACCTCCAGACATGCCTTTTATTGTACATGCCATGCGGGTTTGAAGCCTTAATTTTCAAGTCAGCGCGTGTGATAGATGTCTGGAGAATTTCTTAGTTAATCAGACCTTATTTCATGCCAACTGCAGTCAGACAGCTTATTAAGGAGTGAATTTATTCTCATTTGAACTCTTAAGAAAGTTGAGAAGTGACTCTTGGATGCCTCTTAATAGGATCTTAGTTTATTCTCAGTGAATTTATTCTCATTTGAACTCTTCATAGAAAGTTGAGAAGTGAATCTGGGATGCCTCTTTTTTAATAGGGCCCGGGGTGCACGATCAAACCTCCAGACATGCCTTTTATTGTACATGCCATGCGGGTTTGAAGCCTTAATTTTCAAGTCAGCGCGTGTGATAGATGTCTGGAGAATTTCTTAGTTAATCAGACCTTATTTCATGCCAACTGCAGTCAGACAGCTTATTAAGGAGTGAATTTATTCTCATTTGAACTCTTAAGAAAGTTGAGAAGTGACTCTTGGATGCCTCTTAATAGGATCTTAGTTTATTCTCAGTGAATTTATTCTCATTTGAACTCTTCATAGAAAGTTGAGAAGTGAATCTGGGATGCCTCTTTTTTAATAGGGCCCGGGGTGCACGATCAAACCTCCAGACATGCCTTTTATTGTACATGCCATGCGGGTTTGAAGCCTTAATTTTCAAGTCAGCGCGTGTGATAGATGTCTGGAGAATTTCTTAGTTAATCAGACCTTATTTCATGCCAACTGCAGTCAGACAGCTTATTAAGGAGTGAATTTATTCTCATTTGAACTCTTAAGAAAGTTGAGAAGTGACTCTTGGATGCCTCTTAATAGGATCTTAGTTTATTCTCAGTGAATTTATTCTCATTTGAACTCTTCATAGAAAGTTGAGAAGTGAATCTGGGATGCCTCTTTTTTAATAGGGCCCGGGGTGCACGATCAAACCTCCAGACATGCCTTTTATTGTACATGCCATGCGGGTTTGAAGCCTTAATTTTCAAGTCAGCGCGTGTGATAGATGTCTGGAGAATTTCTTAGTTAATCAGACCTTATTTCATGCCAACTGCAGTCAGACAGCTTATTAAGGAGTGAATTTATTCTCATTTGAACTCTTAAGAAAGTTGAGAAGTGACTCTTGGATGCCTCTTAATAGGATCTTAGTTTATTCTCAGTGAATTTATTCTCATTTGAACTCTTCATAGAAAGTTGAGAAGTGAATCTGGGATGCCTCTTTTTTAATAGGGCCCGGGGTGCAGGATCAAACCTCCAGACATGCCTTTTATTGTACATGCCATGCGGGTTTGAAGCCTTAATTTTCAAGTCAGCGCGTGTGATAGATGTCTGGAGAATTTCTTAGTTAATCAGACCTTATTTCATGCCAACTGCAGTCAGACAGCTTATTAAGGAGTGAATTTATTCTCATTTGAACTCTTAAGAAAGTTGAGAAGTGACTCTTGGATGCCTCTTAATAGGATCTTAGTTTATTCTCAGTGAATTTATTCTCATTTGAACTCTTCATAGAAAGTTGAGAAGTGAATCTGGGATGCCTCTTTTTTAATAGGGCCCGGGGTGCACGATCAAACCTCCAGACATGCCTTTTATTGTACATGCCATGCGGGTTTGAAGCCTTAATTTTCAAGTCAGCGCGTGTGATAGATGTCTGGAGAATTTCTTAGTTAATCAGACCTTATTTCATGCCAACTGCAGTCAGACAGCTTATTAAGGAGTGAATTTATTCTCATTTGAACTCTTAAGAAAGTTGAGAAGTGACTCTTGGATGCCTCTTAATAGGATCTTAGTTTATTCTCAGTGAATTTATTCTCATTTGAACTCTTCATAGAAAGTTGAGAAGTGAATCTGGGATGCCTCTTTTTTAATAGGGCCCGGGGTGCACGATCAAACCTCCAGACATGCCTTTTATTGTACATGCCATGCGGGTTTGAAGCCTTAATTTTCAAGTCAGCGCGTGTGATAGATGTCTGGAGAATTTCTTAGTTAATCAGACCTTATTTCATGCCAACTGCAGTCAGACAGCTTATTAAGGAGTGAATTTATTCTCATTTGAACTCTTAAGAAAGTTGAGAAGTGACTCTTGGATGCCTCTTAATAGGATCTTAGTTTATTCTCAGTGAATTTATTCTCATTTGAACTCTTCATAGAAAGTTGAGAAGTGAATCTGGGATGCCTCTTTTTTAATAGGGCCCGGGGTGCACGATCAAACCTCCAGACATGCCTTTTATTGTACATGCCATGCGGGTTTGAAGCCTTAATTTTCAAGTCAGCGCGTGTGATAGATGTCTGGAGAATTTCTTAGTTAATCAGACCTTATTTCATGCCAACTGCAGTCAGACAGCTTATTAAGGAGTGAATTTATTCTCATTTGAACTCTTAAGAAAGTTGAGAAGTGACTCTTGGATGCCTCTTAATAGGATCTTAGTTTATTCTCAGTGAATTTATTCTCATTTGAACTCTTCATAGAAAGTTGAGAAGTGAATCTGGGATGCCTCTTTTTTAATAGGGCCCGGGGTGCACGATCAAACCTCCAGACATGCCTTTTATTGTACATGCCATGCGGGTTTGAAGCCTTAATTTTCAAGTCAGCGCGTGTGATAGATGTCTGGAGAATTTCTTAGTTAATCAGACCTTATTTCATGCCAACTGCAGTCAGACAGCTTATTAAGGAGTGAATTTATTCTCATTTGAACTCTTAAGAAAGTTGAGAAGTGACTCTTGGATGCCTCTTAATAGGATCTTAGTTTATTCTCAGTGAATTTATTCTCATTTGAACTCTTCATAGAAAGTTGAGAAGTGAATCTGGGATGCCTCTTTTTTAATAGGGCCCGGGGTGCACGATCAAACCTCCAGACATGCCTTTTATTGTACATGCCATGCGGGTTTGAAGCCTTAATTTTCAAGTCAGCGCGTGTGATAGATGTCTGGAGAATTTCTTAGTTAATCAGACCTTATTTCATGCCAACTGCAGTCAGACAGCTTATTAAGGAGTGAATTTATTCTCATTTGAACTCTTAAGAAAGTTGAGAAGTGACTCTTGGATGCCTCTTAATAGGATCTTAGTTTATTCTCAGTGAATTTATTCTCATTTGAACTCTTCATAGAAAGTTGAGAAGTGAATCTGGGATGCCTCTTTTTTAATAGGGCCCGGGGTGCACGATCAAACCTCCAGACATGCCTTTTATTGTACATGCCATGCGGGTTTGAAGCCTTAATTTTCAAGTCAGCGCGTGTGATAGATGTCTGGAGAATTTCTTAGTTAATCAGACCTTATTTCATGCCAACTGCAGTCAGACAGCTTATTAAGGAGTGAATTTATTCTCATTTGAACTCTTAAGAAAGTTGAGAAGTGACTCTTGGATGCCTCTTAATAGGATCTTAGTTTATTCTCAGTGAATTTATTCTCATTTGAACTCTTCATAGAAAGTTGAGAAGTGAATCTGGGATGCCTCTTTTTTAATAGGGCCCGGGGTGCACGATCAAACCTCCAGACATGCCTTTTATTGTACATGCCATGCGGGTTTGAAGCCTTAATTTTCAAGTCAGCGCGTGTGATAGATGTCTGGAGAATTTCTTAGTTAATCAGACCTTATTTCATGCCAACTGCAGTCAGACAGCTTATTAAGGAGTGAATTTATTCTCATTTGAACTCTTAAGAAAGTTGAGAAGTGACTCTTGGATGCCTCTTAATAGGATCTTAGTTTATTCTCAGTGAATTTATTCTCATTTGAACTCTTCATAGAAAGTTGAGAAGTGAATCTGGGATGCCTCTTTTTTAATAGGGCCCGGGGTGCACGATCAAACCTCCAGACATGCCTTTTATTGTACATGCCATGCGGGTTTGAAGCCTTAATTTTCAAGTCAGCGCGTGTGATAGATGTCTGGAGAATTTCTTAGTTAATCAGACCTTATTTCATGCCAACTGCAGTCAGACAGCTTATTAAGGAGTGAATTTATTCTCATTTGAACTCTTAAGAAAGTTGAGAAGTGACTCTTGGATGCCTCTTAATAGGATCTTAGTTTATTCTCAGTGAATTTATTCTCATTTGAACTCTTCATAGAAAGTTGAGAAGTGAATCTGGGATGCCTCTTTTTTAATAGGGCCCGGGGTGCACGATCAAACCTCCAGACATGCCTTTTATTGTACATGCCATGCGGGTTTGAAGCCTTAATTTTCAAGTCAGCGCGTGTGATAGATGTCTGGAGAATTTCTTAGTTAATCAGACCTTATTTCATGCCAACTGCAGTCAGACAGCTTATTAAGGAGTGAATTTATTCTCATTTGAACTCTTAAGAAAGTTGAGAAGTGACTCTTGGATGCCTCTTAATAGGATCTTAGTTTATTCTCAGTGAATTTATTCTCATTTGAACTCTTCATAGAAAGTTGAGAAGTGAATCTGGGATGCCTCTTTTTTAATAGGGCCCGGGGTGCACGATCAAACCTCCAGACATGCCTTTTATTGTACATGCCATGCGGGTTTGAAGCCTTAATTTTCAAGTCAGCGCGTGTGATAGATGTCTGGAGAATTTCTTAGTTAATCAGACCTTATTTCATGCCAACTGCAGTCAGACAGCTTATTAAGGAGTGAATTTATTCTCATTTGAACTCTTAAGAAAGTTGAGAAGTGACTCTTGGATGCCTCTTAATAGGATCTTAGTTTATTCTCAGTGAATTTATTCTCATTTGAACTCTTCATAGAAAGTTGAGAAGTGAATCTGGGATGCCTCTTTTTTAATAGGGCCCGGGGTGCACGATCAAACCTCCAGACATGCCTTTTATTGTACATGCCATGCGGGTTTGAAGCCTTAATTTTCAAGTCAGCGCGTGTGATAGATGTCTGGAGAATTTCTTAGTTAATCAGACCTTATTTCATGCCAACTGCAGTCAGACAGCTTATTAAGGAGTGAATTTATTCTCATTTGAACTCTTAAGAAAGTTGAGAAGTGACTCTTGGATGCCTCTTAATAGGATCTTAGTTTATTCTCAGTGAATTTATTCTCATTTGAACTCTTCATAGAAAGTTGAGAAGTGAATCTGGGATGCCTCTTTTTTAATAGGGCCCGGGGTGCACGATCAAACCTCCAGACATGCCTTTTATTGTACATGCCATGCGGGTTTGAAGCCTTAATTTTCAAGTCAGCGCGTGTGATAGATGTCTGGAGAATTTCTTAGTTAATCAGACCTTATTTCATGCCAACTGCAGTCAGACAGCTTATTAAGGAGTGAATTTATTCTCATTTGAACTCTTAAGAAAGTTGAGAAGTGACTCTTGGATGCCTCTTAATAGGATCTTAGTTTATTCTCAGTGAATTTATTCTCATTTGAACTCTTCATAGAAAGTTGAGAAGTGAATCTGGGATGCCTCTTTTTTAATAGGGCCCGGGGTGCACGATCAAACCTCCAGACATGCCTTTTATTGTACATGCCATGCGGGTTTGAAGCCTTAATTTTCAAGTCAGCGCGTGTGATAGATGTCTGGAGAATTTCTTAGTTAATCAGACCTTATTTCATGCCAACTGCAGTCAGACAGCTTATTAAGGAGTGAATTTATTCTCATTTGAACTCTTAAGAAAGTTGAGAAGTGACTCTTGGATGCCTCTTAATAGGATCTTAGTTTATTCTCAGTGAATTTATTCTCATTTGAACTCTTCATAGAAAGTTGAGAAGTGAATCTGGGATGCCTCTTTTTTAATAGGGCCCGGGGTGCACGATCAAACCTCCAGACATGCCTTTTATTGTACATGCCATGCGGGTTTGAAGCCTTAATTTTCAAGTCAGCGCGTGTGATAGATGTCTGGAGAATTTCTTAGTTAATCAGACCTTATTTCATGCCAACTGCAGTCAGACAGCTTATTAAGGAGTGAATTTATTCTCATTTGAACTCTTAAGAAAGTTGAGAAGTGACTCTTGGATGCCTCTTAATAGGATCTTAGTTTATTCTCAGTGAATTTATTCTCATTTGAACTCTTCATAGAAAGTTGAGAAGTGAATCTGGGATGCCTCTTTTTTAATAGGGCCCGGGGTGCACGATCAAACCTCCAGACATGCCTTTTATTGTACATGCCATGCGGGTTTGAAGCCTTAATTTTCAAGTCAGCGCGTGTGATAGATGTCTGGAGAATTTCTTAGTTAATCAGACCTTATTTCATGCCAACTGCAGTCAGACAGCTTATTAAGGAGTGAATTTATTCTCATTTGAACTCTTAAGAAAGTTGAGAAGTGACTCTTGGATGCCTCTTAATAGGATCTTAGTTTATTCTCAGTGAATTTATTCTCATTTGAACTCTTCATAGAAAGTTGAGAAGTGAATCTGGGATGCCTCTTTTTTAATAGGGCCCGGGGTGCACGATCAAACCTCCAGACATGCCTTTTATTGTACATGCCATGCGGGTTTGAAGCCTTAATTTTCAAGTCAGCGCGTGTGATAGATGTCTGGAGAATTTCTTAGTTAATCAGACCTTATTTCATGCCAACTGCAGTCAGACAGCTTATTAAGGAGTGAATTTATTCTCATTTGAACTCTTAAGAAAGTTGAGAAGTGACTCTTGGATGCCCTTTAATAGGATCTTAGTTTATTCTCAGTGAATTTATTCTCATTTGAACTCTTCATAGAAAGTTGAGAAGTGAATCTGGGATGCCTCTTTTTTAATAGGGCCCGGGGTGCACGATCAAACCTCCAGACATGCCTTTTATTGTACATGCCATGCGGGTTTGAAGCCTTAATTTTCAAGTCAGCGCGTGTGATAGATGTCTGGAGAATTTCTTAGTTAATCAGACCTTATTTCATGCCAACTGCAGTCAGACAGCTTATTAAGGAGTGAATTTATTCTCATTTGAACTCTTAAGAAAGTTGAGAAGTGACTCTTGGATGCCTCTTAATAGGATCTTAGTTTATTCTCAGTGAATTTATTCTCATTTGAACTCTTCATAGAAAGTTGAGAAGTGAATCTGGGATGCCTCTTTTTTAATAGGGCCCGGGGTGCACGATCAAACCTCCAGACATGCCTTTTATTGTACATGCCATGCGGGTTTGAAGCCTTAATTTTCAAGTCAGCGCGTGTGATAGATGTCTGGAGAATTTCTTAGTTAATCAGACCTTATTTCATGCCAACTGCAGTCAGACAGCTTATTAAGGAGTGAATTTATTCTCATTTGAACTCTTAAGAAAGTTGAGAAGTGACTCTTGGATGCCTCTTAATAGGATCTTAGTTTATTCTCAGTGAATTTATTCTCATTTGAACTCTTCATAGAAAGTTGAGAAGTGAATCTGGGATGCCTCTTTTTTAATAGGGCCCGGGGTGCACGATCAAACCTCCAGACATGCCTTTTATTGTACATGCCATGCGGGTTTGAAGCCTTAATTTTCAAGTCAGCGCGTGTGATAGATGTCTGGAGAATTTCTTAGTTAATCAGACCTTATTTCATGCCAACTGCAGTCAGACAGCTTATTAAGGAGTGAATTTATTCTCATTTGAACTCTTAAGAAAGTTGAGAAGTGACTCTTGGATGCCTCTTAATAGGATCTTAGTTTATTCTCAGTGAATTTATTCTCATTTGAACTCTTCATAGAAAGTTGAGAAGTGAATCTGGGATGCCTCTTTTTTAATAGGGCCCGGGGTGCACGATCAAACCTCCAGACATGCCTTTTATTGTACATGCCATGCGGGTTTGAAGCCTTAATTTTCAAGTCAGCGCGTGTGATAGATGTCTGGAGAATTTCTTAGTTAATCAGACCTTATTTCATGCCAACTGCAGTCAGACAGCTTATTAAGGAGTGAATTTATTCTCATTTGAACTCTTAAGAAAGTTGAGAAGTGACTCTTGGATGCCTCTTAATAGGATCTTAGTTTATTCTCAGTGAATTTATTCTCATTTGAACTCTTCATAGAAAGTTGAGAAGTGAATCTGGGATGCCTCTTTTTTAATAGGGCCCGGGGTGCACGATCAAACCTCCAGACATGCCTTTTATTGTACATGCCATGCGGGTTTGAAGCCTTAATTTTCAAGTCAGCGCGTGTGATAGATGTCTGGAGAATTTCTTAGTTAATCAGACCTTATTTCATGCCAACTGCAGTCAGACAGCTTATTAAGGAGTGAATTTATTCTCATTTGAACTCTTAAGAAAGTTGAGAAGTGACTCTTGGATGCCTCTTAATAGGATCTTAGTTTATTCTCAGTGAATTTATTCTCATTTGAACTCTTCATAGAAAGTTGAGAAGTGAATCTGGGATGCCTCTTTTTTAATAGGGCCCGGGGTGCACGATCAAACCTCCAGACATGCCTTTTATTGTACATGCCATGCGGGTTTGAAGCCTTAATTTTCAAGTCAGCGCGTGTGATAGATGTCTGGAGAATTTCTTAGTTAATCAGACCTTATTTCATGCCAACTGCAGTCAGACAGCTTATTAAGGAGTGAATTTATTCTCATTTGAACTCTTAAGAAAGTTGAGAAGTGACTCTTGGATGCCTCTTAATAGGATCTTAGTTTATTCTCAGTGAATTTATTCTCATTTGAACTCTTCATAGAAAGTTGAGAAGTGAATCTGGGATGCCTCTTTTTTAATAGGGCCCGGGGTGCACGATCAAACCTCCAGACATGCCTTTTATTGTACATGCCATGCGGGTTTGAAGCCTTAATTTTCAAGTCAGCGCGTGTGATAGATGTCTGGAGAATTTCTTAGTTAATCAGACCTTATTTCATGCCAACTGCAGTCAGACAGCTTATTAAGGAGTGAATTTATTCTCATTTGAACTCTTAAGAAAGTTGAGAAGTGACTCTTGGATGCCTCTTAATAGGATCTTAGTTTATTCTCAGTGAATTTATTCTCATTTGAACTCTTCATAGAAAGTTGAGAAGTGAATCTGGGATGCCTCTTTTTTAATAGGGCCCGGGGTGCACGATCAAACCTCCAGACATGCCTTTTATTGTACATGCCATGCGGGTTTGAAGCCTTAATTTTCAAGTCAGCGCGTGTGATAGATGTCTGGAGAATTTCTTAGTTAATCAGACCTTATTTCATGCCAACTGCAGTCAGACAGCTTATTAAGGAGTGAATTTATTCTCATTTGAACTCTTAAGAAAGTTGAGAAGTGACTCTTGGATGCCTCTTAATAGGATCTTAGTTTATTCTCAGTGAATTTATTCTCATTTGAACTCTTCATAGAAAGTTGAGAAGTGAATCTGGGATGCCTCTTTTTTAATAGGGCCCGGGGTGCACGATCAAACCTCCAGACATGCCTTTTATTGTACATGCCATGCGGGTTTGAAGCCTTAATTTTCAAGTCAGCGCGTGTGATAGATGTCTGGAGAATTTCTTAGTTAATCAGACCTTATTTCATGCCAACTGCAGTCAGACAGCTTATTAAGGAGTGAATTTATTCTCATTTGAACTCTTAAGAAAGTTGAGAAGTGACTCTTGGATGCCTCTTAATAGGATCTTAGTTTATTCTCAGTGAATTTATTCTCATTTGAACTCTTCATAGAAAGTTGAGAAGTGAATCTGGGATGCCTCTTTTTTAATAGGGCCCGGGGTGCACGATCAAACCTCCAGACATGCCTTTTATTGTACATGCCATGCGGGTTTGAAGCCTTAATTTTCAAGTCAGCGCGTGTGATAGATGTCTGGAGAATTTCTTAGTTAATCAGACCTTATTTCATGCCAACTGCAGTCAGACAGCTTATTAAGGAGTGAATTTATTCTCATTTGAACTCTTAAGAAAGTTGAGAAGTGACTCTTGGATGCCTCTTAATAGGATCTTAGTTTATTCTCAGTGAATTTATTCTCATTTGAACTCTTCATAGAAAGTTGAGAAGTGAATCTGGGATGCCTCTTTTTTAATAGGGCCCGGGGTGCACGATCAAACCTCCAGACATGCCTTTTATTGTACATGCCATGCGGGTTTGAAGCCTTAATTTTCAAGTCAGCGCGTGTGATAGATGTCTGGAGAATTTCTTAGTTAATCAGACCTTATTTCATGCCAACTGCAGTCAGACAGCTTATTAAGGAGTGAATTTATTCTCATTTGAACTCTTAAGAAAGTTGAGAAGTGACTCTTGGATGCCTCTTAATAGGATCTTAGTTTATTCTCAGTGAATTTATTCTCATTTGAACTCTTCATAGAAAGTTGAGAAGTGAATCTGGGATGCCTCTTTTTTAATAGGGCCCGGGGTGCACGATCAAACCTCCAGACATGCCTTTTATTGTACATGCCATGCGGGTTTGAAGCCTTAATTTTCAAGTCAGCGCGTGTGATAGATGTCTGGAGAATTTCTTAGTTAATCAGACCTTATTTCATGCCAACTGCAGTCAGACAGCTTATTAAGGAGTGAATTTATTCTCATTTGAACTCTTAAGAAAGTTGAGAAGTGACTCTTGGATGCCTCTTAATAGGATCTTAGTTTATTCTCAGTGAATTTATTCTCATTTGAACTCTTCATAGAAAGTTGAGAAGTGAATCTGGGATGCCTCTTTTTTAATAGGGCCCGGGGTGCACGATCAAACCTCCAGACATGCCTTTTATTGTACATGCCATGCGGGTTTGAAGCCTTAATTTTCAAGTCAGCGCGTGTGATAGATGTCTGGAGAATTTCTTAGTTAATCAGACCTTATTTCATGCCAACTGCAGTCAGACAGCTTATTAAGGAGTGAATTTATTCTCATTTGAACTCTTAAGAAAGTTGAGAAGTGACTCTTGGATGCCTCTTAATAGGATCTTAGTTTATTCTCAGTGAATTTATTCTCATTTGAACTCTTCATAGAAAGTTGAGAAGTGAATCTGGGATGCCTCTTTTTTAATAGGGCCCGGGGTGCACGATCAAACCTCCAGACATGCCTTTTATTGTACATGCCATGCGGGTTTGAAGCCTTAATTTTCAAGTCAGCGCGTGTGATAGATGTCTGGAGAATTTCTTAGTTAATCAGACCTTATTTCATGCCAACTGCAGTCAGACAGCTTATTAAGGAGTGAATTTATTCTCATTTGAACTCTTAAGAAAGTTGAGAAGTGACTCTTGGATGCCTCTTAATAGGATCTTAGTTTATTCTCAGTGAATTTATTCTCATTTGAACTCTTCATAGAAAGTTGAGAAGTGAATCTGGGATGCCTCTTTTTTAATAGGGCCCGGGGTGCACGATCAAACCTCCAGACATGCCTTTTATTGTACATGCCATGCGGGTTTGAAGCCTTAATTTTCAAGTCAGCGCGTGTGATAGATGTCTGGAGAATTTCTTAGTTAATCAGACCTTATTTCATGCCAACTGCAGTCAGACAGCTTATTAAGGAGTGAATTTATTCTCATTTGAACTCTTAAGAAAGTTGAGAAGTGACTCTTGGATGCCTCTTAATAGGATCTTAGTTTATTCTCAGTGAATTTATTCTCATTTGAACTCTTCATAGAAAGTTGAGAAGTGAATCTGGGATGCCTCTTTTTTAATAGGGCCCGGGGTGCACGATCAAACCTCCAGACATGCCTTTTATTGTACATGCCATGCGGGTTTGAAGCCTTAATTTTCAAGTCAGCGCGTGTGATAGATGTCTGGAGAATTTCTTAGTTAATCAGACCTTATTTCATGCCAACTGCAGTCAGACAGCTTATTAAGGAGTGAATTTATTCTCATTTGAACTCTTAAGAAAGTTGAGAAGTGACTCTTGGATGCCTCTTAATAGGATCTTAGTTTATTCTCAGTGAATTTATTCTCATTTGAACTCTTCATAGAAAGTTGAGAAGTGAATCTGGGATGCCTCTTTTTTAATAGGGCCCGGGGTGCACGATCAAACCTCCAGACATGCCTTTTATTGTACATGCCATGCGGGTTTGAAGCCTTAATTTTCAAGTCAGCGCGTGTGATAGATGTCTGGAGAATTTCTTAGTTAATCAGACCTTATTTCATGCCAACTGCAGTCAGACAGCTTATTAAGGAGTGAATTTATTCTCATTTGAACTCTTAAGAAAGTTGAGAAGTGACTCTTGGATGCCTCTTAATAGGATCTTAGTTTATTCTCAGTGAATTTATTCTCATTTGAACTCTTCATAGAAAGTTGAGAAGTGAATCTGGGATGCCTCTTTTTTAATAGGGCCCGGGGTGCACGATCAAACCTCCAGACATGCCTTTTATTGTACATGCCATGCGGGTTTGAAGCCTTAATTTTCAAGTCAGCGCGTGTGATAGATGTCTGGAGAATTTCTTAGTTAATCAGACCTTATTTCATGCCAACTGCAGTCAGACAGCTTATTAAGGAGTGAATTTATTCTCATTTGAACTCTTAAGAAAGTTGAGAAGTGACTCTTGGATGCCTCTTAATAGGATCTTAGTTTATTCTCAGTGAATTTATTCTCATTTGAACTCTTCATAGAAAGTTGAGAAGTGAATCTGGGATGCCTCTTTTTTAATAGGGCCCGGGGTGCACGATCAAACCTCCAGACATGCCTTTTATTGTACATGCCATGCGGGTTTGAAGCCTTAATTTTCAAGTCAGCGCGTGTGATAGATGTCTGGAGAATTTCTTAGTTAATCAGACCTTATTTCATGCCAACTGCAGTCAGACAGCTTATTAAGGAGTGAATTTATTCTCATTTGAACTCTTAAGAAAGTTGAGAAGTGACTCTTGGATGCCTCTTAATAGGATCTTAGTTTATTCTCAGTGAATTTATTCTCATTTGAACTCTTCATAGAAAGTTGAGAAGTGAATCTGGGATGCCTCTTTTTTAATAGGGCCCGGGGTGCACGATCAAACCTCCAGACATGCCTTTTATTGTACATGCCATGCGGGTTTGAAGCCTTAATTTTCAAGTCAGCGCGTGTGATAGATGTCTGGAGAATTTCTTAGTTAATCAGACCTTATTTCATGCCAACTGCAGTCAGACAGCTTATTAAGGAGTGAATTTATTCTCATTTGAACTCTTAAGAAAGTTGAGAAGTGACTCTTGGATGCCTCTTAATAGGATCTTAGTTTATTCTCAGTGAATTTATTCTCATTTGAACTCTTCATAGAAAGTTGAGAAGTGAATCTGGGATGCCTCTTTTTTAATAGGGCCCGGGGTGCACGATCAAACCTCCAGACATGCCTTTTATTGTACATGCCATGCGGGTTTGAAGCCTTAATTTTCAAGTCAGCGCGTGTGATAGATGTCTGGAGAATTTCTTAGTTAATCAGACCTTATTTCATGCCAACTGCAGTCAGACAGCTTATTAAGGAGTGAATTTATTCTCATTTGAACTCTTAAGAAAGTTGAGAAGTGACTCTTGGATGCCTCTTAATAGGATCTTAGTTTATTCTCAGTGAATTTATTCTCATTTGAACTCTTCATAGAAAGTTGAGAAGTGAATCTGGGATGCCTCTTTTTTAATAGGGCCCGGGGTGCACGATCAAACCTCCAGACATGCCTTTTATTGTACATGCCATGCGGGTTTGAAGCCTTAATTTTCAAGTCAGCGCGTGTGATAGATGTCTGGAGAATTTCTTAGTTAATCAGACCTTATTTCATGCCAACTGCAGTCAGACAGCTTATTAAGGAGTGAATTTATTCTCATTTGAACTCTTAAGAAAGTTGAGAAGTGACTCTTGGATGCCTCTTAATAGGATCTTAGTTTATTCTCAGTGAATTTATTCTCATTTGAACTCTTCATAGAAAGTTGAGAAGTGAATCTGGGATGCCTCTTTTTTAATAGGGCCCGGGGTGCACGATCAAACCTCCAGACATGCCTTTTATTGTACATGCCATGCGGGTTTGAAGCCTTAATTTTCAAGTCAGCGCGTGTGATAGATGTCTGGAGAATTTCTTAGTTAATCAGACCTTATTTCATGCCAACTGCAGTCAGACAGCTTATTAAGGAGTGAATTTATTCTCATTTGAACTCTTAAGAAAGTTGAGAAGTGACTCTTGGATGCCTCTTAATAGGATCTTAGTTTATTCTCAGTGAATTTATTCTCATTTGAACTCTTCATAGAAAGTTGAGAAGTGAATCTGGGATGCCTCTTTTTTAATAGGGCCCGGGGTGCACGATCAAACCTCCAGACATGCCTTTTATTGTACATGCCATGCGGGTTTGAAGCCTTAATTTTCAAGTCAGCGCGTGTGATAGATGTCTGGAGAATTTCTTAGTTAATCAGACCTTATTTCATGCCAACTGCAGTCAGACAGCTTATTAAGGAGTGAATTTATTCTCATTTGAACTCTTAAGAAAGTTGAGAAGTGACTCTTGGATGCCTCTTAATAGGATCTTAGTTTATTCTCAGTGAATTTATTCTCATTTGAACTCTTCATAGAAAGTTGAGAAGTGAATCTGGGATGCCTCTTTTTTAATAGGGCCCGGGGTGCACGATCAAACCTCCAGACATGCCTTTTATTGTACATGCCATGCGGGTTTGAAGCCTTAATTTTCAAGTCAGCGCGTGTGATAGATGTCTGGAGAATTTCTTAGTTAATCAGACCTTATTTCATGCCAACTGCAGTCAGACAGCTTATTAAGGAGTGAATTTATTCTCATTTGAACTCTTAAGAAAGTTGAGAAGTGACTCTTGGATGCCTCTTAATAGGATCTTAGTTTATTCTCAGTGAATTTATTCTCATTTGAACTCTTCATAGAAAGTTGAGAAGTGAATCTGGGATGCCTCTTTTTTAATAGGGCCCGGGGTGCACGATCAAACCTCCAGACATGCCTTTTATTGTACATGCCATGCGGGTTTGAAGCCTTAATTTTCAAGTCAGCGCGTGTGATAGATGTCTGGAGAATTTCTTAGTTAATCAGACCTTATTTCATGCCAACTGCAGTCAGACAGCTTATTAAGGAGTGAATTTATTCTCATTTGAACTCTTAAGAAAGTTGAGAAGTGACTCTTGGATGCCTCTTAATAGGATCTTAGTTTATTCTCAGTGAATTTATTCTCATTTGAACTCTTCATAGAAAGTTGAGAAGTGAATCTGGGATGCCTCTTTTTTAATAGGGCCCGGGGTGCACGATCAAACCTCCAGACATGCCTTTTATTGTACATGCCATGCGGGTTTGAAGCCTTAATTTTCAAGTCAGCGCGTGTGATAGATGTCTGGAGAATTTCTTAGTTAATCAGACCTTATTTCATGCCAACTGCAGTCAGACAGCTTATTAAGGAGTGAATTTATTCTCATTTGAACTCTTAAGAAAGTTGAGAAGTGACTCTTGGATGCCTCTTAATAGGATCTTAGTTTATTCTCAGTGAATTTATTCTCATTTGAACTCTTCATAGAAAGTTGAGAAGTGAATCTGGGATGCCTCTTTTTTAATAGGGCCCGGGGTGCACGATCAAACCTCCAGACATGCCTTTTATTGTACATGCCATGCGGGTTTGAAGCCTTAATTTTCAAGTCAGCGCGTGTGATAGATGTCTGGAGAATTTCTTAGTTAATCAGACCTTATTTCATGCCAACTGCAGTCAGACAGCTTATTAAGGAGTGAATTTATTCTCATTTGAACTCTTAAGAAAGTTGAGAAGTGACTCTTGGATGCCTCTTAATAGGATCTTAGTTTATTCTCAGTGAATTTATTCTCATTTGAACTCTTCATAGAAAGTTGAGAAGTGAATCTGGGATGCCTCTTTTTTAATAGGGCCCGGGGTGCACGATCAAACCTCCAGACATGCCTTTTATTGTACATGCCATGCGGGTTTGAAGCCTTAATTTTCAAGTCAGCGCGTGTGATAGATGTCTGGAGAATTTCTTAGTTAATCAGACCTTATTTCATGCCAACTGCAGTCAGACAGCTTATTAAGGAGTGAATTTATTCTCATTTGAACTCTTAAGAAAGTTGAGAAGTGACTCTTGGATGCCTCTTAATAGGATCTTAGTTTATTCTCAGTGAATTTATTCTCATTTGAACTCTTCATAGAAAGTTGAGAAGTGAATCTGGGATGCCTCTTTTTTAATAGGGCCCGGGGTGCACGATCAAACCTCCAGACATGCCTTTTATTGTACATGCCATGCGGGTTTGAAGCCTTAATTTTCAAGTCAGCGCGTGTGATAGATGTCTGGAGAATTTCTTAGTTAATCAGACCTTATTTCATGCCAACTGCAGTCAGACAGCTTATTAAGGAGTGAATTTATTCTCATTTGAACTCTTAAGAAAGTTGAGAAGTGACTCTTGGATGCCTCTTAATAGGATCTTAGTTTATTCTCAGTGAATTTATTCTCATTTGAACTCTTCATAGAAAGTTGAGAAGTGAATCTGGGATGCCTCTTTTTTAATAGGGCCCGGGGTGCACGATCAAACCTCCAGACATGCCTTTTATTGTACATGCCATGCGGGTTTGAAGCCTTAATTTTCAAGTCAGCGCGTGTGATAGATGTCTGGAGAATTTCTTAGTTAATCAGACCTTATTTCATGCCAACTGCAGTCAGACAGCTTATTAAGGAGTGAATTTATTCTCATTTGAACTCTTAAGAAAGTTGAGAAGTGACTCTTGGATGCCTCTTAATAGGATCTTAGTTTATTCTCAGTGAATTTATTCTCATTTGAACTCTTCATAGAAAGTTGAGAAGTGAATCTGGGATGCCTCTTTTTTAATAGGGCCCGGGGTGCACGATCAAACCTCCAGACATGCCTTTTATTGTACATGCCATGCGGGTTTGAAGCCTTAATTTTCAAGTCAGCGCGTGTGATAGATGTCTGGAGAATTTCTTAGTTAATCAGACCTTATTTCATGCCAACTGCAGTCAGACAGCTTATTAAGGAGTGAATTTATTCTCATTTGAACTCTTAAGAAAGTTGAGAAGTGACTCTTGGATGCCTCTTAATAGGATCTTAGTTTATTCTCAGTGAATTTATTCTCATTTGAACTCTTCATAGAAAGTTGAGAAGTGAATCTGGGATGCCTCTTTTTTAATAGGGCCCGGGGTGCACGATCAAACCTCCAGACATGCCTTTTATTGTACATGCCATGCGGGTTTGAAGCCTTAATTTTCAAGTCAGCGCGTGTGATAGATGTCTGGAGAATTTCTTAGTTAATCAGACCTTATTTCATGCCAACTGCAGTCAGACAGCTTATTAAGGAGTGAATTTATTCTCATTTGAACTCTTAAGAAAGTTGAGAAGTGACTCTTGGATGCCTCTTAATAGGATCTTAGTTTATTCTCAGTGAATTTATTCTCATTTGAACTCTTCATAGAAAGTTGAGAAGTGAATCTGGGATGCCTCTTTTTTAATAGGGCCCGGGGTGCACGATCAAACCTCCAGACATGCCTTTTATTGTACATGCCATGCGGGTTTGAAGCCTTAATTTTCAAGTCAGCGCGTGTGATAGATGTCTGGAGAATTTCTTAGTTAATCAGACCTTATTTCATGCCAACTGCAGTCAGACAGCTTATTAAGGAGTGAATTTATTCTCATTTGAACTCTTAAGAAAGTTGAGAAGTGACTCTTGGATGCCTCTTAATAGGATCTTAGTTTATTCTCAGTGAATTTATTCTCATTTGAACTCTTCATAGAAAGTTGAGAAGTGAATCTGGGATGCCTCTTTTTTAATAGGGCCCGGGGTGCACGATCAAACCTCCAGACATGCCTTTTATTGTACATGCCATGCGGGTTTGAAGCCTTAATTTTCAAGTCAGCGCGTGTGATAGATGTCTGGAGAATTTCTTAGTTAATCAGACCTTATTTCATGCCAACTGCAGTCAGACAGCTTATTAAGGAGTGAATTTATTCTCATTTGAACTCTTAAGAAAGTTGAGAAGTGACTCTTGGATGCCTCTTAATAGGATCTTAGTTTATTCTCAGTGAATTTATTCTCATTTGAACTCTTCATAGAAAGTTGAGAAGTGAATCTGGGATGCCTCTTTTTTAATAGGGCCCGGGGTGCACGATCAAACCTCCAGACATGCCTTTTATTGTACATGCCATGCGGGTTTGAAGCCTTAATTTTCAAGTCAGCGCGTGTGATAGATGTCTGGAGAATTTCTTAGTTAATCAGACCTTATTTCATGCCAACTGCAGTCAGACAGCTTATTAAGGAGTGAATTTATTCTCATTTGAACTCTTAAGAAAGTTGAGAAGTGACTCTTGGATGCCTCTTAATAGGATCTTAGTTTATTCTCAGTGAATTTATTCTCATTTGAACTCTTCATAGAAAGTTGAGAAGTGAATCTGGGATGCCTCTTTTTTAATAGGGCCCGGGGTGCACGATCAAACCTCCAGACATGCCTTTTATTGTACATGCCATGCGGGTTTGAAGCCTTAATTTTCAAGTCAGCGCGTGTGATAGATGTCTGGAGAATTTCTTAGTTAATCAGACCTTATTTCATGCCAACTGCAGTCAGACAGCTTATTAAGGAGTGAATTTATTCTCATTTGAACTCTTAAGAAAGTTGAGAAGTGACTCTTGGATGCCTCTTAATAGGATCTTAGTTTATTCTCAGTGAATTTATTCTCATTTGAACTCTTCATAGAAAGTTGAGAAGTGAATCTGGGATGCCTCTTTTTTAATAGGGCCCGGGGTGCACGATCAAACCTCCAGACATGCCTTTTATTGTACATGCCATGCGGGTTTGAAGCCTTAATTTTCAAGTCAGCGCGTGTGATAGATGTCTGGAGAATTTCTTAGTTAATCAGACCTTATTTCATGCCAACTGCAGTCAGACAGCTTATTAAGGAGTGAATTTATTCTCATTTGAACTCTTAAGAAAGTTGAGAAGTGACTCTTGGATGCCTCTTAATAGGATCTTAGTTTATTCTCAGTGAATTTATTCTCATTTGAACTCTTCATAGAAAGTTGAGAAGTGAATCTGGGATGCCTCTTTTTTAATAGGGCCCGGGGTGCACGATCAAACCTCCAGACATGCCTTTTATTGTACATGCCATGCGGGTTTGAAGCCTTAATTTTCAAGTCAGCGCGTGTGATAGATGTCTGGAGAATTTCTTAGTTAATCAGACCTTATTTCATGCCAACTGCAGTCAGACAGCTTATTAAGGAGTGAATTTATTCTCATTTGAACTCTTAAGAAAGTTGAGAAGTGACTCTTGGATGCCTCTTAATAGGATCTTAGTTTATTCTCAGTGAATTTATTCTCATTTGAACTCTTCATAGAAAGTTGAGAAGTGAATCTGGGATGCCTCTTTTTTAATAGGGCCCGGGGTGCACGATCAAACCTCCAGACATGCCTTTTATTGTACATGCCATGCGGGTTTGAAGCCTTAATTTTCAAGTCAGCGCGTGTGATAGATGTCTGGAGAATTTCTTAGTTAATCAGACCTTATTTCATGCCAACTGCAGTCAGACAGCTTATTAAGGAGTGAATTTATTCTCATTTGAACTCTTAAGAAAGTTGAGAAGTGACTCTTGGATGCCTCTTAATAGGATCTTAGTTTATTCTCAGTGAATTTATTCTCATTTGAACTCTTCATAGAAAGTTGAGAAGTGAATCTGGGATGCCTCTTTTTTAATAGGGCCCGGGGTGCACGATCAAACCTCCAGACATGCCTTTTATTGTACATGCCATGCGGGTTTGAAGCCTTAATTTTCAAGTCAGCGCGTGTGATAGATGTCTGGAGAATTTCTTAGTTAATCAGACCTTATTTCATGCCAACTGCAGTCAGACAGCTTATTAAGGAGTGAATTTATTCTCATTTGAACTCTTAAGAAAGTTGAGAAGTGACTCTTGGATGCCTCTTAATAGGATCTTAGTTTATTCTCAGTGAATTTATTCTCATTTGAACTCTTCATAGAAAGTTGAGAAGTGAATCTGGGATGCCTCTTTTTTAATAGGGCCCGGGGTGCACGATCAAACCTCCAGACATGCCTTTTATTGTACATGCCATGCGGGTTTGAAGCCTTAATTTTCAAGTCAGCGCGTGTGATAGATGTCTGGAGAATTTCTTAGTTAATCAGACCTTATTTCATGCCAACTGCAGTCAGACAGCTTATTAAGGAGTGAATTTATTCTCATTTGAACTCTTAAGAAAGTTGAGAAGTGACTCTTGGATGCCTCTTAATAGGATCTTAGTTTATTCTCAGTGAATTTATTCTCATTTGAACTCTTCATAGAAAGTTGAGAAGTGAATCTGGGATGCCTCTTTTTTAATAGGGCCCGGGGTGCACGATCAAACCTCCAGACATGCCTTTTATTGTACATGCCATGCGGGTTTGAAGCCTTAATTTTCAAGTCAGCGCGTGTGATAGATGTCTGGAGAATTTCTTAGTTAATCAGACCTTATTTCATGCCAACTGCAGTCAGACAGCTTATTAAGGAGTGAATTTATTCTCATTTGAACTCTTAAGAAAGTTGAGAAGTGACTCTTGGATGCCTCTTAATAGGATCTTAGTTTATTCTCAGTGAATTTATTCTCATTTGAACTCTTCATAGAAAGTTGAGAAGTGAATCTGGGATGCCTCTTTTTTAATAGGGCCCGGGGTGCACGATCAAACCTCCAGACATGCCTTTTATTGTACATGCCATGCGGGTTTGAAGCCTTAATTTTCAAGTCAGCGCGTGTGATAGATGTCTGGAGAATTTCTTAGTTAATCAGACCTTATTTCATGCCAACTGCAGTCAGACAGCTTATTAAGGAGTGAATTTATTCTCATTTGAACTCTTAAGAAAGTTGAGAAGTGACTCTTGGATGCCTCTTAATAGGATCTTAGTTTATTCTCAGTGAATTTATTCTCATTTGAACTCTTCATAGAAAGTTGAGAAGTGAATCTGGGATGCCTCTTTTTTAATAGGGCCCGGGGTGCACGATCAAACCTCCAGACATGCCTTTTATTGTACATGCCATGCGGGTTTGAAGCCTTAATTTTCAAGTCAGCGCGTGTGATAGATGTCTGGAGAATTTCTTAGTTAATCAGACCTTATTTCATGCCAACTGCAGTCAGACAGCTTATTAAGGAGTGAATTTATTCTCATTTGAACTCTTAAGAAAGTTGAGAAGTGACTCTTGGATGCCTCTTAATAGGATCTTAGTTTATTCTCAGTGAATTTATTCTCATTTGAACTCTTCATAGAAAGTTGAGAAGTGAATCTGGGATGCCTCTTTTTTAATAGGGCCCGGGGTGCACGATCAAACCTCCAGACATGCCTTTTATTGTACATGCCATGCGGGTTTGAAGCCTTAATTTTCAAGTCAGCGCGTGTGATAGATGTCTGGAGAATTTCTTAGTTAATCAGACCTTATTTCATGCCAACTGCAGTCAGACAGCTTATTAAGGAGTGAATTTATTCTCATTTGAACTCTTAAGAAAGTTGAGAAGTGACTCTTGGATGCCTCTTAATAGGATCTTAGTTTATTCTCAGTGAATTTATTCTCATTTGAACTCTTCATAGAAAGTTGAGAAGTGAATCTGGGATGCCTCTTTTTTAATAGGGCCCGGGGTGCACGATCAAACCTCCAGACATGCCTTTTATTGTACATGCCATGCGGGTTTGAAGCCTTAATTTTCAAGTCAGCGCGTGTGATAGATGTCTGGAGAATTTCTTAGTTAATCAGACCTTATTTCATGCCAACTGCAGTCAGACAGCTTATTAAGGAGTGAATTTATTCTCATTTGAACTCTTAAGAAAGTTGAGAAGTGACTCTTGGATGCCTCTTAATAGGATCTTAGTTTATTCTCAGTGAATTTATTCTCATTTGAACTCTTCATAGAAAGTTGAGAAGTGAATCTGGGATGCCTCTTTTTTAATAGGGCCCGGGGTGCACGATCAAACCTCCAGACATGCCTTTTATTGTACATGCCATGCGGGTTTGAAGCCTTAATTTTCAAGTCAGCGCGTGTGATAGATGTCTGGAGAATTTCTTAGTTAATCAGACCTTATTTCATGCCAACTGCAGTCAGACAGCTTATTAAGGAGTGAATTTATTCTCATTTGAACTCTTAAGAAAGTTGAGAAGTGACTCTTGGATGCCTCTTAATAGGATCTTAGTTTATTCTCAGTGAATTTATTCTCATTTGAACTCTTCATAGAAAGTTGAGAAGTGAATCTGGGATGCCTCTTTTTTAATAGGGCCCGGGGTGCACGATCAAACCTCCAGACATGCCTTTTATTGTACATGCCATGCGGGTTTGAAGCCTTAATTTTCAAGTCAGCGCGTGTGATAGATGTCTGGAGAATTTCTTAGTTAATCAGACCTTATTTCATGCCAACTGCAGTCAGACAGCTTATTAAGGAGTGAATTTATTCTCATTTGAACTCTTAAGAAAGTTGAGAAGTGACTCTTGGATGCCTCTTAATAGGATCTTAGTTTATTCTCAGTGAATTTATTCTCATTTGAACTCTTCATAGAAAGTTGAGAAGTGAATCTGGGATGCCTCTTTTTTAATAGGGCCCGGGGTGCACGATCAAACCTCCAGACATGCCTTTTATTGTACATGCCATGCGGGTTTGAAGCCTTAATTTTCAAGTCAGCGCGTGTGATAGATGTCTGGAGAATTTCTTAGTTAATCAGACCTTATTTCATGCCAACTGCAGTCAGACAGCTTATTAAGGAGTGAATTTATTCTCATTTGAACTCTTAAGAAAGTTGAGAAGTGACTCTTGGATGCCTCTTAATAGGATCTTAGTTTATTCTCAGTGAATTTATTCTCATTTGAACTCTTCATAGAAAGTTGAGAAGTGAATCTGGGATGCCTCTTTTTTAATAGGGCCCGGGGTGCACGATCAAACCTCCAGACATGCCTTTTATTGTACATGCCATGCGGGTTTGAAGCCTTAATTTTCAAGTCAGCGCGTGTGATAGATGTCTGGAGAATTTCTTAGTTAATCAGACCTTATTTCATGCCAACTGCAGTCAGACAGCTTATTAAGGAGTGAATTTATTCTCATTTGAACTCTTAAGAAAGTTGAGAAGTGACTCTTGGATGCCTCTTAATAGGATCTTAGTTTATTCTCAGTGAATTTATTCTCATTTGAACTCTTCATAGAAAGTTGAGAAGTGAATCTGGGATGCCTCTTTTTTAATAGGGCCCGGGGTGCACGATCAAACCTCCAGACATGCCTTTTATTGTACATGCCATGCGGGTTTGAAGCCTTAATTTTCAAGTCAGCGCGTGTGATAGATGTCTGGAGAATTTCTTAGTTAATCAGACCTTATTTCATGCCAACTGCAGTCAGACAGCTTATTAAGGAGTGAATTTATTCTCATTTGAACTCTTAAGAAAGTTGAGAAGTGACTCTTGGATGCCTCTTAATAGGATCTTAGTTTATTCTCAGTGAATTTATTCTCATTTGAACTCTTCATAGAAAGTTGAGAAGTGAATCTGGGATGCCTCTTTTTTAATAGGGCCCGGGGTGCACGATCAAACCTCCAGACATGCCTTTTATTGTACATGCCATGCGGGTTTGAAGCCTTAATTTTCAAGTCAGCGCGTGTGATAGATGTCTGGAGAATTTCTTAGTTAATCAGACCTTATTTCATGCCAACTGCAGTCAGACAGCTTATTAAGGAGTGAATTTATTCTCATTTGAACTCTTAAGAAAGTTGAGAAGTGACTCTTGGATGCCTCTTAATAGGATCTTAGTTTATTCTCAGTGAATTTATTCTCATTTGAACTCTTCATAGAAAGTTGAGAAGTGAATCTGGGATGCCTCTTTTTTAATAGGGCCCGGGGTGCACGATCAAACCTCCAGACATGCCTTTTATTGTACATGCCATGCGGGTTTGAAGCCTTAATTTTCAAGTCAGCGCGTGTGATAGATGTCTGGAGAATTTCTTAGTTAATCAGACCTTATTTCATGCCAACTGCAGTCAGACAGCTTATTAAGGAGTGAATTTATTCTCATTTGAACTCTTAAGAAAGTTGAGAAGTGACTCTTGGATGCCTCTTAATAGGATCTTAGTTTATTCTCAGTGAATTTATTCTCATTTGAACTCTTCATAGAAAGTTGAGAAGTGAATCTGGGATGCCTCTTTTTAATAGGGCCCGGGGTGCAGGATCAAACCTCCAGACATGCCTTTTATTGTACATGCCATGCGGGTTTGAAGCCTTAATTTTCAAGTCAGCGCGTGTGATAGATGTCTGGAGAATTTCTTAGTTAATCAGACCTTATTTCATGCCAACTGCAGTCAGACAGCTTATTAAGGAGTGAATTTATTCTCATTTGAACTCTTAAGAAAGTTGAGAAGTGACTCTTGGATGCCTCTTAATAGGATCTTAGTTTATTCTCAGTGAATTTATTCTCATTTGAACTCTTCATAGAAAGTTGAGAAGTGAATCTGGGATGCCTCTTTTTTAATAGGGCCCGGGGTGCACGATCAAACCTCCAGACATGCCTTTTATTGTACATGCCATGCGGGTTTGAAGCCTTAATTTTCAATTTTCAAGTCAGCGCGTGTGATAGATGTCTGGAGAATTTCTTAGTTAATCAGACCTTATTTCATGCCAACTGCAGTCAGACAGCTTATTAAGGAGTGAATTTATTCTCATTTGAACTCTTAAGAAAGTTGAGAAGTGACTCTTGGATGCCTCTTAATAGGATCTTAGTTTATTCTCAGTGAATTTATTCTCATTTGAACTCTTCATAGAAAGTTGAGAAGTGAATCTGGGATGCCTCTTTTTTAATAGGGCCCGGGGTGCACGATCAAACCTCCAGACATGCCTTTTATTGTACATGCCATGCGGGTTTGAAGCCTTAATTTTCAAGTCAGCGCGTGTGATAGATGTCTGGAGAATTTCTTAGTTAATCAGACCTTATTTCATGCCAACTGCAGTCAGACAGCTTATTAAGGAGTGAATTTATTCTCATTTGAACTCTTAAGAAAGTTGAGAAGTGACTCTTGGATGCCTCTTAATAGGATCTTAGTTTATTCTCAGTGAATTTATTCTCATTTGAACTCTTCATAGAAAGTTGAGAAGTGAATCTGGGATGCCTCTTTTTTAATAGGGCCCGGGGTGCACGATCAAACCTCCAGACATGCCTTTTATTGTACATGCCATGCGGGTTTGAAGCCTTAATTTTCAAGTCAGCGCGTGTGATAGATGTCTGGAGAATTTCTTAGTTAATCAGACCTTATTTCATGCCAACTGCAGTCAGACAGCTTATTAAGGAGTGAATTTATTCTCATTTGAACTCTTAAGAAAGTTGAGAAGTGACTCTTGGATGCCTCTTAATAGGATCTTAGTTTATTCTCAGTGAATTTATTCTCATTTGAACTCTTCATAGAAAGTTGAGAAGTGAATCTGGGATGCCTCTTTTTTAATAGGGCCCGGGGTGCACGATCAAACCTCCAGACATGCCTTTTATTGTACATGCCATGCGGGTTTGAAGCCTTAATTTTCAAGTCAGCGCGTGTGATAGATGTCTGGAGAATTTCTTAGTTAATCAGACCTTATTTCATGCCAACTGCAGTCAGACAGCTTATTAAGGAGTGAATTTATTCTCATTTGAACTCTTAAGAAAGTTGAGAAGTGACTCTTGGATGCCTCTTAATAGGATCTTAGTTTATTCTCAGTGAATTTATTCTCATTTGAACTCTTCATAGAAAGTTGAGAAGTGAATCTGGGATGCCTCTTTTTTAATAGGGCCCGGGGTGCACGATCAAACCTCCAGACATGCCTTTTATTGTACATGCCATGCGGGTTTGAAGCCTTAATTTTCAAGTCAGCGCGTGTGATAGATGTCTGGAGAATTTCTTAGTTAATCAGACCTTATTTCATGCCAACTGCAGTCAGACAGCTTATTAAGGAGTGAATTTATTCTCATTTGAACTCTTAAGAAAGTTGAGAAGTGACTCTTGGATGCCTCTTAATAGGATCTTAGTTTATTCTCAGTGAATTTATTCTCATTTGAACTCTTCATAGAAAGTTGAGAAGTGAATCTGGGATGCCTCTTTTTTAATAGGGCCCGGGGTGCACGATCAAACCTCCAGACATGCCTTTTATTGTACATGCCATGCGGGTTTGAAGCCTTAATTTTCAAGTCAGCGCGTGTGATAGATGTCTGGAGAATTTCTTAGTTAATCAGACCTTATTTCATGCCAACTGCAGTCAGACAGCTTATTAAGGAGTGAATTTATTCTCATTTGAACTCTTAAGAAAGTTGAGAAGTGACTCTTGGATGCCTCTTAATAGGATCTTAGTTTATTCTCAGTGAATTTATTCTCATTTGAACTCTTCATAGAAAGTTGAGAAGTGAATCTGGGATGCCTCTTTTTTAATAGGGCCCGGGGTGCACGATCAAACCTCCAGACATGCCTTTTATTGTACATGCCATGCGGGTTTGAAGCCTTAATTTTCAAGTCAGCGCGTGTGATAGATGTCTGGAGAATTTCTTAGTTAATCAGACCTTATTTCATGCCAACTGCAGTCAGACAGCTTATTAAGGAGTGAATTTATTCTCATTTGAACTCTTAAGAAAGTTGAGAAGTGACTCTTGGATGCCTCTTAATAGGATCTTAGTTTATTCTCAGTGAATTTATTCTCATTTGAACTCTTCATAGAAAGTTGAGAAGTGAATCTGGGATGCCTCTTTTTTAATAGGGCCCGGGGTGCACGATCAAACCTCCAGACATGCCTTTTATTGTACATGCCATGCGGGTTTGAAGCCTTAATTTTCAAGTCAGCGCGTGTGATAGATGTCTGGAGAATTTCTTAGTTAATCAGACCTTATTTCATGCCAACTGCAGTCAGACAGCTTATTAAGGAGTGAATTTATTCTCATTTGAACTCTTAAGAAAGTTGAGAAGTGACTCTTGGATGCCTCTTAATAGGATCTTAGTTTATTCTCAGTGAATTTATTCTCATTTGAACTCTTCATAGAAAGTTGAGAAGTGAATCTGGGATGCCTCTTTTTTAATAGGGCCCGGGGTGCACGATCAAACCTCCAGACATGCCTTTTATTGTACATGCCATGCGGGTTTGAAGCCTTAATTTTCAAGTCAGCGCGTGTGATAGATGTCTGGAGAATTTCTTAGTTAATCAGACCTTATTTCATGCCAACTGCAGTCAGACAGCTTATTAAGGAGTGAATTTATTCTCATTTGAACTCTTAAGAAAGTTGAGAAGTGACTCTTGGATGCCTCTTAATAGGATCTTAGTTTATTCTCAGTGAATTTATTCTCATTTGAACTCTTCATAGAAAGTTGAGAAGTGAATCTGGGATGCCTCTTTTTTAATAGGGCCCGGGGTGCACGATCAAACCTCCAGACATGCCTTTTATTGTACATGCCATGCGGGTTTGAAGCCTTAATTTTCAAGTCAGCGCGTGTGATAGATGTCTGGAGAATTTCTTAGTTAATCAGACCTTATTTCATGCCAACTGCAGTCAGACAGCTTATTAAGGAGTGAATTTATTCTCATTTGAACTCTTAAGAAAGTTGAGAAGTGACTCTTGGATGCCTCTTAATAGGATCTTAGTTTATTCTCAGTGAATTTATTCTCATTTGAACTCTTCATAGAAAGTTGAGAAGTGAATCTGGGATGCCTCTTTTTTAATAGGGCCCGGGGTGCACGATCAAACCTCCAGACATGCCTTTTATTGTACATGCCATGCGGGTTTGAAGCCTTAATTTTCAAGTAGCGCGTGTGATAGCGCGTGTGATAGATGTCTGGAGAATTTCTTAGTTAATCAGACCTTATTTCATGCCAACTGCAGTCAGACAGCTTATTAAGGAGTGAATTTATTCTCATTTGAACTCTTAAGAAAGTTGAGAAGTGACTCTTGGATGCCTCTTAATAATTCTCAGTGAATTTATTCTCATTTGAACTCTTCATAGAAAGTTGAGAAGTGAATCTGGGATGCCTCTTTTTTAATAGGGCCCGGGGTGCACGATCAAACCTCCAGACATGCCTTTTATTGTACATGCCATGCGGGTTTGAAGCCTTAATTTTCAAGTCAGCGCGTGTGATAGATGTCTGGAGAATTTCTTAGTTAATCAGACCTTATTTCATGCCAACTGCAGTCAGACAGCTTATTAAGGAGTGAATTTATTCTCATTTGAACTCTTAAGAAAGTTGAGAAGTGACTCTTGGATGCCTCTTAATAGGATCTTAGTTTATTCTCAGTGAATTTATTCTCATTTGAACTCTTCATAGAAAGTTGAGAAGTGAATCTGGGATGCCTCTTTTTTAATAGGGCCCGGGGTGCACGATCAAACCTCCAGACATGCCTTTTATTGTACATGCCATGCGGGTTTGAAGCCTTAATTTTCAAGTCAGCGCGTGTGATAGATGTCTGGAGAATTTCTTAGTTAATCAGACCTTATTTCATGCCAACTGCAGTCAGACAGCTTATTAAGGAGTGAATTTATTCTCATTTGAACTCTTAAGAAAGTTGAGAAGTGACTCTTGGATGCCTCTTAATAGGATCTTAGTTTATTCTCAGTGAATTTATTCTCATTTGAACTCTTCATAGAAAGTTGAGAAGTGAATCTGGGATGCCTCTTTTTTAATAGGGCCCGGGGTGCACGATCAAACCTCCAGACATGCCTTTTATTGTACATGCCATGCGGGTTTGAAGCCTTAATTTTCAAGTCAGCGCGTGTGATAGATGTCTGGAGAATTTCTTAGTTAATCAGACCTTATTTCATGCCAACTGCAGTCAGACAGCTTATTAAGGAGTGAATTTATTCTCATTTGAACTCTTAAGAAAGTTGAGAAGTGACTCTTGGATGCCTCTTAATAGGATCTTAGTTTATTCTCAGTGAATTTATTCTCATTTGAACTCTTCATAGAAAGTTGAGAAGTGAATCTGGGATGCCTCTTTTTTAATAGGGCCCGGGGTGCACGATCAAACCTCCAGACATGCCTTTTATTGTACATGCCATGCGGGTTTGAAGCCTTAATTTTCAAGTCAGCGCGTGTGATAGATGTCTGGAGAATTTCTTAGTTAATCAGACCTTATTTCATGCCAACTGCAGTCAGACAGCTTATTAAGGAGTGAATTTATTCTCATTTGAACTCTTAAGAAAGTTGAGAAGTGACTCTTGGATGCCTCTTAATAGGATCTTAGTTTATTCTCAGTGAATTTATTCTCATTTGAACTCTTCATAGAAAGTTGAGAAGTGAATCTGGGATGCCTCTTTTTTAATAGGGCCCGGGGTGCACGATCAAACCTCCAGACATGCCTTTTATTGTACATGCCATGCGGGTTTGAAGCCTTAATTTTCAAGTCAGCGCGTGTGATAGATGTCTGGAGAATTTCTTAGTTAATCAGACCTTATTTCATGCCAACTGCAGTCAGACAGCTTATTAAGGAGTGAATTTATTCTCATTTGAACTCTTAAGAAAGTTGAGAAGTGACTCTTGGATGCCTCTTAATAGGATCTTAGTTTATTCTCAGTGAATTTATTCTCATTTGAACTCTTCATAGAAAGTTGAGAAGTGAATCTGGGATGCCTCTTTTTTAATAGGGCCCGGGGTGCACGATCAAACCTCCAGACATGCCTTTTATTGTACATGCCATGCGGGTTTGAAGCCTTAATTTTCAAGTCAGCGCGTGTGATAGATGTCTGGAGAATTTCTTAGTTAATCAGACCTTATTTCATGCCAACTGCAGTCAGACAGCTTATTAAGGAGTGAATTTATTCTCATTTGAACTCTTAAGAAAGTTGAGAAGTGACTCTTGGATGCCTCTTAATAGGATCTTAGTTTATTCTCAGTGAATTTATTCTCATTTGAACTCTTCATAGAAAGTTGAGAAGTGAATCTGGGATGCCTCTTTTTTAATAGGGCCCGGGGTGCACGATCAAACCTCCAGACATGCCTTTTATTGTACATGCCATGCGGGTTTGAAGCCTTAATTTTCAAGTCAGCGCGTGTGATAGATGTCTGGAGAATTTCTTAGTTAATCAGACCTTATTTCATGCCAACTGCAGTCAGACAGCTTATTAAGGAGTGAATTTATTCTCATTTGAACTCTTAAGAAAGTTGAGAAGTGACTCTTGGATGCCTCTTAATAGGATCTTAGTTTATTCTCAGTGAATTTATTCTCATTTGAACTCTTCATAGAAAGTTGAGAAGTGAATCTGGGATGCCTCTTTTTTAATAGGGCCCGGGGTGCACGATCAAACCTCCAGACATGCCTTTTATTGTACATGCCATGCGGGTTTGAAGCCTTAATTTTCAAGTCAGCGCGTGTGATAGATGTCTGGAGAATTTCTTAGTTAATCAGACCTTATTTCATGCCAACTGCAGTCAGACAGCTTATTAAGGAGTGAATTTATTCTCATTTGAACTCTTAAGAAAGTTGAGAAGTGACTCTTGGATGCCTCTTAATAGGATCTTAGTTTATTCTCAGTGAATTTATTCTCATTTGAACTCTTCATAGAAAGTTGAGAAGTGAATCTGGGATGCCTCTTTTTTAATAGGGCCCGGGGTGCACGATCAAACCTCCAGACATGCCTTTTATTGTACATGCCATGCGGGTTTGAAGCCTTAATTTTCAAGTCAGCGCGTGTGATAGATGTCTGGAGAATTTCTTAGTTAATCAGACCTTATTTCATGCCAACTGCAGTCAGACAGCTTATTAAGGAGTGAATTTATTCTCATTTGAACTCTTAAGAAAGTTGAGAAGTGACTCTTGGATGCCTCTTAATAGGATCTTAGTTTATTCTCAGTGAATTTATTCTCATTTGAACTCTTCATAGAAAGTTGAGAAGTGAATCTGGGATGCCTCTTTTTTAATAGGGCCCGGGGTGCACGATCAAACCTCCAGACATGCCTTTTATTGTACATGCCATGCGGGTTTGAAGCCTTAATTTTCAAGTCAGCGCGTGTGATAGATGTCTGGAGAATTTCTTAGTTAATCAGACCTTATTTCATGCCAACTGCAGTCAGACAGCTTATTAAGGAGTGAATTTATTCTCATTTGAACTCTTAAGAAAGTTGAGAAGTGACTCTTGGATGCCTCTTAATAGGATCTTAGTTTATTCTCAGTGAATTTATTCTCATTTGAACTCTTCATAGAAAGTTGAGAAGTGAATCTGGGATGCCTCTTTTTTAATAGGGCCCGGGGTGCACGATCAAACCTCCAGACATGCCTTTTATTGTACATGCCATGCGGGTTTGAAGCCTTAATTTTCAAGTCAGCGCGTGTGATAGATGTCTGGAGAATTTCTTAGTTAATCAGACCTTATTTCATGCCAACTGCAGTCAGACAGCTTATTAAGGAGTGAATTTATTCTCATTTGAACTCTTAAGAAAGTTGAGAAGTGACTCTTGGATGCCTCTTAATAGGATCTTAGTTTATTCTCAGTGAATTTATTCTCATTTGAACTCTTCATAGAAAGTTGAGAAGTGAATCTGGGATGCCTCTTTTTTAATAGGGCCCGGGGTGCACGATCAAACCTCCAGACATGCCTTTTATTGTACATGCCATGCGGGTTTGAAGCCTTAATTTTCAAGTCAGCGCGTGTGATAGATGTCTGGAGAATTTCTTAGTTAATCAGACCTTATTTCATGCCAACTGCAGTCAGACAGCTTATTAAGGAGTGAATTTATTCTCATTTGAACTCTTAAGAAAGTTGAGAAGTGACTCTTGGATGCCTCTTAATAGGATCTTAGTTTATTCTCAGTGAATTTATTCTCATTTGAACTCTTCATAGAAAGTTGAGAAGTGAATCTGGGATGCCTCTTTTTTAATAGGGCCCGGGGTGCACGATCAAACCTCCAGACATGCCTTTTATTGTACATGCCATGCGGGTTTGAAGCCTTAATTTTCAAGTCAGCGCGTGTGATAGATGTCTGGAGAATTTCTTAGTTAATCAGACCTTATTTCATGCCAACTGCAGTCAGACAGCTTATTAAGGAGTGAATTTATTCTCATTTGAACTCTTAAGAAAGTTGAGAAGTGACTCTTGGATGCCTCTTAATAGGATCTTAGTTTATTCTCAGTGAATTTATTCTCATTTGAACTCTTCATAGAAAGTTGAGAAGTGAATCTGGGATGCCTCTTTTTTAATAGGGCCCGGGGTGCACGATCAAACCTCCAGACATGCCTTTTATTGTACATGCCATGCGGGTTTGAAGCCTTAATTTTCAAGTCAGCGCGTGTGATAGATGTCTGGAGAATTTCTTAGTTAATCAGACCTTATTTCATGCCAACTGCAGTCAGACAGCTTATTAAGGAGTGAATTTATTCTCATTTGAACTCTTAAGAAAGTTGAGAAGTGACTCTTGGATGCCTCTTAATAGGATCTTAGTTTATTCTCAGTGAATTTATTCTCATTTGAACTCTTCATAGAAAGTTGAGAAGTGAATCTGGGATGCCTCTTTTTTAATAGGGCCCGGGGTGCACGATCAAACCTCCAGACATGCCTTTTATTGTACATGCCATGCGGGTTTGAAGCCTTAATTTTCAAGTCAGCGCGTGTGATAGATGTCTGGAGAATTTCTTAGTTAATCAGACCTTATTTCATGCCAACTGCAGTCAGACAGCTTATTAAGGAGTGAATTTATTCTCATTTGAACTCTTAAGAAAGTTGAGAAGTGACTCTTGGATGCCTCTTAATAGGATCTTAGTTTATTCTCAGTGAATTTATTCTCATTTGAACTCTTCATAGAAAGTTGAGAAGTGAATCTGGGATGCCTCTTTTTTAATAGGGCCCGGGGTGCACGATCAAACCTCCAGACATGCCTTTTATTGTACATGCCATGCGGGTTTGAAGCCTTAATTTTCAAGTCAGCGCGTGTGATAGATGTCTGGAGAATTTCTTAGTTAATCAGACCTTATTTCATGCCAACTGCAGTCAGACAGCTTATTAAGGAGTGAATTTATTCTCATTTGAACTCTTAAGAAAGTTGAGAAGTGACTCTTGGATGCCTCTTAATAGGATCTTAGTTTATTCTCAGTGAATTTATTCTCATTTGAACTCTTCATAGAAAGTTGAGAAGTGAATCTGGGATGCCTCTTTTTTAATAGGGCCCGGGGTGCACGATCAAACCTCCAGACATGCCTTTTATTGTACATGCCATGCGGGTTTGAAGCCTTAATTTTCAAGTCAGCGCGTGTGATAGATGTCTGGAGAATTTCTTAGTTAATCAGACCTTATTTCATGCCAACTGCAGTCAGACAGCTTATTAAGGAGTGAATTTATTCTCATTTGAACTCTTAAGAAAGTTGAGAAGTGACTCTTGGATGCCTCTTAATAGGATCTTAGTTTATTCTCAGTGAATTTATTCTCATTTGAACTCTTCATAGAAAGTTGAGAAGTGAATCTGGGATGCCTCTTTTTTAATAGGGCCCGGGGTGCACGATCAAACCTCCAGACATGCCTTTTATTGTACATGCCATGCGGGTTTGAAGCCTTAATTTTCAAGTCAGCGCGTGTGATAGATGTCTGGAGAATTTCTTAGTTAATCAGACCTTATTTCATGCCAACTGCAGTCAGACAGCTTATTAAGGAGTGAATTTATTCTCATTTGAACTCTTAAGAAAGTTGAGAAGTGACTCTTGGATGCCTCTTAATAGGATCTTAGTTTATTCTCAGTGAATTTATTCTCATTTGAACTCTTCATAGAAAGTTGAGAAGTGAATCTGGGATGCCTCTTTTTTAATAGGGCCCGGGGTGCACGATCAAACCTCCAGACATGCCTTTTATTGTACATGCCATGCGGGTTTGAAGCCTTAATTTTCAAGTCAGCGCGTGTGATAGATGTCTGGAGAATTTCTTAGTTAATCAGACCTTATTTCATGCCAACTGCAGTCAGACAGCTTATTAAGGAGTGAATTTATTCTCATTTGAACTCTTAAGAAAGTTGAGAAGTGACTCTTGGATGCCTCTTAATAGGATCTTAGTTTATTCTCAGTGAATTTATTCTCATTTGAACTCTTCATAGAAAGTTGAGAAGTGAATCTGGGATGCCTCTTTTTTAATAGGGCCCGGGGTGCACGATCAAACCTCCAGACATGCCTTTTATTGTACATGCCATGCGGGTTTGAAGCCTTAATTTTCAAGTCAGCGCGTGTGATAGATGTCTGGAGAATTTCTTAGTTAATCAGACCTTATTTCATGCCAACTGCAGTCAGACAGCTTATTAAGGAGTGAATTTATTCTCATTTGAACTCTTAAGAAAGTTGAGAAGTGACTCTTGGATGCCTCTTAATAGGATCTTAGTTTATTCTCAGTGAATTTATTCTCATTTGAACTCTTCATAGAAAGTTGAGAAGTGAATCTGGGATGCCTCTTTTTTAATAGGGCCCGGGGTGCACGATCAAACCTCCAGACATGCCTTTTATTGTACATGCCATGCGGGTTTGAAGCCTTAATTTTCAAGTCAGCGCGTGTGATAGATGTCTGGAGAATTTCTTAGTTAATCAGACCTTATTTCATGCCAACTGCAGTCAGACAGCTTATTAAGGAGTGAATTTATTCTCATTTGAACTCTTAAGAAAGTTGAGAAGTGACTCTTGGATGCCTCTTAATAGGATCTTAGTTTATTCTCAGTGAATTTATTCTCATTTGAACTCTTCATAGAAAGTTGAGAAGTGAATCTGGGATGCCTCTTTTTTAATAGGGCCCGGGGTGCACGATCAAACCTCCAGACATGCCTTTTATTGTACATGCCATGCGGGTTTGAAGCCTTAATTTTCAAGTCAGCGCGTGTGATAGATGTCTGGAGAATTTCTTAGTTAATCAGACCTTATTTCATGCCAACTGCAGTCAGACAGCTTATTAAGGAGTGAATTTATTCTCATTTGAACTCTTAAGAAAGTTGAGAAGTGACTCTTGGATGCCTCTTAATAGGATCTTAGTTTATTCTCAGTGAATTTATTCTCATTTGAACTCTTCATAGAAAGTTGAGAAGTGAATCTGGGATGCCTCTTTTTTAATAGGGCCCGGGGTGCACGATCAAACCTCCAGACATGCCTTTTATTGTACATGCCATGCGGGTTTGAAGCCTTAATTTTCAAGTCAGCGCGTGTGATAGATGTCTGGAGAATTTCTTAGTTAATCAGACCTTATTTCATGCCAACTGCAGTCAGACAGCTTATTAAGGAGTGAATTTATTCTCATTTGAACTCTTAAGAAAGTTGAGAAGTGACTCTTGGATGCCTCTTAATAGGATCTTAGTTTATTCTCAGTGAATTTATTCTCATTTGAACTCTTCATAGAAAGTTGAGAAGTGAATCTGGGATGCCTCTTTTTTAATAGGGCCCGGGGTGCACGATCAAACCTCCAGACATGCCTTTTATTGTACATGCCATGCGGGTTTGAAGCCTTAATTTTCAAGTCAGCGCGTGTGATAGATGTCTGGAGAATTTCTTAGTTAATCAGACCTTATTTCATGCCAACTGCAGTCAGACAGCTTATTAAGGAGTGAATTTATTCTCATTTGAACTCTTAAGAAAGTTGAGAAGTGACTCTTGGATGCCTCTTAATAGGATCTTAGTTTATTCTCAGTGAATTTATTCTCATTTGAACTCTTCATAGAAAGATGCCTCTTTTAATAGGGCCGGGGGCCTCCAGACATGCCTTTTATTGTACATGCCATGCGGGTTTGACATGCCTTTTATTGTACATGCCATGCGGGTTTGAAGCCTTAATTTTCAAGTCAGCGCGTGTGATAGATGTCTGGAGAATTTCTTAGTTAATCAGACCTTATTTCATGCCAACTGCAGTCAGACAGCTTATTAAGGAGTGAATTTATTCTCATTTGAACTCTTAAGAAAGTTGAGAAGTGACTCTTGGATGCCTCTTAATAGGATCTTAGTTTATTCTCAGTGAATTTATTCTCATTTGAACTCTTCATAGAAAGTTGAGAAGTGAATCTGGGATGCCTCTTTTTTAATAGGGCCCGGGGTGCACGATCAAACCTCCAGACATGCCTTTTATTGTACATGCCATGCGGGTTTGAAGCCTTAATTTTCAAGTCAGCGCGTGTGATAGATGTCTGGAGAATTTCTTAGTTAATCAGACCTTATTTCATGCCAACTGCAGTCAGACAGCTTATTAAGGAGTGAATTTATTCTCATTTGAACTCTTAAGAAAGTTGAGAAGTGACTCTTGGATGCCTCTTAATAGGATCTTAGTTTATTCTCAGTGAATTTATTCTCATTTGAACTCTTCATAGAAAGTTGAGAAGTGAATCTGGGATGCCTCTTTTTTAATAGGGCCCGGGGTGCACGATCAAACCTCCAGACATGCCTTTTATTGTACATGCCATGCGGGTTTGAAGCCTTAATTTTCAAGTCAGCGCGTGTGATAGATGTCTGGAGAATTTCTTAGTTAATCAGACCTTATTTCATGCCAACTGCAGTCAGACAGCTTATTAAGGAGTGAATTTATTCTCATTTGAACTCTTAAGAAAGTTGAGAAGTGACTCTTGGATGCCTCTTAATAGGATCTTAGTTTATTCTCAGTGAATTTATTCTCATTTGAACTCTTCATAGAAAGTTGAGAAGTGAATCTGGGATGCCTCTTTTTTAATAGGGCCCGGGGTGCACGATCAAACCTCCAGACATGCCTTTTATTGTACATGCCATGCGGGTTTGAAGCCTTAATTTTCAAGTCAGCGCGTGTGATAGATGTCTGGAGAATTTCTTAGTTAATCAGACCTTATTTCATGCCAACTGCAGTCAGACAGCTTATTAAGGAGTGAATTTATTCTCATTTGAACTCTTAAGAAAGTTGAGAAGTGACTCTTGGATGCCTCTTAATAGGATCTTAGTTTATTCTCAGTGAATTTATTCTCATTTGAACTCTTCATAGAAAGTTGAGAAGTGAATCTGGGATGCCTCTTTTTTAATAGGGCCCGGGGTGCACGATCAAACCTCCAGACATGCCTTTTATTGTACATGCCATGCGGGTTTGAAGCCTTAATTTTCAAGTCAGCGCGTGTGATAGATGTCTGGAGAATTTCTTAGTTAATCAGACCTTATTTCATGCCAACTGCAGTCAGACAGCTTATTAAGGAGTGAATTTATTCTCATTTGAACTCTTAAGAAAGTTGAGAAGTGACTCTTGGATGCCTCTTAATAGGATCTTAGTTTATTCTCAGTGAATTTATTCTCATTTGAACTCTTCATAGAAAGTTGAGAAGTGAATCTGGGATGCCTCTTTTTTAATAGGGCCCGGGGTGCAGGATCAAACCTCCAGACATGCCTTTTATTGTACATGCCATGCGGGTTTGAAGCCTTAATTTTCAAGTCAGCGCGTGTGATAGATGTCTGGAGAATTTCTTAGTTAATCAGACCTTATTTCATGCCAACTGCAGTCAGACAGCTTATTAAGGAGTGAATTTATTCTCATTTGAACTCTTAAGAAAGTTGAGAAGTGACTCTTGGATGCCTCTTAATAGGATCTTAGTTTATTCTCAGTGAATTTATTCTCATTTGAACTCTTCATAGAAAGTTGAGAAGTGAATCTGGGATGCCTCTTTTTTAATAGGGCCCGGGGTGCACGATCAAACCTCCAGACATGCCTTTTATTGTACATGCCATGCGGGTTTGAAGCCTTAATTTTCAAGTCAGCGCGTGTGATAGATGTCTGGAGAATTTCTTAGTTAATCAGACCTTATTTCATGCCAACTGCAGTCAGACAGCTTATTAAGGAGTGAATTTATTCTCATTTGAACTCTTAAGAAAGTTGAGAAGTGACTCTTGGATGCCTCTTAATAGGATCTTAGTTTATTCTCAGTGAATTTATTCTCATTTGAACTCTTCATAGAAAGTTGAGAAGTGAATCTGGGATGCCTCTTTTTTAATAGGGCCCGGGGTGCACGATCAAACCTCCAGACATGCCTTTTATTGTACATGCCATGCGGGTTTGAAGCCTTAATTTTCAAGTCAGCGCGTGTGATAGATGTCTGGAGAATTTCTTAGTTAATCAGACCTTATTTCATGCCAACTGCAGTCAGACAGCTTATTAAGGAGTGAATTTATTCTCATTTGAACTCTTAAGAAAGTTGAGAAGTGACTCTTGGATGCCTCTTAATAGGATCTTAGTTTATTCTCAGTGAATTTATTCTCATTTGAACTCTTCATAGAAAGTTGAGAAGTGAATCTGGGATGCCTCTTTTTTAATAGGGCCCGGGGTGCACGATCAAACCTCCAGACATGCCTTTTATTGTACATGCCATGCGGGTTTGAAGCCTTAATTTTCAAGTCAGCGCGTGTGATAGATGTCTGGAGAATTTCTTAGTTAATCAGACCTTATTTCATGCCAACTGCAGTCAGACAGCTTATTAAGGAGTGAATTTATTCTCATTTGAACTCTTAAGAAAGTTGAGAAGTGACTCTTGGATGCCTCTTAATAGGATCTTAGTTTATTCTCAGTGAATTTATTCTCATTTGAACTCTTCATAGAAAGTTGAGAAGTGAATCTGGGATGCCTCTTTTTTAATAGGGCCCGGGGTGCACGATCAAACCTCCAGACATGCCTTTTATTGTACATGCCATGCGGGTTTGAAGCCTTAATTTTCAAGTCAGCGCGTGTGATAGATGTCTGGAGAATTTCTTAGTTAATCAGACCTTATTTCATGCCAACTGCAGTCAGACAGCTTATTAAGGAGTGAATTTATTCTCATTTGAACTCTTAAGAAAGTTGAGAAGTGACTCTTGGATGCCTCTTAATAGGATCTTAGTTTATTCTCAGTGAATTTATTCTCATTTGAACTCTTCATAGAAAGTTGAGAAGTGAATCTGGGATGCCTCTTTTTTAATAGGGCCCGGGGTGCACGATCAAACCTCCAGACATGCCTTTTATTGTACATGCCATGCGGGTTTGAAGCCTTAATTTTCAAGTCAGCGCGTGTGATAGATGTCTGGAGAATTTCTTAGTTAATCAGACCTTATTTCATGCCAACTGCAGTCAGACAGCTTATTAAGGAGTGAATTTATTCTCATTTGAACTCTTAAGAAAGTTGAGAAGTGACTCTTGGATGCCTCTTAATAGGATCTTAGTTTATTCTCAGTGAATTTATTCTCATTTGAACTCTTCATAGAAAGTTGAGAAGTGAATCTGGGATGCCTCTTTTTTAATAGGGCCCGGGGTGCAGGATCAAACCTCCAGACATGCCTTTTATTGTACATGCCATGCGGGTTTGAAGCCTTAATTTTCAAGTCAGCGCGTGTGATAGATGTCTGGAGAATTTCTTAGTTAATCAGACCTTATTTCATGCCAACTGCAGTCAGACAGCTTATTAAGGAGTGAATTTATTCTCATTTGAACTCTTAAGAAAGTTGAGAAGTGACTCTTGGATGCCTCTTAATAGGATCTTAGTTTATTCTCAGTGAATTTATTCTCATTTGAACTCTTCATAGAAAGTTGAGAAGTGAATCTGGGATGCCTCTTTTTTAATAGGGCCCGGGGTGCAGGATCAAACCTCCAGACATGCCTTTTATTGTACATGCCATGCGGGTTTGAAGCCTTAATTTTCAAGTCAGCGCGTGTGATAGATGTCTGGAGAATTTCTTAGTTAATCAGACCTTATTTCATGCCAACTGCAGTCAGACAGCTTATTAAGGAGTGAATTTATTCTCATTTGAACTCTTAAGAAAGTTGAGAAGTGACTCTTGGATGCCTCTTAATAGGATCTTAGTTTATTCTCAGTGAATTTATTCTCATTTGAACTCTTCATAGAAAGTTGAGAAGTGAATCTGGGATGCCTCTTTTTTAATAGGGCCCGGGGTGCAGGATCAAACCTCCAGACATGCCTTTTATTGTACATGCCATGCGGGTTTGAAGCCTTAATTTTCAAGTCAGCGCGTGTGATAGATGTCTGGAGAATTTCTTAGTTAATCAGACCTTATTTCATGCCAACTGCAGTCAGACAGCTTATTAAGGAGTGAATTTATTCTCATTTGAACTCTTAAGAAAGTTGAGAAGTGACTCTTGGATGCCTCTTAATAGGATCTTAGTTTATTCTCAGTGAATTTATTCTCATTTGAACTCTTCATAGAAAGTTGAGAAGTGAATCTGGGATGCCTCTTTTTTAATAGGGCCCGGGGTGCACGATCAAACCTCCAGACATGCCTTTTATTGTACATGCCATGCGGGTTTGAAGCCTTAATTTTCAAGTCAGCGCGTGTGATAGATGTCTGGAGAATTTCTTAGTTAATCAGACCTTATTTCATGCCAACTGCAGTCAGACAGCTTATTAAGGAGTGAATTTATTCTCATTTGAACTCTTAAGAAAGTTGAGAAGTGACTCTTGGATGCCTCTTAATAGGATCTTAGTTTATTCTCAGTGAATTTATTCTCATTTGAACTCTTCATAGAAAGTTGAGAAGTGAATCTGGGATGCCTCTTTTTTAATAGGGCCCGGGGTGCAGGATCAAACCTCCAGACATGCCTTTTATTGTACATGCCATGCGGGTTTGAAGCCTTAATTTTCAAGTCAGCGCGTGTGATAGATGTCTGGAGAATTTCTTAGTTAATCAGACCTTATTTCATGCCAACTGCAGTCAGACAGCTTATTAAGGAGTGAATTTATTCTCATTTGAACTCTTAAGAAAGTTGAGAAGTGACTCTTGGATGCCTCTTAATAGGATCTTAGTTTATTCTCAGTGAATTTATTCTCATTTGAACTCTTCATAGAAAGTTGAGAAGTGAATCTGGGATGCCTCTTTTTTAATAGGGCCCGGGGTGCAGGATCAAACCTCCAGACATGCCTTTTATTGTACATGCCATGCGGGTTTGAAGCCTTAATTTTCAAGTCAGCGCGTGTGATAGATGTCTGGAGAATTTCTTAGTTAATCAGACCTTATTTCATGCCAACTGCAGTCAGACAGCTTATTAAGGAGTGAATTTATTCTCATTTGAACTCTTAAGAAAGTTGAGAAGTGACTCTTGGATGCCTCTTAATAGGATCTTAGTTTATTCTCAGTGAATTTATTCTCATTTGAACTCTTCATAGAAAGTTGAGAAGTGAATCTGGGATGCCTCTTTTTTAATAGGGCCCGGGGTGCAGGATCAAACCTCCAGACATGCCTTTTATTGTACATGCCATGCGGGTTTGAAGCCTTAATTTTCAAGTCAGCGCGTGTGATAGATGTCTGGAGAATTTCTTAGTTAATCAGACCTTATTTCATGCCAACTGCAGTCAGACAGCTTATTAAGGAGTGAATTTATTCTCATTTGAACTCTTAAGAAAGTTGAGAAGTGACTCTTGGATGCCTCTTAATAGGATCTTAGTTTATTCTCAGTGAATTTATTCTCATTTGAACTCTTCATAGAAAGTTGAGAAGTGAATCTGGGATGCCTCTTTTTTAATAGGGCCCGGGGTGCACGATCAAACCTCCAGACATGCCTTTTATTGTACATGCCATGCGGGTTTGAAGCCTTAATTTTCAAGTCAGCGCGTGTGATAGATGTCTGGAGAATTTCTTAGTTAATCAGACCTTATTTCATGCCAACTGCAGTCAGACAGCTTATTAAGGAGTGAATTTATTCTCATTTGAACTCTTAAGAAAGTTGAGAAGTGACTCTTGGATGCCTCTTAATAGGATCTTAGTTTATTCTCAGTGAATTTATTCTCATTTGAACTCTTCATAGAAAGTTGAGAAGTGAATCTGGGATGCCTCTTTTTTAATAGGGCCCGGGGTGCACGATCAAACCTCCAGACATGCCTTTTATTGTACATGCCATGCGGGTTTGAAGCCTTAATTTTCAAGTCAGCGCGTGTGATAGATGTCTGGAGAATTTCTTAGTTAATCAGACCTTATTTCATGCCAACTGCAGTCAGACAGCTTATTAAGGAGTGAATTTATTCTCATTTGAACTCTTAAGAAAGTTGAGAAGTGACTCTTGGATGCCTCTTAATAGGATCTTAGTTTATTCTCAGTGAATTTATTCTCATTTGAACTCTTCATAGAAAGTTGAGAAGTGAATCTGGGATGCCTCTTTTTTAATAGGGCCCGGGGTGCACGATCAAACCTCCAGACATGCCTTTTATTGTACATGCCATGCGGGTTTGAAGCCTTAATTTTCAAGTCAGCGCGTGTGATAGATGTCTGGAGAATTTCTTAGTTAATCAGACCTTATTTCATGCCAACTGCAGTCAGACAGCTTATTAAGGAGTGAATTTATTCTCATTTGAACTCTTAAGAAAGTTGAGAAGTGACTCTTGGATGCCTCTTAATAGGATCTTAGTTTATTCTCAGTGAATTTATTCTCATTTGAACTCTTCATAGAAAGTTGAGAAGTGAATCTGGGATGCCTCTTTTTTAATAGGGCCCGGGGTGCACGATCAAACCTCCAGACATGCCTTTTATTGTACATGCCATGCGGGTTTGAAGCCTTAATTTTCAAGTCAGCGCGTGTGATAGATGTCTGGAGAATTTCTTAGTTAATCAGACCTTATTTCATGCCAACTGCAGTCAGACAGCTTATTAAGGAGTGAATTTATTCTCATTTGAACTCTTAAGAAAGTTGAGAAGTGACTCTTGGATGCCTCTTAATAGGATCTTAGTTTATTCTCAGTGAATTTATTCTCATTTGAACTCTTCATAGAAAGTTGAGAAGTGAATCTGGGATGCCTCTTTTTTAATAGGGCCCGGGGTGCAGGATCAAACCTCCAGACATGCCTTTTATTGTACATGCCATGCGGGTTTGAAGCCTTAATTTTCAAGTCAGCGCGTGTGATAGATGTCTGGAGAATTTCTTAGTTAATCAGACCTTATTTCATGCCAACTGCAGTCAGACAGCTTATTAAGGAGTGAATTTATTCTCATTTGAACTCTTAAGAAAGTTGAGAAGTGACTCTTGGATGCCTCTTAATAGGATCTTAGTTTATTCTCAGTGAATTTATTCTCATTTGAACTCTTCATAGAAAGTTGAGAAGTGAATCTGGGATGCCTCTTTTTTAATAGGGCCCGGGGTGCACGATCAAACCTCCAGACATGCCTTTTATTGTACATGCCATGCGGGTTTGAAGCCTTAATTTTCAAGTCAGCGCGTGTGATAGATGTCTGGAGAATTTCTTAGTTAATCAGACCTTATTTCATGCCAACTGCAGTCAGACAGCTTATTAAGGAGTGAATTTATTCTCATTTGAACTCTTAAGAAAGTTGAGAAGTGACTCTTGGATGCCTCTTAATAGGATCTTAGTTTATTCTCAGTGAATTTATTCTCATTTGAACTCTTCATAGAAAGTTGAGAAGTGAATCTGGGATGCCTCTTTTTTAATAGGGCCCGGGGTGCAGGATCAAACCTCCAGACATGCCTTTTATTGTACATGCCATGCGGGTTTGAAGCCTTAATTTTCAAGTCAGCGCGTGTGATAGATGTCTGGAGAATTTCTTAGTTAATCAGACCTTATTTCATGCCAACTGCAGTCAGACAGCTTATTAAGGAGTGAATTTATTCTCATTTGAACTCTTAAGAAAGTTGAGAAGTGACTCTTGGATGCCTCTTAATAGGATCTTAGTTTATTCTCAGTGAATTTATTCTCATTTGAACTCTTCATAGAAAGTTGAGAAGTGAATCTGGGATGCCTCTTTTTTAATAGGGCCCGGGGTGCACGATCAAACCTCCAGACATGCCTTTTATTGTACATGCCATGCGGGTTTGAAGCCTTAATTTTCAAGTCAGCGCGTGTGATAGATGTCTGGAGAATTTCTTAGTTAATCAGACCTTATTTCATGCCAACTGCAGTCAGACAGCTTATTAAGGAGTGAATTTATTCTCATTTGAACTCTTAAGAAAGTTGAGAAGTGACTCTTGGATGCCTCTTAATAGGATCTTAGTTTATTCTCAGTGAATTTATTCTCATTTGAACTCTTCATAGAAAGTTGAGAAGTGAATCTGGGATGCCTCTTTTTTAATAGGGCCCGGGGTGCACGATCAAACCTCCAGACATGCCTTTTATTGTACATGCCATGCGGGTTTGAAGCCTTAATTTTCAAGTCAGCGCGTGTGATAGATGTCTGGAGAATTTCTTAGTTAATCAGACCTTATTTCATGCCAACTGCAGTCAGACAGCTTATTAAGGAGTGAATTTATTCTCATTTGAACTCTTAAGAAAGTTGAGAAGTGACTCTTGGATGCCTCTTAATAGGATCTTAGTTTATTCTCAGTGAATTTATTCTCATTTGAACTCTTCATAGAAAGTTGAGAAGTGAATCTGGGATGCCTCTTTTTTAATAGGGCCCGGGGTGCACGATCAAACCTCCAGACATGCCTTTTATTGTACATGCCATGCGGGTTTGAAGCCTTAATTTTCAAGTCAGCGCGTGTGATAGATGTCTGGAGAATTTCTTAGTTAATCAGACCTTATTTCATGCCAACTGCAGTCAGACAGCTTATTAAGGAGTGAATTTATTCTCATTTGAACTCTTAAGAAAGTTGAGAAGTGACTCTTGGATGCCTCTTAATAGGATCTTAGTTTATTCTCAGTGAATTTATTCTCATTTGAACTCTTCATAGAAAGTTGAGAAGTGAATCTGGGATGCCTCTTTTTTAATAGGGCCCGGGGTGCAGGATCAAACCTCCAGACATGCCTTTTATTGTACATGCCATGCGGGTTTGAAGCCTTAATTTTCAAGTCAGCGCGTGTGATAGATGTCTGGAGAATTTCTTAGTTAATCAGACCTTATTTCATGCCAACTGCAGTCAGACAGCTTATTAAGGAGTGAATTTATTCTCATTTGAACTCTTAAGAAAGTTGAGAAGTGACTCTTGGATGCCTCTTAATAGGATCTTAGTTTATTCTCAGTGAATTTATTCTCATTTGAACTCTTCATAGAAAGTTGAGAAGTGAATCTGGGATGCCTCTTTTTTAATAGGGCCCGGGGTGCACGATCAAACCTCCAGACATGCCTTTTATTGTACATGCCATGCGGGTTTGAAGCCTTAATTTTCAAGTCAGCGCGTGTGATAGATGTCTGGAGAATTTCTTAGTTAATCAGACCTTATTTCATGCCAACTGCAGTCAGACAGCTTATTAAGGAGTGAATTTATTCTCATTTGAACTCTTAAGAAAGTTGAGAAGTGACTCTTGGATGCCTCTTAATAGGATCTTAGTTTATTCTCAGTGAATTTATTCTCATTTGAACTCTTCATAGAAAGTTGAGAAGTGAATCTGGGATGCCTCTTTTTTAATAGGGCCCGGGGTGCAGGATCAAACCTCCAGACATGCCTTTTATTGTACATGCCATGCGGGTTTGAAGCCTTAATTTTCAAGTCAGCGCGTGTGATAGATGTCTGGAGAATTTCTTAGTTAATCAGACCTTATTTCATGCCAACTGCAGTCAGACAGCTTATTAAGGAGTGAATTTATTCTCATTTGAACTCTTAAGAAAGTTGAGAAGTGACTCTTGGATGCCTCTTAATAGGATCTTAGTTTATTCTCAGTGAATTTATTCTCATTTGAACTCTTCATAGAAAGTT
>NW_027670577.1:0-10856 GCF_964199315.1 Orbicella franksi
TTTTAAACAATATGTCATGGTTTCAATACATTAGTAATATGTCCAGAGAGGGGACTTGGGGTGATCACATCATTATGCAAGCTATAGCAGATGCTTTTAATTTAAGGATTAATGTAGTTGAATCCAGTGAGAATTTTGCTGAAGTAACTTTAGTAGAACCTGTGAATGTGTCACTTTATTCGAGGTCTGTATATATCGGGCACATAGGGGAAATGCATTATGTCTCCACTATACCCATAACTCATGGAACTACATCTCAATCACTCAGCCAAAGAACGTCCCTTGACTCTGATGATTTTCCAATTAACAACCGCAAACGGAAATCAATTGACACAGCTCAAAACCAATGCATTTTATCTGCATTGAGTGCAAACAAACAAACAGCTTATAACTCAAGTTCAAAAACATGTGTTGCAAGTTTCCAGTCAGTCAGTGAATTAAATTGTGCTCAATACCAAAGGGCTTGTAGAGCAAAAATGTCATCTCCTGAGCAAAAAGCAAAACAGAATGCACAACAAAAGGTTTATAGACATAAAATTGCATCTCCCGAGCAAAGAGCAAAACGGAATGCACAGCAAAAGGCTTATAGAGAAAAAATTGCATCCTCTCAGCAAAGAGCAAAACGAAATGCACAGCAAAAGGCTTACAGAGAAAAAATTGCATCTCCAGAGCAAAGAGCAAAACATAATGCACAGCAGAAGGCATACAAATGAAAAGAGGTTTATAGAGCAAAAATGGCATTGCCTGAGCAAAAAGCGAAAAAGAACAAACAGCAAAATACTTACAGAGCAAAGGTAGCATCTCCTGGACAAAAAGCAAAAAGCTTGCAGGCTGAAAAACATAACTAATATTGACTCAGCTATTTCCAAGTTTCATGAGACTGTTGCCAAAGGTCCATTGTATGTTTGCTAATGTTGTGATCAGCTATGGTATAGACATAGTGTGCTTTCTTATAAAAAATTTAGAGAATCTAATCTTGAAAGCATCAAATGTTTATGTAATAAAACCAGTGTCAATAATGTAGAATGGATATGCAAGACATGCCATAGCTATTTGATTAAAAATAAAATTCCACCATGTGCAATCATAAATGGGATGGTATTTCCTGAGAAACCAACCTTCTTTGATCTTAATGAACTAGAGTGCAGATTACTTGCCCCTAGGAGTGCTTTTCAAAAACTTATGCAAGCTCCCAGAGGAAAACCGCTTAAAATTCATGGAAATGTTGTCAATGTACCTGCTAATGTATGTAGCACAGTGTGTCAGCTACCACAGTTACCAAGCAATACTGGGACAATAAAAGTAAATTTGAAAAGAAAATTACAGTACAAGAGCTCAGTGTTGTCTTTAAATGTAAGACCACATAAGGTTCTTGAAGCTATTAATTGGCTGATTTTGAATAGTAATCTTTATAAAGATGAAGGTATAGTATTAAATCCAGCCTGGGCTAGCGAATATGATACAGAACTTGCACAAGATAAAGATTCTTGTGAACAACCACTACCCTTAAGACCTGAATGTAGCAATGGAGCTACTAGTAGTAGCATGACTAATGATTGCATATTAAGTGATGATGACGAAGACAATTGGAGTGAAGATGAAACAGAATCCCCAGCAGGTGTTACTGATACCATGCTAACAGCAACTGACTTCCTACAAGATAATGAGCGATCACGTATCTTCAATGTTGCACCTGCTGAAGGAAACATACCTTTAAGTATATTTAAGGATAAGCATTCAGAGGAATTAGCATACCCAGGCATATTTCTTGGTCAGCCACGACAGCAGAGTAAATTTGTGCACTACAGTGATGTCTGCAAATCAGAACTTTGTAGGTCAGGTAGAAGAGCTGCCATGTGTGTTGAAAATATGTTTTATAAAACAAAAAAGTTACTAATGAAAATTCTTCTAGGTAAATCGAATATTGCTCTACAAAAGTGTAAGGCAAATAACAGAAACCTGACTGCACATCATTTAAAGCAAGAAGGGGCAATAGAGAGGTTAATGTGTTATGATGAAGGGTTTAAATTCCTAAGTGCACTACAAGGATCTCCTCCGTATTTTGAGAAAGCCAAGAAAGATCTGTTTGCAATGATAAGGCAATTAGGACCAGCTACATTATTTTGTAGTTTTCATCTGCTGAAATCCAATGGTATCATCTTCTCAGAATTCTTGGTCAACTTGTAGACCACAAGATATATAGTGACAGTGAACTTGAAAACCTAAACTGGGAGGACAGATGTAGGCTTATTCAGAGTGATCTTGTCACATGTGCAAGACATTTTGATTATCAAGTTAATCAGTTTTTGAACAACTTCCTTTTAAGTTCTGTGGAGCCATTACACAAAATATCAGATTGGTTGTGTAGAGTTGAGTACCAACAGCGTGGCTCACCTCACATCCACATGTTGATATGGATTGAAAATGCACCAGAATTCAAAGTGCAGAATGACTCAGAGGTGATTGCGTTTATTGATGAGATAATAACTTGTGAAAAACCCACAGACAATCCTAAATTGCTTAATCTGGTCAACAGACAAGTGCACCGCCATTCTCACACTTGTCGTAAGAATACTAAAAGTGAGTGTAGGTTTAACTTTCCACAGCCTCCTATGAGGCAAACAAAGATTCTTTATCCTCTGGATGCTGACATGCCCCAAAATGAAATAAAAGTGTACAAAGATATGTGGAAATCAATAAAAAATCATCTTGATGATATGAAGGAAGGCGAAGACATTTCATTTGATCAACTACTTTTGAATCTCAATGTTACAGAAGAGAATTATCTACTTGCAGTAAGTTCATCACTTAACACTGCCACAATTTTCTTAAAGAGAAATCCTAATGAGCTGAGAATTAATAACTATAATCCTGCCTGTCTTAGAGCATGGAGAGCTAACATGGATATTCAGTATGTGCTTGATGTGTATGCATGGGCTGTTTATATAGTAAATTACATTTCAAAGGCCCAGAAGGGGATGAGTGATTTGTTACGTGAAGCATGTACTGAGGCCAGAAAAGGGAATACTTCTATTAAACAACAAGTAAGGGATATTGGCAGTAGATTTGTAAATAATGTTGAAATCAGTGCCCAAGAAGCTGTATATATTACACTGCAATTACCTATGAGAAGGTCATCTAGGCAGATTATATTTATAAACACTTCACCTCCCAAAGAGAGAGTTGAACTTCTTAAGCCCCTGAATGATATAAAGGAAATGGATGATGATTGCGAGGAAATTTACACCAGTGGATTGCTTAAGCGATACTGTAAACGGCCAGCCAAACTGGAAAATGTTACCCTTGCAGACTGGGCTGCCTGGTATGATAGAACAGTGAAGCCATATGTAAAGTTGTCTTATGAAATGGATACTGATGGTTTTCCATCAGAACGTTTTGTTGACCATTTTCATAACGATGATAATGAAGGTGATGAAAAGGAATTTAGCAAAGCTAAAAAAAGAAACAAAGCTAGAATTATTAGAAGTGTGTGGTTTAACAAGGAAGCTGAACCCGAAAAGCACTACCGTGAGATTTTGATGCTATTTACATCATGGAGGAATGAGGAAACAGACCTTATTGGCGCTTATTCTACTTTCCAAGAGCGGTATAGAGCAATGTCTAAATCTATTGATGAACAAATGAAACAATATGCTGTGTGCAATGAAGACTTTAATCAAATACAACTAGATATGAGTGTACTGGAAGAATCGTATGACTCCATAGCACCTTGTAATCAAGATATTGAGCAACAAGACTTAGGTGAAGGCAGCCAGGACTTACATGCTGACTTTAATGAGAATTACAATCTTTCTGATGACATAGGAATACCATCAGCTGATAATACTGAGCCTTTAATATTAAATGAAGGACCAGATGATGAATACTGCCTCATGGTTCAAACATTGAACAAACAACAGACGGAATTTGTTTATCACGTTTTACATATGATCAAAATATCACAAGATCCATTTTACTGCTTTCTCTCCGGAGGAGCTGGTGTAGGAAAATCACATGTCACTAAAGCTTTGTATCAAGCAGCTTTGAAGTATTATAACTCTAGAGCTGGAGAAAGTTTTGCTGAAATCCATGTCCTAATGTTAGCACCAACTGGTAAGGCTGCATATAACATTAAGGGAAATACCATTCACAGTGCACTAGCAATACCAGCTTGTCAATCATTGAAAACCTATAGGCATCTTGACTCTAGTAGACTCAATTCTCTAAGATGTCGCATTGGAAGTGTCAAACTTATTTTCATAGATGAAATATCAATGGTTGGAAACACAATGTTTAATGTGCAAATAGATAACAGACTTAAAGATATCAAAGAAAGCCCACTACCTTTTGGAGGTGTTAGTATTGTGGCTATAGGGGATTTATTCCAACTGCAACCAGTCATGGATGATTACATATTCAAAGATTTGAGCACAGAATATGGAATTCTTGCTCCAAATCTATGGCAGGAACTTGTCAAAATGTTTGAGCTCCATGAAATTATGAGACAAAGAGAGAGTAAACAGTTTGCAGAAATGCTTAACAGATTAAGAGAAGGGAAGCATACTCAAGAAGACATAGCAATGCTGAAACAAAGGGTTCTACAACCTAACAATGGCAGTTATCCAATGAAAGCTCCACACTTGTTTATACAGAATGAGAAAGTAAACAATTTCAATAATAGAGCACACAATGCTATCCAAGGCATGAAATACACAATAAAGGCTTATGATAGTGTTGTAGGAGCAAATTCACATGAGCTTAGAGATAAGATATTAAGCCAAATACCCAGTGGTCCAAGGAAAATGAAACAGTTACATGGTGTATTAAATTTAGCAATAGGAGAGCGAACAGAAATATGTCTAAACACACAGACTGATGATGGCATAACAAATGGTGCTAGCAATGCGATTAAATGTACACAGTTATACCAAACAGGCAAGCCATCTGGTATAATATGGGTAAAGTTTGACCATACTGATGTTGGTGAAAAAACTAGACATAAAAACAGGCAACTGTATGTCACTGGCATTGAACCTACATGGACTCCAATAACACCAGTAACTGCTGAATTTAAAGTTAGTAGAACCAGAAGTGTCCAAGTTGTAAGAAAGCAATTTCCACTTAGACCAGCTGTGGCAAGGACAATTCATAGAGCTCAAGGTGATACTGAAGCTAGAATTGTTGTGAATTTTGAAACTCGAAGAGCTATCCCACACATACATTGTTGGTCTAAGCCGAGTAACAACTTTAGAGGGCTTGCATATCACTGATTTATGTGAAGGCGAGATAAAAGTTAGTCAAGATGTAGAGAAGGAAATGGAGTGTCTGAGAACAGAAGGTAAATTAGATATCTGCATTTCACCTATCTATAATTCACCTGATTCTTGCATTAAGTTATGTTATCTCAATGCACGTTCCTTACAAAAACACATTGGAGATATACGAGTAGACCTTAACTACTCAAGTACAGATGTGACCTTGTTTTCAGAAGCTCAGTTTTCTGTGAGTGATAGTAACAGCATATATGACATTGGTCAGTATAGTTTATTTAGAAATGATGCTCCTTCAGTTGGAAATGTGACACCATTTGGTGGTACAGCAGTTTATAGTTGGATTGAATATTATCCAGGGTATCCATATTGCTGCAATACGAATGGAGTAGAAATAACAGTAATATGATTAATAGTTGTTCCCCATGTTACCTATATAGCCATTTATCGGTCTCCTCAAGTTTCAATCAGGCAACTATTGACAGCTTTATCAGAAGTTCTAGCAATGCATTTAACCAATTTTAAAATATTTATGGGTGATTTCAATGTCAACTGGTTTAACCACTCAGAAAGAGAACCCTTGTACAATTTTTTCATCAGGGAACATCAGTATAAACAACTAATGTCATCGTATACAACAGACAATAAGACTTGCATAGATCACATATATACCAACTTGCCAGAAACACAAGTTAGAGTTTGTATTTTAGAAACATTTTACAGACCATAGAGCAATCTATGCATTGCTTGACAATTTTTCCTAACATTTTTCCTACATTGGGCAATATAATGACCCTTTGTCTTAAGAAAATTAAGGAAAAACTCTGATAAAAATAGCTAATAACATTTACATGATCAATATTGTACTAACAAAAACTTGTTTAATGGTCTCATAAATGGAACTTATTACCATATTACATGGAATTTTCATGACACTTTAATGTTGCAAATTGAAGAAAATCATGAAAATTAAGTGTTGTGAAATAAATGTGATAAAATTCCTGTTTATAAGGATTGACAGTCAGAACTGTGAGCAACCGTCTACGCTATTATTAAAATTTTGTCGGTTACATGAAAACATTTTTAATATACAGCCATGAGGATAGGCATTTTAGTGCAAGACACAGCATTTAAGTGAGTCCAGTATTTGGGTTTTGGCAAAATCTGCACCTCTCAGAATGTACCAAATTTATCATAAACATTCCATAGTCCTAGCCCAATGCAGGCAATAGGTAAGGTTTGTCACAGTACGTCCAGCATGACACATCATATACAGGCTAGTCAGCCCGAAACTATGACCCGGATTTTTATTTGATTTTTCTTCAAATCAGAGGATCAAAGCGCACCAATCAAAACCGCGCCGTACTCCGAACAAAAGATAATTAGCAGGCAAAATGCGCTGTCGGTAGCGTCGGCCTATGGGTAGTTGTCAGTTAATGAAATAACCAATCGGCGAAAGGCAATTTCGATCCGCATACTAATTAATCCTCCTGGATAATTTGTAATAAATAGCAGTTAAGTTACCGTGGCATGTTCAAAGCTGATCTCATCGGATCATCTAGAATTCCAACCAATTTTTCAGAGAAGCCAGATAAACATGGCACCGAAAGTTCCAGCAGCAAAGAAAGGCGAGAAGCGAGCGGGAAAAACTAAGTCGGCGGCAGTTGATGGTTCGGCCAAGAAAAAGAGGAAGGGAAAGAGAAAGGAGAGCTATGCGATCTACATCTACAAGGTCCTTAAGCAAGTTCATCCCGATACGGGTATTTCTAGCAAGGCCATGGGTATCATGAATTCGTTTGTGAATGATATCTTCGAGCGTATCGCCAATGAGTCTTCCCGCCTGGCGCACTACAACAAGAAGTCGACCATCAGCTCCCGCGAGATCCAGACCGCCATCAGGTTGCTTCTGCCCGGAGAACTTGCAAAGCATGCTGTCAGCGAAGGCACTAAGGCTGTCACCAAGTATACCAGCAGCAAGTAAACATCGACTCCAGCGTTGATTCACAACAAAAACGGCTCCTTTAGGAGCCACCACATGTCATAAAAAGCAATGTCCAACGTGTCAGTTCTTTAGTTATTAACCCCTTCTGCTCCTTTAATCGCCACACTACACAAGGCTTTCTTTTAAGCTTTCAGATTTGAGATAACTATTAGATTTAAGAGAAATATATACATAGAGTTTTTTGTGTGTGTGTGTTTTTTTTTTTGCAAAATAAAACTGTTTACAGCAATGAATGGCCCAGTTCAAGTTCTTTATGCTTTTCTTTATAAAGGATAGCTCGGAACGCTGCCTGTCAGTTTTTCACGCAAACTTTCCGTGTGCCGTCAACGTTTATCGTGGACTATTATAAGACTCCCCGCGAAAATCAACAAGCCAGTGGCACCTAATGTCATGTTCTCCGCGCGCGCATAATTTAACAGGCAGTTTCCGCGCGCTTAGCTTCCGTTTGTTACGTTGCAATGAACACTCGCACGAAGTATCATGTAATGGTTTTCACACTGAAGAAAGCCTATGCCCGAAGAGTTTGTAACTTTTCACAAGATGCTGAACCTTTGACATTTTTCAACCTTATCGGTTTTCAGTTTTTATTTTCTTTTGATTTTTTAGACCGAAGTTCACGGCTAAGTTCACGTTCTCCGCACGCGCTCGAGTGTTTCACTCCATCTCTGGTCAAGCATCAGAGAAACTTATTAAACAACGCTCAAGATCTCTTTTGTTTGGTTTTTTTTTTTGCGAGATCTATCTTACGTCTTATTGACAAGAGCATTTTCTTTGCAGCTTTCGGGCGTTGATCTTCGATTGCCTGTTTTTTTTTTTTTTTTTATCCTGTGTGAGTGCGAGTGTGTGTGTTGCACCTAGTTTTACTTTGTTATTTCGTCAAATATATGGAGGGAAATATATGTTTTGTTTTTTTTTTCAAGTTGGTCATTGCTTTTGTTTATTTGGTGGCTCCTAAAAGAGCCGTTTGGTTTACTGGACGCCGGGCGAAGATATCTCTTCGTTTACTTCTTCTTGGTCACCTTAGCTTTCTTGACTGCGGCCGGCTTTTTAACTTCTTTCTTTGTGCTAGGTTTCTTCGCAGCTACCTTCGGCTTTGTTGGTGACTTTGTGCCTGATGGCTTCTTGACTGCAGGCTTCTTGGACGTATCTTTCTTGGATGACGGACTTTTTGTAGAAGAGTTTTTCGTAGAAGAAGTCTCTTTCTTGGCCGCAGGTTTCTTTGTGGAAGCTTTCGTTGTAGCAGCGGGTTTCTTTGGCTTAGCCAGCGGCTTTTTACTCGGCGCAGCAGACTTTCTGGTCGGCTTTTTTCTGCTCTTTTGGTAGCTTAAATGATCCTGAAGCTCCCACTCCCTTGGTGTGGATGAAGGTTCCATTGGCTGTACCCTTCTTCAGAGCTGTCTTGACGTGATGAGATGCTGTATCTCCCACCTTGTAGTTGGCCTTAACGTACTTCTCGATCGCTTGGCGTGAAGAACCGTTGCGATCTTTCAACGTGAGAATAGCAGTCTTAATCATCTCTTCGTATTTCGGATGTTCGGCAGGGGTTTTGGTCATCTTTCGCTTAGCGTTGTCTGACATTCTGCTAGTTTCTGTCGGTCTACTGAACTGTGAATTGTGTGACTCTTTCGAGAAATTCGAGGCACGTTGTTAGCATTGTAAGTTTTTACTTGTAAATGCGGACCGCAGAGAGAACAAGCCCGGCAAAGTTAGTAACGGACGTTGTTATTCTGTGTTTCTTTCATGCAAATACTTGGGAATAAATTGCTTGGTACACAGTTTTATTTGAGTTTTTCATTGAAATACTTTATTAAAACCTTTTTAAAGAGACCGAGGTACAGTCTTTTTTCCAACAACACGATAAAACTCGAAGTGAATCGACCGACATGTAAAGGCAAACGCTGTCTAATGCGAAGAAACGCTAGAAAGAATGATATTGGACTGATGTTTTGTTGACGTTTGGTCAGTTTGTTGGTTGGTTAGTTTCATTGGTTTATTCGTTGATTTGTTAGTTCTATCCTTCGTTTGTTCGTTGGTTTGTTTGTTCGTTCGTTCCTTCGCTCATTGTTCGTTCTTTCCTTCGTTTGTTGGTTCGTTTATTTGTTAGTTCTTTCCATCGTCTGTTTGTTGACTGGTTCGCGTATTCGTTAGTTCTATCCTTCGTTTGTTGGATTTTTTCGTTCATTTGTTTGTTCGTTTTCAACACAGCTTTGACGTCAGAAAAAGAAATGTGGAACGTGTTAAGACAGAACCTTGCTAAAAGTTAAGGGTACAATTTATTGGTCATTGACTTTATCTTCAAGTGGTGGCTCCTAAAGGAGCCGTTTTAGTTTTAAGTATGTGAAGCGTAAGCTCACTTAAGCACGCTCGCCTCTGATTCGTCTGGCCAACTGGATATCCTTTGGCATAATGGTGACACGTTTGGCGTGGATAGCGCACAGGTTGGTATCCTCAAACAAGCCCACTAGATAGGCTTCACTGGCCTCTTGGAGAGCTAGGACGGCAGAGCTTTGAAAGCGCAGGTCCGTTTTGAAATCCTGCGCAATCTCTCGCACAAGACGCTGAAAAGGCAGCTTGCGGATGAGTAGTTCTGTAGATTTCTGATAACGGCGAATTTCTCGGAGAGCAACTGTTCCGGGTCTGTAACGATGAGGTTTCTTGACACCACCAGTAGCAGGAGCGCTCTTCCGGGCTGCTTTTGTAGCTAGCTGCTTACGAGGAGCTTTTCCACCAGTCGATTTTCGAGCCGTTTGCTTGGTACGAGCCATGACTGAAAGTAGAGATTTGACGTTTTGAAAGCGATCAAAAAGTTTTGATTTGTTTCACCACCATTGAGTAAAATCGATTTATAACAGAAAGCCCGTGATCCGATTGGCTGATTAATGACGCATGTGATTGGCTGTGAGAAATTTGCTTTTCTGTTGTGAAGAAGATGCGGCTGAACTTTCGATCTTAGGCAGCTTGTTGCTAGAAATTTGAAAATGACTCGAAAGCATGCGGAATATTACGGAATTGTGGGCACTGTGATATAGATATATATATATTTCCTGTTTAGTTTAAGTCTGACTTTGTTAACAAGAAATGAGAATTTCTCGTAACAGTTTTCCTTAACGGGCAAGTAAGTTATCCAAAGTAAGGCATGCCGAGTATAAATATTCATGAGACTGTCGGCAAAGCGTTCGCCTTTGCTTTGTTTTGAAAGTTACGTTTCCCGAGAGGTACAACTGGACAAACTAAAGCGCCAGCAAAGTCGGCAGGGTTCGTTAACTCGCAGTTTCGCTACTGGATTATCTAAAACAAGTCATGTCTGGACGCGGTAAAGGAGGCAAAGGTCTAGGAAAGGGCGGCGCTAAGCGTCATCGTAAAATTTTAAGAGACAACATCCAGGGCATAACCAAGCCTGCTATCCGTCGTCTAGCTCGCCGCGGTGGTGTGAAGCGTATCTCTGGTCTGATCTACGAAGAGACTCGCGGAGTCCTGAAAGTCTTCCTTGAGAACGTCATACGTGATGCTGTGACCTACACCGAGCACGCCAAACGAAAGACAGTGACAGCCATGGACGTGGTCTACGCTCTCAAACGCCAAGG
>NW_027670578.1:0-42547 GCF_964199315.1 Orbicella franksi
GTAAGTTGTCCGGTTCGTGCGTGCTGGAATACACCCCAGCTGCCCGTAACCAGTAGTCAACTTATTCCCATGAGATGAACACAACACTCGGTAAGTATGTTACCTACACAGATACTACATAATTTAGTTGGTAAAGCAGCTTGATACGGGTTAACTGGCAAGCCATTAAGTGCCGATATGAAGTGTCACTCTTTAATCTCTGACGTGATTAAATAATATACACTTAAATATGAAATATCAAATGATACTGGCTGAAATAGAGAGAACTATTCAAATATTCAAAACATTGAAAATATTGCGAGTCCAAAGATTTGTTGCAAGTCTTAGCAAAACTGATAGATTTTAGAATCAGATATGAAATAAATGTTAGGATTCTCTCACCCCCACGCATGCAGTTAGCCGTCTGCAAGCACTTGACTCCAGCGACTCCAGAACCCGTACAGCAAAGAACAATTCCTGGTCATTTCACCGGACGCTGGTTTATCTCGTCAAGGATCGAATGCTACTTCAACTAGCCAATCTAAGTGTCACGTGGTTTTCTGCGAAAAAAAAAACCAAAAAAACAAAGAAAGAACCAACCGAAACATACTAAGGAAATGAAAACAGCACTCACTCAACCCCTCCCTTCCCCCCTCCCCCCCCCCTGCCAAAACCTAGAGTCAGACTGGAGAAGACATGTATGTAAGTTGTCCGGTTCGTGCGTGCTGGAATACACCCCAGCTGCCCGTAACCAGTAGTCAACTTATTCCCATGAGATGAACACAACACTCGGTAAGTATGTTACCTACACAGATACTACATAATTTAGTTGGTAAAGCAGCTTGATACGGGTTAACTGGCAAGCCATTAAGTGCCGATATGAAGTGTCACTCTTTAATCTCTGACGTGATTAAATAATATACACTTAAATATGAAATATCAAATGATACTGGCTGAAATAGAGAGAACTATTCAAATATTCAAAACATTGAAAATATTGCGAGTCCAAAGATTTGTTGCAAGTCTTAGCAAAACTGATAGATTTTAGAATCAGATATGAAATAAATGTTAGGATTCTCTCACCCCCACGCATGCAGTTAGCCGTCTGCAAGCACTTGACTCCAGCGACTCCAGAACCCGTACAGCAAAGAACAATTCCTGGTCATTTCACCGGACGCTGGTTTATCTCGTCAAGGATCGAATGCTACTTCAACTAGCCAATCTAAGTGTCACGTGGTTTTCTGCGAAAAAAAAAACCAAAAAAACAAAGAAAGAACCAACCGAAACATACTAAGGAAATGAAAACAGCACTCACTCAACCCCTCCCTTCCCCCCTCCCCCCCCCCCCTGCCAAAACCTAGAGTCAGACTGGAGAAGACATGTATGTAAGTTGTCCGGTTCGTGCGTGCTGGAATACACCCCAGCTGCCCGTAACCAGTAGTCAACTTATTCCCATGAGATGAACACAACACTCGGTAAGTATGTTACCTACACAGATACTACATAATTTAGTTGGTAAAGCAGCTTGATACGGGTTAACTGGCAAGCCATTAAGTGCCGATATGAAGTGTCACTCTTTAATCTCTGACGTGATTAAATAATATACACTTAAATATGAAATATCAAATGATACTGGCTGAAATAGAGAGAACTATTCAAATATTCAAAACATTGAAAATATTGCGAGTCCAAAGATTTGTTGCAAGTCTTAGCAAAACTGATAGATTTTAGAATCAGATATGAAATAAATGTTAGGATTCTCTCACCCCCACGCATGCAGTTAGCCGTCTCCAAGCACTTGACTCCAGCGACTCCAGAACCCGTACAGCAAAGAACAATTCCTGGTCATTTCACCGGACGCTGGTTTATCTCGTCAAGGATCGAATGCTACTTCAACTAGCCAATCTAAGTGTCACGTGGTTTTCTGCGAAAAAAAAAACCAAAAAAACAAAGAAAGAACCAACCGAAACATACTAAGGAAATGAAAACAGCACTCACTCAACCCCTCCCTTCCCCCCTCCCCCCCCCCTGCCAAAACCTAGAGTCAGACTGGAGAAGACATGTATGTAAGTTGTCCGGTTCGTGCGTGCTGGAATACACCCCAGCTGCCCGTAACCAGTAGTCAACTTATTCCCATGAGATGAACACAACACTCGGTAAGTATGTTACCTACACAGATACTACATAATTTAGTTGGTAAAGCAGCTTGATACGGGTTAACTGGCAAGCCATTAAGTGCCGATATGAAGTGTCACTCTTTAATCTCTGACGTGATTAAATAATATACACTTAAATATGAAATATCAAATGATACTGGCTGAAATAGAGAGAACTATTCAAATATTCAAAACATTGAAAATATTGCGAGTCCAAAGATTTGTTGCAAGTCTTAGCAAAACTGATAGATTTTAGAATCAGATATGAAATAAATGTTAGGATTCTCTCACCCCCACGCATGCAGTTAGCCGTCTGCAAGCACTTGACTCCAGCGACTCCAGAACCCGTACAGCAAAGAACAATTCCTGGTCATTTCACCGGACGCTGGTTTATCTCGTCAAGGATCGAATGCTACTTCAACTAGCCAATCTAAGTGTCACGTGGTTTTCTGCGAAAAAAAAAACCAAAAAAACAAAGAAAGAACCAACCGAAACATACTAAGGAAATGAAAACAGCACTCACTCAACCCCTCCCTTCCCCCCTCCCCCCCCCCCCTGCCAAAACCTAGAGTCAGACTGGAGAAGACATGTATGTAAGTTGTCCGGTTCGTGCGTGCTGGAATACACCCCAGCTGCCCGTAACCAGTAGTCAACTTATTCCCATGAGATGAACACAACACTCGGTAAGTATGTTACCTACACAGATACTACATAATTTAGTTGGTAAAGCAGCTTGATAAGGGTTAACTGGCAAGCCATTAAGTGCCGATATGAAGTGTCACTCTTTAATCTCTGACGTGATTAAATAATATACACTTAAATATGAAATATCAAATGATACTGGCTGAAATAGAGAGAACTATTCAAATATTCAAAACATTGAAAATATTGCGAGTCCAAAGATTTGTTGCAAGTCTTAGCAAAACTGATAGATTTTAGAATCAGATATGAAATAAATGTTAGGATTCTCTCACCCCCACGCATGCAGTTAGCCGTCTGCAAGCACTTGACTCCAGCGACTCCAGAACCCGTACAGCAAAGAACAATTCCTGGTCATTTCACCGGACGCTGGTTTATCTCGTCAAGGATCGAATGCTACTTCAACTAGCCAATCTAAGTGTCACGTGGTTTTCTGCGAAAAAAAAAACCAAAAAAACAAAGAAAGAACCAACCGAAACATACTAAGGAAATGAAAACAGCACTCACTCAACCCCTCCCTTCCCCCCTCCCCCCCCCCCTGCCAAAACCTAGAGTCAGACTGGAGAAGACATGTATGTAAGTTGTCCGGTTCGTGCGTGCTGGAATACACCCCAGCTGCCCGTAACCAGTAGTCAACTTATTCCCATGAGATGAACACAACACTCGGTAAGTATGTTACCTACACAGATACTACATAATTTAGTTGGTAAAGCAGCTTGATACGGGTTAACTGGCAAGCCATTAAGTGCCGATATGAAGTGTCACTCTTTAATCTCTGACGTGATTAAATAATATACACTTAAATATGAAATATCAAATGATACTGGCTGAAATAGAGAGAACTATTCAAATATTCAAAACATTGAAAATATTGCGAGTCCAAAGATTTGTTGCAAGTCTTAGCAAAACTGATAGATTTTAGAATCAGATATGAAATAAATGTTAGGATTCTCTCACCCCCACGCATGCAGTTAGCCGTCTGCAAGCACTTGACTCCAGCGACTCCAGAACCCGTACAGCAAAGAACAATTCCTGGTCATTTCACCGGACGCTGGTTTATCTCGTCAAGGATCGAATGCTACTTCAACTAGCCAATCTAAGTGTCACGTGGTTTTCTGCGAAAAAAAAAACCAAAAAAACAAAGAAAGAACCAACCGAAACATACTAAGGAAATGAAAACAGCACTCACTCAACCCCTCCCTTCCCCCCTCCCCCCCCCCCTGCCAAAACCTAGAGTCAGACTGGAGAAGACATGTATGTAAGTTGTCCGGTTCGTGCGTGCTGGAATACACCCCAGCTGCCCGTAACCAGTAGTCAACTTATTCCCATGAGATGAACACAACACTCGGTAAGTATGTTACCTACACAGATACTACATAATTTAGTTGGTAAAGCAGCTTGATACGGGTTAACTGGCAAGCCATTAAGTGCCGATATGAAGTGTCACTCTTTAATCTCTGACGTGATTAAATAATATACACTTAAATATGAAATATCAAATGATACTGGCTGAAATAGAGAGAACTATTCAAATATTCAAAACATTGAAAATATTGCGAGTCCAAAGATTTGTTGCAAGTCTTAGCAAAACTGATAGATTTTAGAATCAGATATGAAATAAATGTTAGGATTCTCTCACCCCCACGCATGCAGTTAGCCGTCTGCAAGCACTTGACTCCAGCGACTCCAGAACCCGTACAGCAAAGAACAATTCCTGGTCATTTCACCGGACGCTGGTTTATCTCGTCAAGGATCGAATGCTACTTCAACTAGCCAATCTAAGTGTCACGTGGTTTTCTGCGAAAAAAAAAACCAAAAAAACAAAGAAAGAACCAACCGAAACATACTAAGGAAATGAAAACAGCACTCACTCAACCCCTCCCTTCCCCCCTCCCCCCCCCCCCTGCCAAAACCTAGAGTCAGACTGGAGAAGACATGTATGTAAGTTGTCCGGTTCGTGCGTGCTGGAATACACCCCAGCTGCCCGTAACCAGTAGTCAACTTATTCCCATGAGATGAACACAACACTCGGTAAGTATGTTACCTACACAGATACTACATAATTTAGTTGGTAAAGCAGCTTGATACGGGTTAACTGGCAAGCCATTAAGTGCCGATATGAAGTGTCACTCTTTAATCTCTGACGTGATTAAATAATATACACTTAAATATGAAATATCAAATGATACTGGCTGAAATAGAGAGAACTATTCAAATATTCAAAACATTGAAAATATTGCGAGTCCAAAGATTTGTTGCAAGTCTTAGCAAAACTGATAGATTTTAGAATCAGATATGAAATAAATGTTAGGATTCTCTCACCCCCACGCATGCAGTTAGCCGTCTGCAAGCACTTGACTCCAGCGACTCCAGAACCCGTACAGCAAAGAACAATTCCTGGTCATTTCACCGGACGCTGGTTTATCTCGTCAAGGATCGAATGCTACTTCAACTAGCCAATCTAAGTGTCACGTGGTTTTCTGCGAAAAAAAAAACCAAAAAAACAAAGAAAGAACCAACCGAAACATACTAAGGAAATGAAAACAGCACTCACTCAACCCCTCCCTTCCCCCCTCCCCCCCCCCCTGCCAAAACCTAGAGTCAGACTGGAGAAGACATGTATGTAAGTTGTCCGGTTCGTGCGTGCTGGAATACACCCCAGCTGCCCGTAACCAGTAGTCAACTTATTCCCATGAGATGAACACAACACTCGGTAAGTATGTTACCTACACAGATACTACATAATTTAGTTGGTAAAGCAGCTTGATACGGGTTAACTGGCAAGCCATTAAGTGCCGATATGAAGTGTCACTCTTTAATCTCTGACGTGATTAAATAATATACACTTAAATATGAAATATCAAATGATACTGGCTGAAATAGAGAGAACTATTCAAATATTCAAAACATTGAAAATATTGCGAGTCCAAAGATTTGTTGCAAGTCTTAGCAAAACTGATAGATTTTAGAATCAGATATGAAATAAATGTTAGGATTCTCTCACCCCCACGCATGCAGTTAGCCGTCTGCAAGCACTTGACTCCAGCGACTCCAGAACCCGTACAGCAAAGAACAATTCCTGGTCATTTCACCGGACGCTGGTTTATCTCGTCAAGGATCGAATGCTACTTCAACTAGCCAATCTAAGTGTCACGTGGTTTTCTGCGAAAAAAAAAACCAAAAAAACAAAGAAAGAACCAACCGAAACATACTAAGGAAATGAAAACAGCACTCACTCAACCCCTCCCTTCCCCCCTCCCCCCCCCCCTGCCAAAACCTAGAGTCAGACTGGAGAAGACATGTATGTAAGTTGTCCGGTTCGTGCGTGCTGGAATACACCCCAGCTGCCCGTAACCAGTAGTCAACTTATTCCCATGAGATGAACACAACACTCGGTAAGTATGTTACCTACACAGATACTACATAATTTAGTTGGTAAAGCAGCTTGATACGGGTTAACTGGCAAGCCATTAAGTGCCGATATGAAGTGTCACTCTTTAATCTCTGACGTGATTAAATAATATACACTTAAATATGAAATATCAAATGATACTGGCTGAAATAGAGAGAACTATTCAAATATTCAAAACATTGAAAATATTGCGAGTCCAAAGATTTGTTGCAAGTCTTAGCAAAACTGATAGATTTTAGAATCAGATATGAAATAAATGTTAGGATTCTCTCACCCCCACGCATGCAGTTAGCCGTCTGCAAGCACTTGACTCCAGCGACTCCAGAACCCGTACAGCAAAGAACAATTCCTGGTCATTTCACCGGACGCTGGTTTATCTCGTCAAGGATCGAATGCTACTTCAACTAGCCAATCTAAGTGTCACGTGGTTTTCTGCGAAAAAAAAAACCAAAAAAACAAAGAAAGAACCAACCGAAACATACTAAGGAAATGAAAACAGCACTCACTCAACCCCTCCCTTCCCCCCTCCCCCCCCCCCTGCCAAAACCTAGAGTCAGACTGGAGAAGACATGTATGTAAGTTGTCCGGTTCGTGCGTGCTGGAATACACCCCAGCTGCCCGTAACCAGTAGTCAACTTATTCCCATGAGATGAACACAACACTCGGTAAGTATGTTACCTACACAGATACTACATAATTTAGTTGGTAAAGCAGCTTGATACGGGTTAACTGGCAAGCCATTAAGTGCCGATATGAAGTGTCACTCTTTAATCTCTGACGTGATTAAATAATATACACTTAAATATGAAATATCAAATGATACTGGCTGAAATAGAGAGAACTATTCAAATATTCAAAACATTGAAAATATTGCGAGTCCAAAGATTTGTTGCAAGTCTTAGCAAAACTGATAGATTTTAGAATCAGATATGAAATAAATGTTAGGATTCTCTCACCCCCACGCATGCAGTTAGCCGTCTGCAAGCACTTGACTCCAGCGACTCCAGAACCCGTACAGCAAAGAACAATTCCTGGTCATTTCACCGGACGCTGGTTTATCTCGTCAAGGATCGAATGCTACTTCAACTAGCCAATCTAAGTGTCACGTGGTTTTCTGCGAAAAAAAAAACCAAAAAAACAAAGAAAGAACCAACCGAAACATACTAAGGAAATGAAAACAGCACTCACTCAACCCCTCCCTTCCCCCCTCCCCCCCCCCCCTGCCAAAACCTAGAGTCAGACTGGAGAAGACATGTATGTAAGTTGTCCGGTTCGTGCGTGCTGGAATACACCCCAGCTGCCCGTAACCAGTAGTCAACTTATTCCCATGAGATGAACACAACACTCGGTAAGTATGTTACCTACACAGATACTACATAATTTAGTTGGTAAAGCAGCTTGATACGGGTTAACTGGCAAGCCATTAAGTGCCGATATGAAGTGTCACTCTTTAATCTCTGACGTGATTAAATAATATACACTTAAATATGAAATATCAAATGATACTGGCTGAAATAGAGAGAACTATTCAAATATTCAAAACATTGAAAATATTGCGAGTCCAAAGATTTGTTGCAAGTCTTAGCAAAACTGATAGATTTTAGAATCAGATATGAAATAAATGTTAGGATTCTCTCACCCCCACGCATGCAGTTAGCCGTCTGCAAGCACTTGACTCCAGCGACTCCAGAACCCGTACAGCAAAGAACAATTCCTGGTCATTTCACCGGACGCTGGTTTATCTCGTCAAGGATCGAATGCTACTTCAACTAGCCAATCTAAGTGTCACGTGGTTTTCTGCGAAAAAAAAAACCAAAAAAACAAAGAAAGAACCAACCGAAACATACTAAGGAAATGAAAACAGCACTCACTCAACCCCTCCCTTCCCCCCTCCCCCCCCCCCTGCCAAAACCTAGAGTCAGACTGGAGAAGACATGTATGTAAGTTGTCCGGTTCGTGCGTGCTGGAATACACCCCAGCTGCCCGTAACCAGTAGTCAACTTATTCCCATGAGATGAACACAACACTCGGTAAGTATGTTACCTACACAGATACTACATAATTTAGTTGGTAAAGCAGCTTGATACGGGTTAACTGGCAAGCCATTAAGTGCCGATATGAAGTGTCACTCTTTAATCTCTGACGTGATTAAATAATATACACTTAAATATGAAATATCAAATGATACTGGCTGAAATAGAGAGAACTATTCAAATATTCAAAACATTGAAAATATTGCGAGTCCAAAGATTTGTTGCAAGTCTTAGCAAAACTGATAGATTTTAGAATCAGATATGAAATAAATGTTAGGATTCTCTCACCCCCACGCATGCAGTTAGCCGTCTGCAAGCACTTGACTCCAGCGACTCCAGAACCCGTACAGCAAAGAACAATTCCTGGTCATTTCACCGGACGCTGGTTTATCTCGTCAAGGATCGAATGCTACTTCAACTAGCCAATCTAAGTGTCACGTGGTTTTCTGCGAAAAAAAAAACCAAAAAAACAAAGAAAGAACCAACCGAAACATACTAAGGAAATGAAAACAGCACTCACTCAACCCCTCCCTTCCCCCCTCCCCCCCCCCCTGCCAAAACCTAGAGTCAGACTGGAGAAGACATGTATGTAAGTTGTCCGGTTCGTGCGTGCTGGAATACACCCCAGCTGCCCGTAACCAGTAGTCAACTTATTCCCATGAGATGAACACAACACTCGGTAAGTATGTTACCTACACAGATACTACATAATTTAGTTGGTAAAGCAGCTTGATACGGGTTAACTGGCAAGCCATTAAGTGCCGATATGAAGTGTCACTCTTTAATCTCTGACGTGATTAAATAATATACACTTAAATATGAAATATCAAATGATACTGGCTGAAATAGAGAGAACTATTCAAATATTCAAAACATTGAAAATATTGCGAGTCCAAAGATTTGTTGCAAGTCTTAGCAAAACTGATAGATTTTAGAATCAGATATGAAATAAATGTTAGGATTCTCTCACCCCCACGCATGCAGTTAGCCGTCTGCAAGCACTTGACTCCAGCGACTCCAGAACCCGTACAGCAAAGAACAATTCCTGGTCATTTCACCGGACGCTGGTTTATCTCGTCAAGGATCGAATGCTACTTCAACTAGCCAATCTAAGTGTCACGTGGTTTTCTGCGAAAAAAAAAACCAAAAAAACAAAGAAAGAACCAACCGAAACATACTAAGGAAATGAAAACAGCACTCACTCAACCCCTCCCTTCCCCCCTCCCCCCCCCCCTGCCAAAACCTAGAGTCAGACTGGAGAAGACATGTATGTAAGTTGTCCGGTTCGTGCGTGCTGGAATACACCCCAGCTGCCCGTAACCAGTAGTCAACTTATTCCCATGAGATGAACACAACACTCGGTAAGTATGTTACCTACACAGATACTACATAATTTAGTTGGTAAAGCAGCTTGATACGGGTTAACTGGCAAGCCATTAAGTGCCGATATGAAGTGTCACTCTTTAATCTCTGACGTGATTAAATAATATACACTTAAATATGAAATATCAAATGATACTGGCTGAAATAGAGAGAACTATTCAAATATTCAAAACATTGAAAATATTGCGAGTCCAAAGATTTGTTGCAAGTCTTAGCAAAACTGATAGATTTTAGAATCAGATATGAAATAAATGTTAGGATTCTCTCACCCCCACGCATGCAGTTAGCCGTCTGCAAGCACTTGACTCCAGCGACTCCAGAACCCGTACAGCAAAGAACAATTCCTGGTCATTTCACCGGACGCTGGTTTATCTCGTCAAGGATCGAATGCTACTTCAACTAGCCAATCTAAGTGTCACGTGGTTTTCTGCGAAAAAAAAAACCAAAAAAACAAAGAAAGAACCAACCGAAACATACTAAGGAAATGAAAACAGCACTCACTCAACCCCTCCCTTCCCCCCTCCCCCCCCCCCTGCCAAAACCTAGAGTCAGACTGGAGAAGACATGTATGTAAGTTGTCCGGTTCGTGCGTGCTGGAATACACCCCAGCTGCCCGTAACCAGTAGTCAACTTATTCCCATGAGATGAACACAACACTCGGTAAGTATGTTACCTACACAGATACTACATAATTTAGTTGGTAAAGCAGCTTGATACGGGTTAACTGGCAAGCCATTAAGTGCCGATATGAAGTGTCACTCTTTAATCTCTGACGTGATTAAATAATATACACTTAAATATGAAATATCAAATGATACTGGCTGAAATAGAGAGAACTATTCAAATATTCAAAACATTGAAAATATTGCGAGTCCAAAGATTTGTTGCAAGTCTTAGCAAAACTGATAGATTTTAGAATCAGATATGAAATAAATGTTAGGATTCTCTCACCCCCACGCATGCAGTTAGCCGTCTGCAAGCACTTGACTCCAGCGACTCCAGAACCCGTACAGCAAAGAACAATTCCTGGTCATTTCACCGGACGCTGGTTTATCTCGTCAAGGATCGAATGCTACTTCAACTAGCCAATCTAAGTGTCACGTGGTTTTCTGCGAAAAAAAAAACCAAAAAAACAAAGAAAGAACCAACCGAAACATACTAAGGAAATGAAAACAGCACTCACTCAACCCCTCCCTTCCCCCCTCCCCCCCCCCCTGCCAAAACCTAGAGTCAGACTGGAGAAGACATGTATGTAAGTTGTCCGGTTCGTGCGTGCTGGAATACACCCCAGCTGCCCGTAACCAGTAGTCAACTTATTCCCATGAGATGAACACAACACTCGGTAAGTATGTTACCTACACAGATACTACATAATTTAGTTGGTAAAGCAGCTTGATACGGGTTAACTGGCAAGCCATTAAGTGCCGATATGAAGTGTCACTCTTTAATCTCTGACGTGATTAAATAATATACACTTAAATATGAAATATCAAATGATACTGGCTGAAATAGAGAGAACTATTCAAATATTCAAAACATTGAAAATATTGCGAGTCCAAAGATTTGTTGCAAGTCTTAGCAAAACTGATAGATTTTAGAATCAGATATGAAATAAATGTTAGGATTCTCTCACCCCCACGCATGCAGTTAGCCGTCTGCAAGCACTTGACTCCAGCGACTCCAGAACCCGTACAGCAAAGAACAATTCCTGGTCATTTCACCGGACGCTGGTTTATCTCGTCAAGGATCGAATGCTACTTCAACTAGCCAATCTAAGTGTCACGTGGTTTTCTGCGAAAAAAAAAACCAAAAAAACAAAGAAAGAACCAACCGAAACATACTAAGGAAATGAAAACAGCACTCACTCAACCCCTCCCTTCCCCCCTCCCCCCCCCCCTGCCAAAACCTAGAGTCAGACTGGAGAAGACATGTATGTAAGTTGTCCGGTTCGGCGTGCTGGAATACACCCCAGCTGCCCGTAACCAGTAGTCAACTTATTCCCATGAGATGAACACAACACTCGGTAAGTATGTTACCTACACAGATACTACATAATTTAGTTGGTAAAGCAGCTTGATACGGGTTAACTGGCAAGCCATTAAGTGCCGATATGAAGTGTCACTCTTTAATCTCTGACGTGATTAAATAATATACACTTAAATATGAAATATCAAATGATACTGGCTGAAATAGAGAGAACTATTCAAATATTCAAAACATTGAAAATATTGCGAGTCCAAAGATTTGTTGCAAGTCTTAGCAAAACTGATAGATTTTAGAATCAGATATGAAATAAATGTTAGGATTCTCTCACCCCCACGCATGCAGTTAGCCGTCTGCAAGCACTTGACTCCAGCGACTCCAGAACCCGTACAGCAAAGAACAATTCCTGGTCATTTCACCGGACGCTGGTTTATCTCGTCAAGGATCGAATGCTACTTCAACTAGCCAATCTAAGTGTCACGTGGTTTTCTGCGAAAAAAAAAACCAAAAAAACAAAGAAAGAACCAACCGAAACATACTAAGGAAATGAAAACAGCACTCACTCAACCCCTCCCTTCCCCCCTCCCCCCCCCCCTGCCAAAACCTAGAGTCAGACTGGAGAAGACATGTATGTAAGTTGTCCGGTTCGTGCGTGCTGGAATACACCCCAGCTGCCCGTAACCAGTAGTCAACTTATTCCCATGAGATGAACACAACACTCGGTAAGTATGTTACCTACACAGATACTACATAATTTAGTTGGTAAAGCAGCTTGATACGGGTTAACTGGCAAGCCATTAAGTGCCGATATGAAGTGTCACTCTTTAATCTCTGACGTGATTAAATAATATACACTTAAATATGAAATATCAAATGATACTGGCTGAAATAGAGAGAACTATTCAAATATTCAAAACATTGAAAATATTGCGAGTCCAAAGATTTGTTGCAAGTCTTAGCAAAACTGATAGATTTTAGAATCAGATATGAAATAAATGTTAGGATTCTCTCACCCCCACGCATGCAGTTAGCCGTCTGCAAGCACTTGACTCCAGCGACTCCAGAACCCGTACAGCAAAGAACAATTCCTGGTCATTTCACCGGACGCTGGTTTATCTCGTCAAGGATCGAATGCTACTTCAACTAGCCAATCTAAGTGTCACGTGGTTTTCTGCGAAAAAAAAAACCAAAAAAACAAAGAAAGAACCAACCGAAACATACTAAGGAAATGAAAACAGCACTCACTCAACCCCTCCCTTCCCCCCTCCCCCCCCCCCCTGCCAAAACCTAGAGTCAGACTGGAGAAGACATGTATGTAAGTTGTCCGGTTCGTGCGTGCTGGAATACACCCCAGCTGCCCGTAACCAGTAGTCAACTTATTCCCATGAGATGAACACAACACTCGGTAAGTATGTTACCTACACAGATACTACATAATTTAGTTGGTAAAGCAGCTTGATACGGGTTAACTGGCAAGCCATTAAGTGCCGATATGAAGTGTCACTCTTTAATCTCTGACGTGATTAAATAATATACACTTAAATATGAAATATCAAATGATACTGGCTGAAATAGAGAGAACTATTCAAATATTCAAAACATTGAAAATATTGCGAGTCCAAAGATTTGTTGCAAGTCTTAGCAAAACTGATAGATTTTAGAATCAGATATGAAATAAATGTTAGGATTCTCTCACCCCCACGCATGCAGTTAGCCGTCTGCAAGCACTTGACTCCAGCGACTCCAGAACCCGTACAGCAAAGAACAATTCCTGGTCATTTCACCGGACGCTGGTTTATCTCGTCAAGGATCGAATGCTACTTCAACTAGCCAATCTAAGTGTCACGTGGTTTTCTGCGAAAAAAAAAACCAAAAAAACAAAGAAAGAACCAACCGAAACATACTAAGGAAATGAAAACAGCACTCACTCAACCCCTCCCTTCCCCCCTCCCCCCCCCCCTGCCAAAACCTAGAGTCAGACTGGAGAAGACATGTATGTAAGTTGTCCGGTTCGTGCGTGCTGGAATACACCCCAGCTGCCCGTAACCAGTAGTCAACTTATTCCCATGAGATGAACACAACACTCGGTAAGTATGTTACCTACACAGATACTACATAATTTAGTTGGTAAAGCAGCTTGATACGGGTTAACTGGCAAGCCATTAAGTGCCGATATGAAGTGTCACTCTTTAATCTCTGACGTGATTAAATAATATACACTTAAATATGAAATATCAAATGATACTGGCTGAAATAGAGAGAACTATTCAAATATTCAAAACATTGAAAATATTGCGAGTCCAAAGATTTGTTGCAAGTCTTAGCAAAACTGATAGATTTTAGAATCAGATATGAAATAAATGTTAGGATTCTCTCACCCCCACGCATGCAGTTAGCCGTCTGCAAGCACTTGACTCCAGCGACTCCAGAACCCGTACAGCAAAGAACAATTCCTGGTCATTTCACCGGACGCTGGTTTATCTCGTCAAGGATCGAATGCTACTTCAACTAGCCAATCTAAGTGTCACGTGGTTTTCTGCGAAAAAAAAAACCAAAAAAACAAAGAAAGAACCAACCGAAACATACTAAGGAAATGAAAACAGCACTCACTCAACCCCTCCCTTCCCCCCTCCCCCCCCCCCTGCCAAAACCTAGAGTCAGACTGGAGAAGACATGTATGTAAGTTGTCCGGTTCGTGCGTGCTGGAATACACCCCAGCTGCCCGTAACCAGTAGTCAACTTATTCCCATGAGATGAACACAACACTCGGTAAGTATGTTACCTACACAGATACTACATAATTTAGTTGGTAAAGCAGCTTGATACGGGTTAACTGGCAAGCCATTAAGTGCCGATATGAAGTGTCACTCTTTAATCTCTGACGTGATTAAATAATATACACTTAAATATGAAATATCAAATGATACTGGCTGAAATAGAGAGAACTATTCAAATATTCAAAACATTGAAAATATTGCGAGTCCAAAGATTTGTTGCAAGTCTTAGCAAAACTGATAGATTTTAGAATCAGATATGAAATAAATGTTAGGATTCTCTCACCCCCACGCATGCAGTTAGCCGTCTGCAAGCACTTGACTCCAGCGACTCCAGAACCCGTACAGCAAAGAACAATTCCTGGTCATTTCACCGGACGCTGGTTTATCTCGTCAAGGATCGAATGCTACTTCAACTAGCCAATCTAAGTGTCACGTGGTTTTCTGCGAAAAAAAAAACCAAAAAAACAAAGAAAGAACCAACCGAAACATACTAAGGAAATGAAAACAGCACTCACTCAACCCCTCCCTTCCCCCCTCCCCCCCCCCCCTGCCAAAACCTAGAGTCAGACTGGAGAAGACATGTATGTAAGTTGTCCGGTTCGTGCGTGCTGGAATACACCCCAGCTGCCCGTAACCAGTAGTCAACTTATTCCCATGAGATGAACACAACACTCGGTAAGTATGTTACCTACACAGATACTACATAATTTAGTTGGTAAAGCAGCTTGATACGGGTTAACTGGCAAGCCATTAAGTGCCGATATGAAGTGTCACTCTTTAATCTCTGACGTGATTAAATAATATACACTTAAATATGAAATATCAAATGATACTGGCTGAAATAGAGAGAACTATTCAAATATTCAAAACATTGAAAATATTGCGAGTCCAAAGATTTGTTGCAAGTCTTAGCAAAACTGATAGATTTTAGAATCAGATATGAAATAAATGTTAGGATTCTCTCACCCCCACGCATGCAGTTAGCCGTCTGCAAGCACTTGACTCCAGCGACTCCAGAACCCGTACAGCAAAGAACAATTCCTGGTCATTTCACCGGACGCTGGTTTATCTCGTCAAGGATCGAATGCTACTTCAACTAGCCAATCTAAGTGTCACGTGGTTTTCTGCGAAAAAAAAAACCAAAAAAACAAAGAAAGAACCAACCGAAACATACTAAGGAAATGAAAACAGCACTCACTCAACCCCTCCCTTCCCCCCTCCCCCCCCCCCCTGCCAAAACCTAGAGTCAGACTGGAGAAGACATGTATGTAAGTTGTCCGGTTCGTGCGTGCTGGAATACACCCCAGCTGCCCGTAACCAGTAGTCAACTTATTCCCATGAGATGAACACAACACTCGGTAAGTATGTTACCTACACAGATACTACATAATTTAGTTGGTAAAGCAGCTTGATACGGGTTAACTGGCAAGCCATTAAGTGCCGATATGAAGTGTCACTCTTTAATCTCTGACGTGATTAAATAATACACTTAAATATGAAATATCAAATGATACTGGCTGAAATAGAGAGAACTATTCAAATATTCAAAACATTGAAAATATTGCGAGTCCAAAGATTTGTTGCAAGTCTTAGCAAAACTGATAGATTTTAGAATCAGATATGAAATAAATGTTAGGATTCTCTCACCCCCACGCATGCAGTTAGCCGTCTGCAAGCACTTGACTCCAGCGACTCCAGAACCCGTACAGCAAAGAACAATTCCTGGTCATTTCACCGGACGCTGGTTTATCTCGTCAAGGATCGAATGCTACTTCAACTAGCCAATCTAAGTGTCACGTGGTTTTCTGCGAAAAAAAAAACCAAAAAAACAAAGAAAGAACCAACCGAAACATACTAAGGAAATGAAAACAGCACTCACTCAACCCCTCCCTTCCCCCCTCCCCCCCCCCCTGCCAAAACCTAGAGTCAGACTGGAGAAGACATGTATGTAAGTTGTCCGGTTCGTGCGTGCTGGAATACACCCCAGCTGCCCGTAACCAGTAGTCAACTTATTCCCATGAGATGAACACAACACTCGGTAAGTATGTTACCTACACAGATACTACATAATTTAGTTGGTAAAGCAGCTTGATACGGGTTAACTGGCAAGCCATTAAGTGCCGATATGAAGTGTCACTCTTTAATCTCTGACGTGATTAAATAATATACACTTAAATATGAAATATCAAATGATACTGGCTGAAATAGAGAGAACTATTCAAATATTCAAAACATTGAAAATATTGCGAGTCCAAAGATTTGTTGCAAGTCTTAGCAAAACTGATAGATTTTAGAATCAGATATGAAATAAATGTTAGGATTCTCTCACCCCCACGCATGCAGTTAGCCGTCTGCAAGCACTTGACTCCAGCGACTCCAGAACCCGTACAGCAAAGAACAATTCCTGGTCATTTCACCGGACGCTGGTTTATCTCGTCAAGGATCGAATGCTACTTCAACTAGCCAATCTAAGTGTCACGTGGTTTTCTGCGAAAAAAAAAACCAAAAAAACAAAGAAAGAACCAACCGAAACATACTAAGGAAATGAAAACAGCACTCACTCAACCCCTCCCTTCCCCCCTCCCCCCCCCCCTGCCAAAACCTAGAGTCAGACTGGAGAAGACATGTATGTAAGTTGTCCGGTTCGTGCGTGCTGGAATACACCCCAGCTGCCCGTAACCAGTAGTCAACTTATTCCCATGAGATGAACACAACACTCGGTAAGTATGTTACCTACACAGATACTACATAATTTAGTTGGTAAAGCAGCTTGATACGGGTTAACTGGCAAGCCATTAAGTGCCGATATGAAGTGTCACTCTTTAATCTCTGACGTGATTAAATAATATACACTTAAATATGAAATATCAAATGATACTGGCTGAAATAGAGAGAACTATTCAAATATTCAAAACATTGAAAATATTGCGAGTCCAAAGATTTGTTGCAAGTCTTAGCAAAACTGATAGATTTTAGAATCAGATATGAAATAAATGTTAGGATTCTCTCACCCCCACGCATGCAGTTAGCCGTCTGCAAGCACTTGACTCCAGCGACTCCAGAACCCGTACAGCAAAGAACAATTCCTGGTCATTTCACCGGACGCTGGTTTATCTCGTCAAGGATCGAATGCTACTTCAACTAGCCAATCTAAGTGTCACGTGGTTTTCTGCGAAAAAAAAAACCAAAAAAACAAAGAAAGAACCAACCGAAACATACTAAGGAAATGAAAACAGCACTCACTCAACCCCTCCCTTCCCCCCTCCCCCCCCCCCCTGCCAAAACCTAGAGTCAGACTGGAGAAGACATGTATGTAAGTTGTCCGGTTCGTGCGTGCTGGAATACACCCCAGCTGCCCGTAACCAGTAGTCAACTTATTCCCATGAGATGAACACAACACTCGGTAAGTATGTTACCTACACAGATACTACATAATTTAGTTGGTAAAGCAGCTTGATACGGGTTAACTGGCAAGCCATTAAGTGCCGATATGAAGTGTCACTCTTTAATCTCTGACGTGATTAAATAATATACACTTAAATATGAAATATCAAATGATACTGGCTGAAATAGAGAGAACTATTCAAATATTCAAAACATTGAAAATATTGCGAGTCCAAAGATTTGTTGCAAGTCTTAGCAAAACTGATAGATTTTAGAATCAGATATGAAATAAATGTTAGGATTCTCTCACCCCCACGCATGCAGTTAGCCGTCTGCAAGCACTTGACTCCAGCGACTCCAGAACCCGTACAGCAAAGAACAATTCCTGGTCATTTCACCGGACGCTGGTTTATCTCGTCAAGGATCGAATGCTACTTCAACTAGCCAATCTAAGTGTCACGTGGTTTTCTGCGAAAAAAAAAACCAAAAAAACAAAGAAAGAACCAACCGAAACATACTAAGGAAATGAAAACAGCACTCACTCAACCCCTCCCTTCCCCCCTCCCCCCCCCCCTGCCAAAACCTAGAGTCAGACTGGAGAAGACATGTATGTAAGTTGTCCGGTTCGTGCGTGCTGGAATACACCCCAGCTGCCCGTAACCAGTAGTCAACTTATTCCCATGAGATGAACACAACACTCGGTAAGTATGTTACCTACACAGATACTACATAATTTAGTTGGTAAAGCAGCTTGATACGGGTTAACTGGCAAGCCATTAAGTGCCGATATGAAGTGTCACTCTTTAATCTCTGACGTGATTAAATAATATACACTTAAATATGAAATATCAAATGATACTGGCTGAAATAGAGAGAACTATTCAAATATTCAAAACATTGAAAATATTGCGAGTCCAAAGATTTGTTGCAAGTCTTAGCAAAACTGATAGATTTTAGAATCAGATATGAAATAAATGTTAGGATTCTCTCACCCCCACGCATGCAGTTAGCCGTCTGCAAGCACTTGACTCCAGCGACTCCAGAACCCGTACAGCAAAGAACAATTCCTGGTCATTTCACCGGACGCTGGTTTATCTCGTCAAGGATCGAATGCTACTTCAACTAGCCAATCTAAGTGTCACGTGGTTTTCTGCGAAAAAAAAAACCAAAAAAACAAAGAAAGAACCAACCGAAACATACTAAGGAAATGAAAACAGCACTCACTCAACCCCTCCCTTCCCCCCTCCCCCCCCCCCTGCCAAAACCTAGAGTCAGACTGGAGAAGACATGTATGTAAGTTGTCCGGTTCGTGCGTGCTGGAATACACCCCAGCTGCCCGTAACCAGTAGTCAACTTATTCCCATGAGATGAACACAACACTCGGTAAGTATGTTACCTACACAGATACTACATAATTTAGTTGGTAAAGCAGCTTGATACGGGTTAACTGGCAAGCCATTAAGTGCCGATATGAAGTGTCACTCTTTAATCTCTGACGTGATTAAATAATATACACTTAAATATGAAATATCAAATGATACTGGCTGAAATAGAGAGAACTATTCAAATATTCAAAACATTGAAAATATTGCGAGTCCAAAGATTTGTTGCAAGTCTTAGCAAAACTGATAGATTTTAGAATCAGATATGAAATAAATGTTAGGATTCTCTCACCCCCACGCATGCAGTTAGCCGTCTGCAAGCACTTGACTCCAGCGACTCCAGAACCCGTACAGCAAAGAACAATTCCTGGTCATTTCTGGCGTTTGATTCCATATTGATTTCCTGGGATTATTGTCATGTCAGAGGAAGGAGTGGAAACTAGGTTCCAGGCGTGACGGAGTGTTCTCTTTGTATTGTGAGCCATTTTGAGAGCGAAGTGGTAAATTTGAAATTCTAAACAAACTTGTTTCTCGTGAGGATGGTAAGTAATGTCGTGTTGTGTTTTTAGTTTGCTTAATTACATGAAAAGTGCTGGAGCTTGTGCATGCTTCTTGTTTCGGCGGAGAGATAGCCAGCGCGAATTTTTCGATAGACCGTATGGAAGCAAATGTCATCATGATATCATCGTAATATTCAATCAAGTAAAAATCTCCTCTTTGCCCATCGATCTAGTGTAAAGTCATGACATTATTATTAGAATGAATAATCCAGAATGTCTTCTTTTGCCTGTGATAAAGTGATAAATCATGCTACAATACAATGCTGTCCCTTACTGACAACAAATAAAAGCTGACCACAAGCAAACAGCAGCGAAACCAACCGATTTTGATATTATTATATTCAGTGTCTGTTTTGTTATTTTCGGGACGATTTCATAGCGAATAATTTGATGTAATAGTCCCACGTGGTAATGATATTTTGATATGTGAGAGGCACATTGTGATTCAAATAATTTCTCGACATTATCATTTTACTATCACCAAAATATCAATTAAATATCAAAATGTCAGTTACCAAACTAATGATATTCTATCAGGATCTATGGATCCAGAGCATTTCCTGTATCAGCTCCAGAACTTTGGGAACAAGCTACCCAGTGATATACGTTCATGCCATAATTCAAGTCTATTTAAACCTATACACCAGACGTATCTTTATAAAAAATGTTATTTTAGCTTGTAGAAAGAGTTTTTAAAGGGCTATTTTTATGTCTTTTGTTATTATTATTATTGTTATTATTACTATTATTATTATTATAATTATTATTATTATTATTATTAATAATGGTAATAGGACTGGGTGGAGTCCAATTTGGTCTGTAATCACACAAGTGATTAACAAAATCGGACGACCGCGAAGAGGGTGTCCGATTTGTTATTCACGAGTGTGATTACAGACTGAATTGGACAACACGATGTCCCGTTACCAATTAATCATAACAATTACAATTTCCCACAAAAGCAAAAATTCATTTGAAAAAAGAGCATTTAATAGTCATTTTAAATATCATAATTAAAAATATGGAGAATAGCTTGCAAAGTGGCTGTTAAGTTTCTTTCAAAACAGTCACCAGAGACTAAACCTCCACAATTTTACAAAGTCAGTCTCTTGAATTGGTTACCATAGTAATTGCAATCAATGTTGTGGTTGGTGGATTTAGTGGAGAGGACTTAACATGATTGGCTCATGTAACTCTCCGATTACAGGTGTCCGATTACAGCCAACTGTCCGATTACACTGTCCGATTACAGCTTTGCAGATTAATTAGAGCAAAATACAGCAGTTTATGCACCAATCACATTTGAGGAAATTGTAATTGTTATGATCATTATTTCTTTTTGCTGGTCAATTACGTCCAAATTCTTGGTGGTTTGAAATTTTCCATTTCAGGAATTTTTGAGATAGGAACATTTTGTAGGGTTGTTCCTAATGTTCTGTTGTAACAGAACGTGTTCTTGGATATCATTTGATGCTTTCTGGAAATTTCTATGGCTTGAAAATTTGGCAAGGGATTTTTGGGGGGTCAAAATTTTGGTTCATGGGATTTTGGGGGTTTTGTTTGAGGCCCTAGGATTTTGGGTGGTTCATCATTTGATCGTCCCTGTCAATTGAAATCCAGAGTACCCCCAGCTCGGGGAGTATGAGGCTTCATTGAATGAAATTTAATTCCATTTCATTTCCTTCCACTTGCAGTAGCTGTCTTTGGCAGAGAGGACCCATGCCTTCTACTGGGACTCAAATGCACCAATGAATGAATGTGTGCCTAGACCCAAATCCGGAGAATAAAAAAAGTTTTTTGATTAGTTTTCCTGTTCTTCACATTGGTTTGTCTTTTGTTGATTTCTTTCCCCTTATCTCTAATACATATTGACTATTAGTTACATTATCATTAAAGTATATAAGTACATGAATAAAGACAGATTGTTATCATCATCATCCTTGCTTAGATTCAAAATAACCAATAAAGAAGTCTAGCCACCCAATGTGTTCATCTGTCTTTCTTCATTCACTTATATTACAATAATAATAATAATAATAACTTTTTATGGTCTGCCAGGAGAGAGACACTTTTTCAGGAAGGAACCAAGCCACTAATATTTGTTAGCCTTCATTAGACACTCGTGAATCTATCTATCTATTGCGTAGATGTTTGGCTTTGGAAAACACAACAGCCTATTTTCCATTTAGATAAATAACAACAAAAGGCAACTGAAACAATCAATTTAAATTTCCTGTCAATAATCTTTAATGTGTAAACAACATTATTCAACTGCTAGTGTCTGTGCAGAACACAAAAAGCACTCTTCATTCAGAATTAACCTTCCGAAAACAACAACTAGAAAGCTAATTATTGAAATTATCATTTCTCGTAATATTAAGTTGAAGATTATTGTCTTGCTCAGTAACTCCTGTTACCATAGTTATAGGGCACAGGTATTAAGTTTCCTATCTCCTGCCTTTCTCCTAATAATTGCAACTCTGGTGATATTAATTTCATGTCATTTGTTTGACAGTACCAATATTATGTCTAATAAAGCCAGAAATCCATTAAGTCTCCCATTAAGTTTTGAGGCCTGCATGAGCTCTCTCATGTTTCTTGGCTGGACAATAATTTTTATAGAGTAAAATTGTTTATCAATCAGCAAGTATCTGAGTATTTATTGGCCTTTTTTGTTGAGAATTAAGTCATTTGATTGCAGCACTGCTCTGTGCGTCGGAAAGTTTTGAAACTGTGAATACAAAAAGCAAGTTTTAAAAAGAGTAAATGACAGCAAAGACCTTATGGGCTCAACCACTGTTTACTTAATATCTTTCACAGGCTTCCTAATCACTGAAAAGAGTGCACGAGTGGATAAACAATCGATCTTGAAACAAAAATTTGTGAGCCGAGGAGGTCTCATTAGCCCAGTTCAAAACTGGAAATTTCATGTGTGCCCTATATAGAGGGCTGGTCTGGCAGTTTTAATGGGTAATGTGGCATCTCTCGTAGCGTATAATATGATTGGGTTGCTACCCTAGCCAAAAACAAAAGACCAAACAATTGAAGCAATGACTTAGACTTCAAAACAATAGAAGCTGCTTACAATACCAAAGAAAAGCAAGTTATGAGAGCTGCTACACTACCAGTATTAATACTTGCCATTTGCATCAAAGGGAGGAATGGACATCAGCCTCACTTCCATTGACGGGCCAAAAATCTACAGAATTTGTAGATATGCATAGAATTTTGAATTTCACTTCATGCAAAAATCGCCCTTGTTCCAATTAAGAATAATAATATCATTGTCATTTGCATTTGTACATGTGGAGTCAATTTAACTGGCTCAATAAAGCAATTACTGGCTCAAATGATTGAGGTGATGTCATTCCAAGTCACTAAAGCTACATATTAAATCAACCTCTCATTCACTTGCATTTGGGAAACTGGGACAACGAATTCATGGAACGACTGAGAAATTATCGGTACCCTGTCTCGGTAATGACGATAACATTTATCTTCAACTAAATTATTCTTATTCTGTTAGGCCCTCTTGTTTGAAAACATGCAACTTTCAGTCAAGCTCTCATGCGGGTCACAAGATTTTGAGGAAAAAAATTGGGATGTGAACTTTTGCGAATTGATTCTGGTCTTTGGGAAGTGAAACTGCTTTTGGGAAATCAGATGGTTTTTCACTGCTCGGAGCTTGACTGTAAGACTGCACGGAGAGAGTTAGTCTTTGACTGCCTTGTGGATGGTACGAGTGGAAGTCATGAGTTTGTAGACGCCGGCTCGCTTTTTGGTGGCTTGCAATTGTACAGGAACAAGGCTGTCGATGCCTTCTTTCCACTCTTCACCTGAGAGTTCAAGCTTATACAAGTTGGTGCCTATGTGTTTGTAATACAACAGCGTTGCCTCTCTTTCTCTTATGGACTGGACCTGGCCAATAAAAACCTTTGGATTCTGATAGGTGCTCTCCTCTGTGACAACAGCCACGAAATCGCCCCTGTTTACATCCACACAACCCTCTTCTGGTTGCTCAGCAGTCGCATCTTCCTCTTCGTCGAGACGGCCCTCTGCGTAATCTCTGGCCAAGTCAACTGCCAGCCGTTTCTTCTGATTTGCTGTGCGCCGATCATACGTAGTTTGTGCTTGTTTACGTGAATGCCTGAGCGCAGATGCCAAGGAAACCTTGAGAGAGTCGGTACAGTCCCTGTTAAAATCATAGAACAATGTCTGAGTTATGATTGACCAAAGACTTAAAAATGCCAGCCAGTGAGCGAAAAGAAAAAATGTACATTTCATAATAGGCCACTTTCAAAAATACCACAATACTTCTTGTTAAAAATATATATTTTATAATAGGCCACTTTCAAAAATACCATAATACTATTTGTTTGCCCTCTAAAATTTTGCATAAGAACTGTTTCCAGTTTCACCTGGGACTGAGAATGGTCCCAAGAGAAAATAGAAATAAATTATTTGAATCCTTTGATTTTAAGCTAAGAATGTTTCATGCGAGTCAAAGAAAGATTGACCTCTTGACTCAACTTCACTATTTTTAAGATTAAATGTGCACTCTGAATTACTAAGAATAACTATGCGTCCACTCACGATTTGTCGTATGCCCATGTGATGAACGAAGATCGAAGGATGTTTATAGAGGCCAGCTTTCCCGTAAGGCCATATAGCACACTCTTCAAGTGAGCGGAGAAGGAGGCAGCAGTGAAGTGACCACCATTCTTGTTCTGGAGACAAAAAGGGGCAGTGCATTTGCATTGGTTTTGTCTTGTTTTGTTTTTTTCCATTTTTATGACCTCTTCTTATAGAGATCCTTGCCAATACCACTTGTGTGTATATAATGTGTATATATATAGGTTATTAGAGTGGAGAAAGGAGTGAATACTCAAAAAAACAAGCAGAGTGAATCTGTTGAACAAGACACCCCAGAAAGGTTTTCTTTTTCCCCTGAAATCACCCTACAAGTGTCCAGGATAACAAAAAATAACCCCAACGGGGTTGATTTTGCATCACACAAGGGTTAATATTGCAAATCGTGCCACCCCAGAGAGATGTGGCTTTCGGTCTAAAACACCCCACTAGGGTTCGTAATAATAACCGTGAACCTTGACAGGAATGTAGTTTTCAAAACAAAATACCTCACCAAGCCTACAAATAATTTTTGTTTATAGGCAGGTCATTTGTCACGACAAAGACAAGTTTTGACCTGACAAAAAGCCAGTCTGGTCGGACAAAAAAAATTGTTTGTCATTATAAATTAAAAAGAGACATTTGAGACATTTTGGTATTTCAGTGTAGACTCTTCGCCAAAACATTGGTTGCAAATTCAAATAGCTTAAAAGTCAACTGAGTGTAAAATTGCTACTAGCACCAGCAAGGGGACCTTTACATTATGTCTGGTATTAATTTACCTGTTGAAAATTGACAAATTTACAAACGCTTATACCCCTAGTCACACAAGCGTTTCCAATGTAACAAGTTTCCCACAATGTCTAGGGACTGAACAGGAAAAGGGATGAAACAACCTCCCACACGGACACCTTGTCAGTATAAAACCTCACAATAACATTCAGAGACTTGAAAATTGGCCGAAACGAATTCTTCGACTTTTTCTGAAAGCAAGTTTCCTCTGAAAGCTTTCGGGGTCAATTGAATAAAAAATTGGCGTAATTATTTAAAATGTGGAATTGGAGGCGGTCGTGACTATAAAGCGTGACCAATTTGTACATTCACGCTTTTCACAAAAACATGTCTGTGGTACGGAAACTATATTTCAACCACACTGCCAGACGTAAAAAAAACTATAAAAGGTTAAAAATTAAACTGAGTTTTGATCATACGGACTAGAAAAACATTTGGCTACATTTTAGAGGTTTTAAAGTTTTTGAAAGCGATTGCATTCAGATAAACGAAACGTGAGTATTTGGGCTGTGTATTCAATTTCCATAATATCTTTAATCAGGTCAATGTATTACAACTGAAAATTAATTCCACAACACTTGGTGGCAACAAACAACGAGTAATTACATAAGACCTCAGTTCTAAGTAGTTTTTCAGACGAACATAATTCAGACTAAATGGGGCTTCACGATCTTTCACAACGCCACCGCAAAATGCGTAAATTAACACGCAGGAATAGTGGTACTGTTGTGATATGTTTACAATTCGACATAACATTTGAGACGGCGCACTGCGCGTGATAAAATTCTCAGAATTAGAATAAAACAAAACCGATAACAATGCTTTTTTCCGTAGCATTGTGTGGCAGTATAACAAAATAAGTTGTCCCATATTCAGCCACAAACTTCCAGTTAAAATATTTTTCATTTTAGCGGAAATGCCCGGTCAGAGTGTCCAACCAGGCTAAGCTTTTACCTGTCAAAACCTCAAATTTACCAGACGATTGTCCAATGACCGACTGTTATTTGCAGGCTTGCCTCACTGAAATGTTGTTTGACTTGAAATCACCCCAAAAAGGTGTGAAATTAGGTGCAGAAAACCCACCCTGGATATGAAAATTTCCTAACTAGGGGTAAGATTTGAAATTTACACACCCTGCAAGGATGAATCTGCCAAAAAAAACACCCCACCGTAGAAATTGTCACTGAATTTTACATACTGAAAGAGCTTTTGGGGGTGAAAGCTGACTGTGACCAACCCTTGAAGGATGAAATTTCTAAGAAAAACCACTCTTGGTATCGAAATGGGGGTGAAACGAGAAGATTAAACAGCTTTATGCCTCAACGTTAGGGTTAGGGTTAGGGAGGATCCTTGGCTGGGATCAATTTCCTCACCCCAAAAGTCCAGAGGTTGAAATCTAACTTACACAAGATGTGAGGATATCATTTGGTAACTTGGTCAAAACAGGTTAAACCTTACCAGCAGTAGGTAGCTTTGGCTTGACTCTGTAACCAAATGCGGCCGATAATCCTTTATGTACGACAACAAAAGTCGACAGAGCTCGTCTTCGGGCTGAAAAAGATCAGTGGCATTGACCTCAATGTCTGGTCAATCATCAAACTAAATGATAAGTCAATACTTTTGGGTGCAGAACAGCCTTTGTACAAATTTCTAACAATTAAAGATTGGAATAAATGGCCAAACTAACCAGCTTGAAAATGGAATCAACATCAACAGATATAAACAAATGTTTATGGATGGAGTTTTACATCCATGTCAATCAGTAGAAATTTTAGGTAAATCATCTCAGATCACCATTAGTGGTGCAGGATCACAAAACTGGCTACCCTTTTATGATGAGATCAATGTATTGTAAATAAATTATGCTTATGCCACAAATGCTTAAATGGGCAATGCCCAGAGTACTTTGGAGATAAATTAGTGCGTATCAGCAACATGTCGACCAGAATCTCACACTATGGTGATATAACTATACGCTGTTCTAGAAATAAACGTGACACAGAAGGTGGAAAAACTCTTCTTGTTACAGCTGCAAAACTTTGGAACTCTCTACCTATTACTATAAGATCTGGCACCAGTATTAATGCCTGCAAACAGAATTCTTGTAAGGAAGGTTATGCTGGCTTGGATAGCTTTCCCATTTCATAAATGTTTTATCCTTTTAATATTACATTTACTGTCTTTGCCCTTTTCAATATTATTTTGTAAATTAGCTCTATCTATTTAAGGGGAGGGCCAGAAGTTTACCAATCGTCAACTGTAATGTGTCACCCTCGGTAAACAAACTTATTTATTTATTTACTTAATTTACTGGAACCAGAGAGGAAATTGTCTAACCTGTAGAGACAGCTCATCTCGTCCAGAAAACTTTCTGGTCTTGTAATTGTTAAAGTGGAGGATAATAGCCCCACTATCCTTGACAAGCAGGTAATTCTTCCCAGCTGAGGTCTTTGGGTCGAAGTTCCTGGCCTCTTCCCCTGACAGCACTTCCAGGGTCCTGATTTCCAGCCCCCGTGACGGGGGAATGAACACATACAGGGATAGCATAATGAGATCGCAAAATTCCTTGGCTTTGAACTTCATTGGACCAGTCAATTCAAACTTTTCTCGCTGGGTGCTAACAGCAGAAACCACTTCCTCCCTTTTTTTAAAGACAAAACCAAAAACAAAAAAAGGAAAGAGGTTCACACAGGTTTGGCTGTCCAGGACAAAGGGAAAGGGAACAATTCAGGATAAAAGTACTGCAGCCAAGAGAGATCTATCTTGCTAACCGCAAACAAACAATGGTTAGTCAGTTTACTTTCAAGTGCCAATTCCTCCTGAAGCTCTAAGCTAGCCTCAAACTAGTATCCGTAATCATGTGATTGCTAACTAACACAATTGATTCTTAACAATCTGTAGTCTACATCTAGTTATGCGAGAGCTTCACTCTTTTTTAGCCAATCAGAACCAAGTCATTTTTCCAGGTATAATATTGCTGGTACTAATCGCAGTCTCTCCTGTCACAGAGTGAACAAAAAACAGTTTCCATGCCAAGACTTACCAAGGGATCCAGCGATTTTGGGCAGAAAGATCTTCCATTGTGGACGGCCTTTCCAAGTCACCTTCTTTCTGGAGAATTCGAGCTTGAACTCTCAGCTGACGGATAATGGGGACCCCTTTGAAATCAGGAGCATGCTCTCTGTGCACAAATTTGATTGGGTAGAGAAGTGAGCTGATGTGATTTGAAACCGTCGCAGAGCTGCAATTTCGTTCTTCCTGTGAGGAAACAGAACAGGTTAATTGAGGCTCGGAACAGCCAAAAATCAATAAGTAAATAAATAGATGTAAACGAAAGAAAAGGAAAAGAAAAGAATCAACATGTAGCAGAAATTCATCAGAGGCAAGAGTCTCTGGGTTAAAGTTTTCAAGCTCGAAAGGAAAAATTTCACCCACCAAGCAGTAAATCAGTGATATTAAAATTTTCCAATTTGTTGGGAATTTCTTTCTTTCAGAAAAAATATGGAATAATACTACTACTAATAATAACAACTATTATTGACTTCTTAACGTATAGAGTCAACTTATTAGCAGCTAGCTATTTATAATTTCTCTTTAATTCGATAAAGACAACGTCCAAAACAGATTTAAGGTTATTGTTAGCATAAAACAAGTTTCAACGGCAGATCGGTAAAAAGATATCGCATTGCTGATAACACATTGTGAGTAATCAACACAACTTAGTACACGTCGTAAGGTTAAAAGTCCACTAATTTATGGCGAGAAGTTACTTTAAAACAATACCTCAGATGCAAAAGATATAGGTCCCAATCATAGCGTAATTTATCTGTGATGTTAACGTGCATAGCGAAAATCCTCCAATATTCGTCATTTTCAGCAGTTTCTTTACACACAGGTATTACGGGCTCACATTTTTTTACGAAACTAACTGATGTGGTTTTCAGTCCCCGGCCGTGAGTTCCCTTGGGCGTTTCTACTAAGGTGTCAAAACTTAATACGAAAGCCTGTAAAGAATTTCTCTCACCTTCAAAAATTCAACGTAAGCTTCGATCAAGGGAACTCTCAAAAAGCAATGTGGTAGAAGCTCTTCATCACGGCCTAAAGTAGTTCTAACGTAACCCAGAAAGCCTGCGAAGAAGATAAAAAAGGAGAGGTTATATGTTAAATCGCGTCACCCAAATATCGGTTATCATCACTTAGGCGCAAACGTGGAAATTAAGGCCAAAATTAAAAAAAGAAACAAAGATACTTACAAAGCATTCTCTCTTGAGCCTTCTCGTAAGTAGAAAGGGTCACCGGTGCTTTCTCTCTTTCAAAGTTGACTTTCTGGGTAAAGAATCTCTTTACGGAAGCCAAAAACTTTCTGACTGCCTCGGGTAGCTCACCGAATTTAACCGAATACGGGGTTTTGCGCTTGTTCCCTCTCTGCGCTGAATGCAGGGTAGATTCCGCATGAAATTCACCCGCAACGACGTCGTCTTCATTGTCGGCCTCTCTCTGCGCTGAATTCAGGGTAGGTAACGCGTGAATTTTACCCTCAGCGACGCCGTCTTCATTTTCGAAGAGTGGTTCTACCAACTTTTCCTGCTCGAGCGGGACGGGTGATAGCGGGCAATCATCCTCGATTTCAATTACATGTACTGCCGAGTTATCTGGAGCACTAGAGGAGCAAGGCATTTGTTCTTCCATTGCGAAAAAGGTGGTTACGACGAAGAAAATACCCGAGCGTGTGGTCTGTTGGCGTACTCAATGATGATGTGGAAAAAATGATTGAATGGTGCAAGAACGATGCTTTACGAACTACGAGAATTTTCACAGGTATAAAATAGGCTCTTTGTACGATCCGGTCACATGGTACAGAATTAATTCCGCTGGGACGCAAGTTACACAGTGGGATTTTCAAAACAAAGGAAAGTCGTCCTAGACTGGTGCGAGTTCCTTTGTTTTGGAAATCCCACTGTGTAACTTGCGTAATTAACTCCGTACCATGTGACCGGATCGTGCAAAGAGCCTCACTTCCTGTGATCTTTTTATTCATTATTGCATAACTTCATAACTTCACAGCTTGATGTAAGTTACTCTGCTCGATCTTGTACGAAGGTTATTTTTGCATGATTTTCTCGGATGTACTAGTTTATCAACTATTTAAATTGGAATTGAAATAAAGTTTGCACTCATGCGTGTACGCATTGTTTCCCAAATATAGAAATGAGACAAACAGCGGTGACAAACATCAGATATAAACACATCACTTGTTATCTTTTACTTGACGTTTCGTATGCTTCTGCATACATCTTCAGAAGCGGCGGTTAATGCAAAATTGCGGTTAAATATACAGGAACACTAACTTATTACCGCACCTTTCAATTACATGCGGACTCTTACATTCAAAGCTCAACCGAAAAATGCGTTTTTCGCTACCGCCAATCAAATGTTCGGCGGCGCCTCCCAGCTTCCGACCACTGCCGAGCACTGTTTCGTTGTCTGAACTGTGCTCAGCGATTTGATTACCGCGAGCTCGGCAGTAATCGGAAACTGGGAGGCGCCGTCGAACATTTCATTGACGGTAGCGAAAAACGCATTTGTCGATTGCGCTTTGAATTTAAGTGTCCGCATGTTACTGAAAGCTCCAGTAACTATTAACTATGAAGTTACAATAGAGGTGACAAAACACTAATAAAAAACGGTTGTTTTAAAGCGAGCTAGGGACGCACAAGCAGACATATTTCTGCCCAGGAACATAACCTCTTTTACTGTGATTAACACTTGAGAGGGCATTGAGAAAATAAAGACTGGGACAAAAACAGTCTGAACAATCATGCGAGCGTTTACAAGTTGAATGGCTGTTATTGAAAGACACGAAAGTCAAATTCGAGGTTCGATAAAAGTTAAATTCGTAGAAGACACGAAAGTTAGATTCGAGAAAGGTTATGCAATTAACTGTACAATTGCTAAACTGACAGTTTATATCGGCGGGCTAAAATAGCCCGTCAAATTCTCCATTTTATCCCGGAAAACGCGCCACAGTGCCAGACACAATGATAGTGTTGAGATATAAAGCAAAAAAAAAAATAAAATGCGCGCGGAAACGCGCTTTTGATGATATGGCATCAGTGCTGGCTGAAAAGGAACCCCAATTTAGTTTTCCAGCTTCAAGCTTGTGCGGTAGTATTAAACAAAACTTGAAAGGATTCGACAACAAGTTTATTTATACTCAGCTCACAAATAGAATTAAATGAACAGAAATAAGTTAATATAAAAAGAGTACATGGCCGCTTGAAATAACCTTAATGGATTCAAAAAAAAATAAATGACACGAATAACGTTGCTTAACTATAGTCGCTTAACTATAGGCTGAAGGGGTATCTTAACTCCCACGACACGGGATTTTGGTCAGGATTTGACTGAAAAAGTGGGTTATCGAAAGTGTGCTATTTGGTCTTCTTAAACTACCTAATAACAAACTTAAAAAAGACAATCTCATTTCTTTTGTGATTTTTAATACAGTACTAGGAATATCCGATCTAACAATGTTGTCAAAACTCTTGGGAGTTCTTCTCTGCGTTATTCTTTTCCATAAAAGTTTCACTTCCCTAGCTGGCTGCGTTATAAACCGTTTTCCTTTAAATATTCTGCAAAAATAAAAAAAAATAATAAACACTCACCTTCACATACAAGCCACCAATAAACTATGACGTTACCAGGATGCCCTAGCAGAACTCGAGAATTTTTTTAGTTCAAGCAGTTTCCTAATTAAGCGGAGCGACCTTTGTCCAACATTAAAGGCTATTATGCCAATACGGAAATAAATGTTAGGATTCTCTCACCCTATACAGCTAGTCATCTTCAAGCACTTGACTCCAGCGACTTCAGAACCCGTACAGCAAAGGAAAATTCCTGGTCATTTAACCGGACGCTGGTTTATCTTGTCAAGGATCGAATCCTACTTCAACTAGCCAATCTAAGCGTCACGTGGTTTTCTGCGAAAAAAAGAAAAAGAAAAAGAAAGAACCAAAACATACTAAGGAAAAGAAAACAACACTCAAATGGTCAAAGTGGTCATTTAACCGGACACTGGTTTATCTGGTCAAGGGGTAGTGCATTCGCATTGGTTTTGTCTTGTTTTGTTTTTTTTTTCCATTTTTATGACCTTTTCTTATAGAGATCCTTGGCAATGCCACTTGTGTGTATATAATGTGTATATATATATGTTATTAGAGTGGAAAAGGAGGGAATACTCAAAAACAAGCAGGGTGATTTTTTAAGAAAAATCACCCTCAATGGGGTGAATCTGTTGAACAAGACACCCCAGAAAGGTGTTTTTTTTTCCTTGAAATCACCCCACAAGTGTCCAGGATAACAAAAAATAACCCCAACAGGGTTGATTTTGCGTCCCACAAGGGTTAATATTGCAAATCGTGCCACCCCAGAGAGATGTGGCTTTCGGTCTAAAACACCCCAGTAGGGTTCGTAATCACAACCGCAAACCTTGATAGGGATGTAGTTTTCAAAGCAAAACACCTCACTGAAATGTTGTTTGACTTGAAATCACCCCAAAAGGTGTGAAATTAGGTGGAGAAAACCCACCCTGGATATGAAAATACCTAACAAGGGGTACGATTTGAAATTTACACACCCTGCAAGGATGAATCTGCCAAAAAAAACACCCCACCGTAGAAATTGTCACTGAATTTTACATACTGAAAGAGCTTTTGGGGGTGAAAGTTGACTGTGACCACCCTCGGAAGGATAAATTTCTGAGAAAAACCACCCTTGGTATCGAAATGGGGGTGAAACGAGAAGATTAAAAAGCTTTATACCTCAATGTTAGGGTTAGGGAGGAATCTTGGCTGGGCCAAAGTAGGGTGTTTAAATCAATTTCCTCACCCCAAAAGTTTGAAAAACTTGAAAAGCTTGAAGCTTGAAAACATTGATTTTCACCTCTCTCAAACAGGAAAACCGATCACCAGTATAAAAAAAACATACCGCATCAGATGAAACCGCTAAAAGCCAGCAAGATAACAACACCCAAGATAATAATGGCCAGTTGCAAGTTCCCATGAACACTGAAAACAGCAGTGCCTAAAAATTATAAATGACATAGAAACAGTAATTACACATCGTGATAAAAAAGACCCTTCAATTAGTAAACAATTTCATCAACCTTTTGTTTTATTGCAAGGATATTCTCTATTGCCTTACTTTGTTAACAAGTTCATGTTGTGTTTTTGGAGGAGCCCTTCAATTTTTGTTCTGTTGTATTGCAAGGACATTTTGTATTACCTTACATTATTAACGAGTTCATGTCTTTTTCTGGAGAATATTACATTTTGAATACCATTACACCAAGTATTACTAAATGCTTTTATAGTGTGCATCCTTGTAAAATGGACACCCTTAAAACAAAATTTTCAATAAGACAATTTATGCTGTCATAATTTAGTGAGGACAATGACTAGTATATACCCTTGAACAGTAGCAACTCTACTCAGTCCCACATAATGAATGTGTGGAATAGTTGTTCTAGTGTTGAAGTTGACAACTAATTTTGACAATGTTGACAACTAGTTTCAATGAAGATCTGCCACAGGATGAGCTAGAGAATGGATTTTGAAGTAATCATCAATGACTTCTCTCATTGAAGAATATTTTTAGGTATGTTTTTTAGGATGTATTAGAAGAATGAAGTCACAGGTCAATCAGTCGATGGTCCTTGGGGTGAAATCATGATAAATGTTAAGCTTGAAGCTTGAAAACATTGATTTTCACCTCTCTCAAACAGGAAAACCGATCACCAGTATAAAAAAAACATACCGCATCAGATGAAACCGCTAAAAGCCAGCAAGATAACAACACCCAAGATAATAATGGCCAGTTGCAAGTTCCCATGAACACTGAAAACAGCAGTGCCTAAAAATTATAAATGACATAGAAACAGTAATTACACATCGTGATAAAAAAGACCCTTCAATTAGTAAACAATTTCATCAACCTTTTGTTTTATTGCAAGGATATTCTCTATTGCCTTACTTTGTTAACAAGTTCATGTTGTGTTTTTGGAGGAGCCCTTCAATTTTTGTTCTGTTGTATTGCAAGGACATTTTGTATTACCTTACATTATTAACGAGTTCATGTCTTTTTCTGGAGAATATTACATTTTGAATACCATTACACCAAATATTACTAAATGCTTTTATAGTGTGCATCCTTATAAAATGGACACCCTTAAAACAAAATTTTCAATAAGACAATTTATGCTGTCATAAATTTAGTGAGGACAATGACTAGTATATAACCCCTTGAACAGTAGCAGCTCTACTCAGTCCCACATAATGAATGTGTGGAATAGTTGTTCTAGTGTTGAAGTTGACAACTAATTTTGACAATGTTGACAACTAGTTTCAATGAAGATCTGCCCCAGGATGAGCTAGAGAATGGATTTTGAAGTAATCATCAATGACTTCTCTCATTGAAGAATATTTTTAGGTATGTTTTTTAGGATGTATTAGAAGAATGAAGTCACAGGTCAATCAGTCGATGGTCCTTGGGATGAAATCATGATAAATGTTAATCGTTGACTCGGAATATAATGTAATAAATACAGTGAGATTAAAAGCATCTTCATGGATGTGGAGTGGTTAACCAAGTTACAACTCTATAAATTCTGGAAGTTGAACTGTGAGGCATGGATTTAGTAGTGGTGTAACTTTGGCAATTTTCAATCAATCATCTGCCGGGAGAATGAAAGATGATAGATTTGAACTGTTAGAGGTCTCATTAATATAAATTTAAAACACTCAGCCCAGCAGCACAATTAGAGCTGATCATATGTGGGACTGCTGTTACATTAGCTCTGAGGTTGATATAAGATTCGAGCTTTGCAAGTAGCAAGTCAGATGGCTTCAGAGTTCAAAAGCTCAACGACTACAAATCAGTAATATATGAAAGTGATAATTTTGCAGCTTAAGGCAAATGATAAAGTTGCCTTACTGTTAGAAAAATATTTATTTCTCTTTGAAAAAATACTGAATTAAAACTGGTAATAACTGTGGATGGAAGTAATTCCAAAGATCTCAGTTGACCGGGTTACTAGCATGATTTGATGCCCTAAACTATGCAATCACTCAGCTAAACAGAAAAAAATCTAAGAACAAACAAAGATCAAAATTGAACTGACTGTTCGGTAAATAATGGGATGGTGAAATCATGAATTATTCGAAACGTCAATACACTGTAAGAGATCTTTCTGTATTTTCTCACCCAACAATTTCAATATTACTACGATTAAAATTCGCTCTCTATAAATACGAAGATTTAGTCTGTAATTTGATTTTATCTCAGCACAATCCGTAGAAATCGAGGTCTTCCAAAGCGTAAATTCCTTGGAGACACATGCGCATGCCCCATGCATAACTAATGAGCAAATGAAACACGCTTGTGCTTCATTTGGGATTAATGTTTCTCAATAATTTTCATTGAAGTGTTGTGACTAATCTATAAAACTGTCTTTCGAAGGAAATACGAAAACAAATTGCATGCGTTGACCTCACAGCTTTGTTTGTTTTACGGTCAATTCGTATTGATGTGATGATGGTATTACCAGGGAAAAGTCGGATAAGAATGAACATAACGCAACTAAAACAGCAATTATTAAAACGCTATCGAATACCTTTCTCGTCCCCGAGATCGCATGCGTTCACTTGTCTGCTTATCGACGATCCACTTCTCTGCGACTCAAGCCATTTCTCTCTGATGGCAAAAAGGGAAATTTAGCACTAACCAGATTCCGTGCCGCACTTGACATCGGACTCAGAGAACAAAAGCATTTTACAGACTTTTTTCGACATGCCGCCATTGTCGGGCGAATTGAGCACGTCTTTTTCGACCACGTCATATGAAAGATAAGATACCACCCTATTTGGATCAACCTCGTCCCCAGGGCTTATTTGGATAATCACGATCAAATCGCTGAAAGTGAAAGGGAAACTTGTTATTTCAGAGCTGACCTGAATTGTTTTTGCGATTACTAAAATGGCAAAAGATTTTGTAAACAGTTTCGATCACAGTCCATTTTTGGTCGAGGTAAGACTATACTGAATAATAATGGCTTTTTCCAGCCGTAGAGAACTCCTTTTTTGCTTATATTAAGTTTACTTCAATTCACGGTTAAATTGTCCTAATCAAAAGAATAAATTTATCCTGTGTTTAAATTTTGTTTCTCCAAGCTGGATTAGCACTATCCAAGGATTAAACTAAAGGTTAAATTTAACCCACTAGCGAGGTGAATTAACGTGCTAATCGGATGAAAATGCGGACAAACAAGTCAAAATGGCGGACATTTTGCTTAAAGTACTGGGCCCGGTACGGAATGCTCTGAGTAGTTACCAAATATGGACGGACCATTCTTCGGCGATACGCCAACTTTTTAGTTTTTTACACGACTAGTGCGAAGGAAGAAGTCTCAACATTTGTGCTCTCAGAAATAGAATCGTTTCATGCTGTAATGTAAAAATGAAAGATCAGTGATTCAGTGATGCCTGATTCAGTAAGCTTCGCCCAGCGTACAAATCTCATTTTAATTTAATCATTTTTGTTAGTCTTCATAGAAGACAAGTATAGTTGAGATATAACTATCGGGCTTTCTGTTTCTCTTTATTCAACAACAAGTTCGCATCAATTTTGTAGGAAACGATCTTCGCAGCGCAGCAACATTTGGACCATTTTAGGATTTGACATTTTAAATTTAAGTTTTTAATCTTATTGTAATTAATATACTCGCGTCTCATAAGTTTAGGATTTGAACTTTTATTATACTGCATATTTGTATTCATAATTTTATTTTCTGAGGGCCACAAGTTTATTAGCCTTTGGTTATTAAGCGTTTAACCCTCGTTAAATAATGTCTATTATTATTATATATTATTATTATTATTATTAGTCTTCACGTAATGTTTGCTTAGAGTCCTTAGGGCCGTGACCAAACCATGGTCCTGGGGCACTAGAGGATAGCCAGTTTTTTGCTTGATAGCACCCTCCTAAAAATGTTTATTAATATTATTATTATTATTATTATTATTATTATTATCACTATTATCATAACCATCATAATTATCCCTTCCCTTCCCTAATACTCCAGCTACAGACCGGTTTTACTAGCTTAATGGAGTTTAATCGAAGGATAGTTAAACGGTGAATAAACACAATTTTATTCCTCGATTAATTATCCCGCTAACCTCGGGTTATGTTATTCGGGTTTTGAACAACCGGGGTCTGGCCTTCATTTGGCAGAGTCTGCATTTTACGCGAAAATACGGTGGAGAGCAGATGCTATGGAGTTGTACGCATCTAGAGTCATTCTGTTCAAATAGAAACTCTCTCAACAGTTACAGCTTTAGTTACAACATGTGCTTATCCAATTCTATATTTTTTTCAGACTTTCGATGACGGTGCTACTGTACTGACGAAGTGTTCAGTAGAAAGACTACAATCCATCCTGAGCCCAGATGAAGCCAAGAACAACCGGCTGATCGTCAGCAGTTACAAGAACGCCGTCCAGCAGTTTTGTAATGAAGGCAAAAGTGACGACAAGATCATGATTGTCGCCTTCGAGAAGGAGTCCAGCGATCCCTCTGGCTTGATTTTGCTCAAAAAACGGAGTTACGAAGCCAGCAAATTAACATCTATTTCAGGGCATGCAGTTGCCAGCGACATGAGGGCCACGACCCGGAAACTGATGTGGGAGGTCAGCTATTGTGTTAGAAGAGCTGACAAGCGTTCCTTGTGTTTAGGAGACATTCTTCTTTCCTGTGCCATAGAAGAGGTTAGAAATAGAGCGAAGAATGATCCCCACGGAGCTAGTACCTACATCTGGCTTGTTCTAGCAGGAGGATTCTCCAATGTACCTGCTCTACGCCTGTATCTGGCACATGGGTTTGAGATCATTGGTGTTTACGAAGTAGAAAGCGAGGTCTTGATGGCAGTACGTAATGTTGGTGACGAAAGCACACGTAGGGTTTTAAAGCAGGTGAAAGGCAAATTGGAAAGCACTTTCCTTCTACCTGTCCTTAAGAATGCTGCCGCTGTACAGCCAGCGATAACATGGATGGCGCCCAATGACATTTTCGCAACCAGCAGCACCGGGGAAAGCCAAGAAAGCCAAAGTACAGAGGTTTCTGGGGTGAAGTTATTCTCACAACAGTCTTCTGTAGCTACGGGAAAAGCAACGGCAGAAAGCGAGTTGCAGGCTACATCCAGCAGTAGCAAGCTCGAAACCCAGATAGCGTGTCCTCACGAAACCCAGGAAGACCAATTTTCTGACGAGGAAGTTATCTGCGAACAATCACTCGAAATCCATATGGCGAGTCCTCAAGAAACCCAGGAGGACGAAATCCAGATGGCGACTCCTCAAGAAACCCAGGAAGACCAATTTCCGCATTCAGGAGTTTCTGACGAGGAAGTTATCTCCGAACAATCACCTGCGGCTACAAAAGTAGGAGACAACCCAGTAGAACAAGAAGATGAAGAGGACGAGGTAAGCAAATAAAAACTAAGACTTAAAGAGGAGAGGTTCTCGGGCCACTAGATCGTTACTGAGATAGAAAGCTACACAGTGAAACCTCCATATAAGAAAGTTCTGCATTGCTAAAAAAAAAACGTTTAACAGTGCTTTTGACCCTATGTTCTTGATCAGTAGAGTTCTACTGGTATACTAATGCAAATGCTGTAATCGGATTGACTGAGCCATTGAACACTATCAGCCATTAGTGTGCAGTGGCTGGAGATCGTCTTGGAAATGGCGACTTTTTTTCGTTTTTCCAAAGTTTTGGAGGAAAATTTTGATGCAAATGGATAATTGAATTTCTGACAAGCCTAAACGAAGGACATTTAGGGTTTCTTGACTTTTAAAAAAGTTGAAATTATTGAAAAAGCTGATGCGCAACTTCGATTTTAAATGGCACTTAAATCCGAGCGATCTTTTTCAGGCGCAAAGTTTAATAATGCGTCAAGAAATAATTGGAAACCGTTATTTGAAGTAAATTTTAGTAAGAGTTCTACTAAAACAATTAGATTATGCGCTCTCGATAGTTGGTTCGGCCATCGGCCTCATCAACTATCACCTTATAGAAATCTGGAGCTCATAATCTAATTGTTAAATAGAACAATGCATACAATATCTCTGTCTCATTGTCCTACGCACCAGGAATACGAGGACACGGCGGGCACTAAGAAAGGTACAAGTTGCGCTGTGCACGATGACGCGCAAGTCGGTGTTGATTCTAGACTTAATATTGTTTCGCAAGTGATCCGTGGTTTGGAAGGAAATAGGGAACTTTCCTCAGACGTTCGCGCCTCCTACACTCAATCTAAATTTTCACCATGTATGCAGGAATTATTTACTTCCTAAGACCTCGCCCTGATTAGTTTGTTGACGCTGCGCGCTTGGCGCGTTAGCTCTTTATGCCGGCTAGAGGTTGACCAGAAACTCGTAGCGTTGATATAGAATCTCTCTTAATTGCAATTCGCACAAAAGTCCTGATGGTTATTCTAATATTGTATCTTACTTGTAGGAGGAAAGTGAAAGCGAGACGCCAAGCCAGCCAAAAAGAAGAAAAAGGGCACATGGTTCACTAAAACAACGAGTAGCTAGAATTGTCGGTGGTGAAACTCAAGAAGATCTCGAGCGGTACGTGTCTAGCTTGGAGTTCAGGTCTTACAGAAGACAATTTGAATCTCTTGCACGCGCAAAGCGTTTTAAGATGCGTGGAAGGAATTCCGCAACAAGAAATGATACAAAACATAGTATCTATGACTGAGAAATTGAAGGGAGATATTTCCCATCCTTTTCTGCAGCAACTACAATTAGCTAGACAGCTTGAGAGCTTAAGCAAAATTCGAGATGAGCATATCTTGAATACTGCGAAGTGGCTGATTGACGAAGGAATGGTATCGTTAAAAATTACAGCATGGAGGGATATCGTACGGATTGCCTGGATTGTTTACCGTTACCCCGTACTAGGCCAAGTGCAATTAAGTTGGTCAGAAGCAAAGATTGTGCTGCCTGCTTTGCGAGATCTTTTTGATGAAAAGGTCGCGAGAAACGAGCCCTTGCCTAACAACGTAATCAGGGCACAGCAGTCCAGATGTGACGCACCGTACCTGCGCATTTCCCTTGAATTTCCAAACACACCTCCCGGGGATGGGGATGGATTATGTGACCTTAGAGTTACACAGCTACATGGCGTGTTTGTTAATGACGAAAAAGTAAACGGTGTTCAGGAAATCAATTTTGTCCAACGGGTCTACCCCAGTTCGTTCGATCAGATCGAAGGAGTCCCAGCAGATTTTGTTGAAATGCGAAGCAGGCTATTAGGCTTTGACACACAGAGGCGCCAAGGGGTCCCGGAAGAAGGGACTGTCAAGTACCACAACCTCTGTGGCGCGAGGGAAGACAATTTTTACAGGAGAACTCCAGGGACTCAAAGGAGACATAGATTGCGATCAGGCGAGAATCCTGGGTGACTGTTATGGTGTGGACATCTATAACAGGCTATTGCTGGACATTCGTGGTGTCTATAACGCGGAAACGCTGCCAGAGGAAGATGAGCCTGTTCCAACACTACAAAGGCTTGAGATGGCCAAAAGGGCATTGCGTACAGGATATGCTTTTCCGACAAATCACTATTTTGTCACGAATGATTTGTGGCAAGAATTTCAGGAGGCTATCCGACAAAGAAAAGGCGGTTTCTCCGGAGAGCAGTTTGTTCATCCCTCTCTTTGCAGGAGGGAACGATACAGGATGGAAGTTAATGCAAATGCCAGGAGACGAAACAGGTATGCTGAATAAATAGCTTTCATTACTGATTGTTTCTATCAGTGAACATAAGAGCAGGAGTCTGCCTGGAGATCCTATGAAGATTTGGCAAGGACGAGGAGAGAGCTGTATTAAAGGACACTGTCACGATATATTTGCCAAAAGCTGTTATAAATTCACCAAATGGTCCCTACATTTATGTAATAACTTAATTAGCTCTAACTAAACGATTAAAAGCAATTTCGTTACGAACATCGACACAGCAGCATCATTTTTTGCACACTTTGAACGATTTTCCAGCCAAACTTGAATTTTTTTAACCTGACAGCCTAACGCTTTTTAAAAAATCCATATTGCAATCCGTTTCCATCCTCGCTATTGTTAGCCATTCTCACTTCCTAGTGGGTTTTAATCATTTGTCGGGTACTGCTCTGCAAAATAAAACTATAATTGTTCAGCTTCCAGTGAATGTGAAACGACCAATTTATTTTCCGTTAAACGTGATCTCGACCCCCTTTACCACCCTCAGTGGTAAGTGCAGTGTCCCTTTAATAATAACTTGCCCTCTCGTGAAACCTGGTATAGGTTTGATATATGAAGGAGCTGTGAAGTTCTGTGACATTATCCTTGCCTGGAGATCTTCATAGTATTTGGCACCAGGGTCGAGATGGTGAACAGAAGGCTTTGGAGTCTAGATATAACAAATATGTATATTTTTGACCCACGATTTTTTGCAATATAAAAATATATAGTCCAATTTACGATTGAATTGACGAGTGCATCCTTCTAAATTCATACGTTTTCTAATTTTATCATTTTCCTTATACACCCATTCTCAGCTAACAGGGACCATTGATGTCACACGCTTTGAGCTTTCTTTTATTTTCCTATCTGACATTCTATATCACTGAAATGTATTTTATTTAGATCTTAAATACCAAACGACATACCCAGAGAAATGTCATTGAATTAGCTTTTCAGGTTACTCTTTAGTAAATATTTGTATTATCCCTAGTTGCTGAAAATAGGTTGTCACATGGCAGAAAATTTCTTTTCAAATGTCCTTTAAGCCAGTTAACGCTTTGACTTTCCAATGAAACCATGCTCATTTTGTACATATTTCACATAAGTTTTATATTGAACACATTCTCCGTTATCTGTAACGGTAATTTACATTAAGCAACAACACATGTTATTATCCATTTAGAAGTGTATAAAAATATTTAAAAGATGATTTGAAAAGTTAAAGGTTACCAGTTCCCAGAAATAACTAAAAACCTAAAAATGTCAGGCAACTGGTTTAAATAATGTAAATTAAATGTTTACAGCGGAGGTAATATAGTTATACAAAAAAATATGTTAAAATTATCCTCATGATTAGGACAAAGATTGTTTCTTCCGGATACGATGTTTCAAAGGCGGATTTTTTCAACGTCGTATATAATGCAGTGCGCAAGTTCCGAGGACACGCAAATCTAACGACTCTGCCGTATTCCCAGCTAAAGCGACTAGCAGAACACCTTCTGAAGGGTGAGGCAATAGACAGACAGCCACAACTCACAGTACC
>NW_027670579.1:0-2500 GCF_964199315.1 Orbicella franksi
CACTGTCCCTATCTACTATCTAGCGAAACCGCAGCAAAGGGAACGGACTTTGTAAAATCAGCGGGGAAAGAAGACCCTGTTGAGCTTGACTCTAGTCTGACCTTGTGAAAAGACATGAGAGGTGTAGAATAAGTGGGAGCAGTTCGCTGCGCCGGTGAAATACCACTACTCTTATCGTTTTTTTACTTATTGGATGGAGCGGAGGCGAACCGCAAGGTTCACTTTCTGGACTTAAGCCGCCCGCTCGCGGGTGGCGATCCGAGTCCAAGACACCGTCAGGTTGGGAGTTTGGCTGGGGCGGCACATCTGTCAAATGATAACGCAGGTGTCCTAAGGTGAGCTCAATGAGAACAGAAATCTCATGTAGAACAAAAGGGTAAAAGCTCACTTGATTTTGATTTTCAGTATGAATACAAACCGTGAAAGCGTGGCCTATCGATCCTTTAGTCTTTAGGAGTTTTAAGCTAGAGGTGTCAGAAAAGTTACCACAGGGATAACTGGCTTGTGGCAGCCAAGCGTTCATAGCGACGTTGCTTTTTGATCCTTCGATGTCGGCTCTTCCTATCATTGCGAAGCAGAATTCGCCAAGTGATGGATTGTTCACCCACCAATAGGGAACGTGAGCTGGGTTTAGACCGTCGTGAGACAGGTTAGTTTTACCCTACTGATGAAGTGTTGTTGCAATAGTAATTCTGCTCAGTACGAGAGGAACCGCAGATTCAGACAATTGGCATTTGCACTTGGCTGAAAAGCCAATGGTGCGAAGCTACCATCTGTTGGATTATGACTGAACGCCTCTAAGTCAGAATCCGTGCTAGAAAGCAACGATGATTACCTCCAGAGAACTTTAGGCGAACCAGAATAGAGGACTTCGGTCCTCATGCGTCCCAAGGTGCCAAGGAGGACAAGAACCTCCAAGGCACTACCGATAGCAAATTCTAATGTTTCTGGAGATAAATCCTTTGCAGACGACTTAAATAAAGAACGGGGTATTGTAAGTTGTAGAGTAGCCTTGTTGCTACGATCTTCTGAGATTAAGCCTTTGTTCTAAGATTTGTTAAAAACATCTCTTTTTTTTCTTCAAGTCCAACAAGGCTCCCCTCCTCTGCCACTGCCAGGAGGGTGCCAAAGAAGAAGTGGTGCCTGCAGGCTTGGGCTAACTTGTGGCAGCCAAGTGATGGAAAGGAGGCCACGTCTGGTCTGGGACGTGGCTGTCAATTTTTTTTAAAGTCCAAAAGGCTCCCCTCGCTTGGGACCTGGCAGTGAAAATTTTTTCTAAGTCCGAAAGGCTCCTCTCGTTTCAAATGGTGAAACGAGGGGAGCCTTTTGGACTTAGAAAAATTTGACCGCCCGGTCCCAAACGACGGGAGACTTTCTGGACTTAGAGTTATTTGACCAGAAACATCTCAAGGCAAAGAGGGGAGCCCTTTTGACTTGCACTAACATGACCTCGAACGAGGGGAGCCTTTTGGACTTAGAGTTAGGGTAACGGTTAGCTTAGGGTTAGGGTTAGGGTTAGCTTAGCGTTAGGCCTAGGTAGGCTTAGCGTTCGGTTAGGCTTAGGTAGGCTTAGCGTTCGGTTAGGCCTAGGTAGGCTTAGCGTTAGGTTAGGCTTAGGTAGGCTTAGCGTTAGGTTAGGGTTAAACTTGGCTAAACTTGGCGCCTGCACGTAACTCGAGCTGGCCAATAGGTTGGCGCAAAAAGTTTTGAAATGGTGAAAATCTTAAGTGTGCTTATAGAATAGGGGGACTGACGCCCACTTTTAAGATAGTGGTGCACACCCCCGTTAATTATGATGTGAGAGCGCCAAACTTGGCGCCTGCACGTAACTCGAGCTGGCCAATTGTTTCGCGCAAAACGTTTTGAAAATGGTGAAAATCTTAAGAGTGCTTATGGTATATGGGCACTAACGCCCAGTTTTAAGATAGTGTAGCAAATCCCCTTAACGATGATGTGACAGCGCCAAACTTGGCGCCTGCACGTAACTCGAGCTGGCCAATAGTTTGCCGCAAAACGTTTTGAAAGTGGTAAAAATCTTAAGGGTGCTTATAGATTAGGGGGACCGACGCCCAGTTTTAAGATAGTGTAGCACACCCCCCTTAACGATGATGTGACAGCGCCAAACTTGGCGCCTGCACGTAACTCGAGCTGGCCAATAGTTTGCCGCAAAAAGGTTTGAAAATGGTGAAAATCTTAAGGGTGCTTATAGATAAGGGGGACCGACGCCCAGTTTTAAGATAGTGTAGCACACCCCCCTTAACGATGATGTGACAGCGCCAAACTGGGCGCCTGCACGTAACTCGAGCTGGCCAATAGTTTGCCGCAAAAAGTTTTGAAAATGGTGAAAATCTTAAGGGTGCTTATAGATAAGGGGGACCGACGCCCAGTTTTAAGATAGTGTAGCACACCCCCCTTAACGATGATGTGACAGCGCCAAACTTGGCGCCTGCACGTAACTCGAGCTGGCCAATAGTTTGCCGCAAAAAGTTTTGAAAATGGT
>NW_027670582.1:0-2500 GCF_964199315.1 Orbicella franksi
GATTGTTCACCCACCAATAGGGAACGTGAGCTGGGTTTAGACCGTCGTGAGACAGGTTAGTTTTACCCTACTGATGAAGTGTTGTTGCAATAGTAATTCTGCTCAGTACGAGAGGAACCGCAGATTCAGACAATTGGCATTTGCACTTGGCTGAAAAGCCAATGGTGCGAAGCTACCATCTGTTGGATTATGACTGAACGCCTCTAAGTCAGAATCCGTGCTAGAAAGCAACGATGATTACCTCCAGAGAACTTTAGGCGAACCAGAATAGAGGACTTCGGTCCTCATGCGTCCCAAGGTGCCAAGGAGGACAAGAACCTCCAAGGCACTACCGATAGCAAATTCTAATGTTTCTGGAGATAAATCCTTTGCAGACGACTTAAATAAAGAACGGGGTATTGTAAGTTGTAGAGTAGCCTTGTTGCTACGATCTTCTGAGATTAAGCCTTTGTTCTAAGATTTGTTAAAAACATCTCTTTTTTTTCTTCAAGTCCAACAAGGCTCCCCTCCTCTGCCACTGCCAGGAGGGTGCCAAAGAAGAAGTGGTGCCTGCAGGCTTGGGCTAACTTGTGGCAGCCAAGTGATGGAAAGGAGGCCACGTCTGGTCTGGGACGTGGCTGTCAATTTTTTTTAAAGTCCAAAAGGCTCCCCTCGCTTGGGACCTGGCAGTGAAAATTTTTTCTAAGTCCGAAAGGCTCCTCTCGTTTCAAATGGTGAAACGAGGGGAGCCTTTTGGACTTAGAAAAATTTGACCGCCCGGTCCCAAACGACGGGAGACTTTCTGGACTTAGAGTTATTTGACCAGAAACATCTCAAGGCAAAGAGGGGAGCCCTTTTGACTTGCACTAACATGACCTCGAACGAGGGGAGCCTTTTGGACTTAGAGTTAGGGTAACGGTTAGCTTAGGGTTAGGGTTAGGGTTAGCTTAGCGTTAGGCCTAGGTAGGCTTAGCGTTCGGTTAGGCTTAGGTAGGCTTAGCGTTCGGTTAGGCCTAGGTAGGCTTAGCGTTAGGTTAGGCTTAGGTAGGCTTAGCGTTAGGTTAGGGTTAAACTTGGCTAAACTTGGCGCCTGCACGTAACTCGAGCTGGCCAATAGGTTGGCGCAAAAAGTTTTGAAATGGTGAAAATCTTAAGTGTGCTTATAGAATAGGGGGACTGACGCCCACTTTTAAGATAGTGGTGCACACCCCCGTTAATTATGATGTGAGAGCGCCAAACTTGGCGCCTGCACGTAACTCGAGCTGGCCAATTGTTTCGCGCAAAACGTTTTGAAAATGGTGAAAATCTTAAGAGTGCTTATGGTATATGGGCACTAACGCCCAGTTTTAAGATAGTGTAGCAAATCCCCTTAACGATGATGTGACAGCGCCAAACTTGGCGCCTGCACGTAACTCGAGCTGGCCAATAGTTTGCCGCAAAACGTTTTGAAAGTGGTAAAAATCTTAAGGGTGCTTATAGATTAGGGGGACCGACGCCCAGTTTTAAGATAGTGTAGCACACCCCCCTTAACGATGATGTGACAGCGCCAAACTTGGCGCCTGCACGTAACTCGAGCTGGCCAATAGTTTGCCGCAAAAAGGTTTGAAAATGGTGAAAATCTTAAGGGTGCTTATAGATAAGGGGGACCGACGCCCAGTTTTAAGATAGTGTAGCACACCCCCCTTAACGATGATGTGACAGCGCCAAACTGGGCGCCTGCACGTAACTCGAGCTGGCCAATAGTTTGCCGCAAAAAGTTTTGAAAATGGTGAAAATCTTAAGGGTGCTTATAGATAAGGGGGACCGACGCCCAGTTTTAAGATAGTGTAGCACACCCCCCTTAACGATGATGTGACAGCGCCAAACTTGGCGCCTGCACGTAACTCGAGCTGGCCAATAGTTTGCCGCAAAAAGTTTTGAAAATGGTGAAAATCTTAAGGGTGCTTATAGAATAGGGGGACCGACGCCCAGTTTTAAGATAGTGTAGCACACCCCCCTTAACGATGATGTGACAGCGCCAAACTTGGCGCCTGCACGTAACTCGAGCTGGCCAATAGTTTGCCACAAAAAGTTTTGAAAATGGTGAAAATCTTAAGGGTGCTTATAGAATAGGGGGACCGACGCCCAGTTTTAAGATAGTGTAGCACACCCCCCTTAACGATGACGTGACAGCGCCAAACTTGGCGCCTGCACGTAACTCGAGCTGGCCAATAGTTTGCCGCACAAAGTTTTGAAAAAGTGTAAAATCCCAATTTTGCGCTCTTTAGGGTGTGGTCTTTGAGCTTCGGGTTTTCGTCGGGAAATTTCGGCAATCATCGGTCATCTTCGTGGAAATCTCTTCGTTTTCGTAACTCTGACATGCAGACGCACGTTTGGAATGCCATGGGGAGCGCTTTGGAGCAGTTTCGAAAAATCGAAATTTTCGACATTTTTCTAAGTGTCTAAACTTGGTTGGGGGAATAGACGGTTTCGGGTTATAATGTAGGGCAGGCATCGGGAAAGACCGAAAGAGCAATTGAGC
>NW_027670584.1:0-27487 GCF_964199315.1 Orbicella franksi
CAAGAGTCACTTCTCAACTTTCTTAAGAGTTTCAAATGAGAATCAATTCAATGAGAATAAAAATTATAAGGTCTGATTAACTAAGAAATTCTCAAGACATCTATGACACGCGCTGACTTGAAAATTAAGGCTTCAAAGCCTGATGGCATGTACAATAAAAGGCAAGTCTGCAGCTTTGATCATGCACCCCCCTCCCTATTAATTCACTTCTCAACTTTCTATCAAGAGTTCAAATGAGAATAAATTCACTGAGAATAAACTAAGATCCTATTCAGAGGGATCCAAGAGTCACTTCTCAACTTTCTTAAGAGTTCAAATGAGAATCAATTCAATGAGAATAAAAATTATAAGGTCTGATTAACTAAGAAATTCTCAAGACATCTATGACACGCGCTGACTTGAAAATTAAGGCTTCAAAGCCTGATGGCATGTACAATAAAAGGCAAGTCTGCAGCTTTGATCATGCACCCCCCTCCCTATTAATTCACTTCTCAACTTTCTATCAAGAGTTCAAATGAGAATAAATTCACTGAGAATAAACTAAGATCCTATTCAGAGGGATCCAAGAGTCACTTCTCAACTTTCTTAAGAGTTCAAATGAGAATCAATTCAATGAGAATAAAAATTATAAGGTCTGATTAACTAAGAAATTCTCAAGACATCTATGACACGCGCTGACTTGAAAATTAAGGCTTCAAAGCCTGATGGCATGTACAATAAAAAGGCAAGTCTGCAGCTTTGATCATGCACCCCCCTCCCTATTAATTCACTTCTCAACTTTCTATCAAGAGTTCAAATGAGAATAAATTCACTGAGAATAAACTAAGATCCTATTCAGAGGGATCCAAGAGTCACTTCTCAACTTTCTTAAGAGTTCAAATGAGAATCAATTCAATGAGAATAAAAATTATAAGGTCTGATTAACTAAGAAATTCTCAAGACATCTATGACACGCGCTGACTTGAAAATTAAGGCTTCAAAGCCTGATGGCATGTACAATAAAAGGCAAGTCTGCAGCTTTGATCATGCACCCCCCTCCCTATTAATTCACTTCTCAACTTTCTATCAAGAGTTTCAAATGAGAATAAATTCACTGAGAATAAACTAAGATCCTATTCAGAGGGATCCAAGAGTCACTTCTCAACTTTCTTAAGAGTTCAAATGAGAATCAATTCAATGAGAATAAAAATTATAAGGTCTGATTAACTAAGAAATTCTCAAGACATCTATGACACGCGCTGACTTGAAAATTAAGGCTTCAAAGCCTGATGGCATGTACAATAAAAGGCAAGTCTGCAGCTTTGATCATGCACCCCCCTCCCTATTAATTCACTTCTCAACTTTCTATCAAGAGTTCAAATGAGAATAAATTCACTGAGAATAAACTAAGATCCTATTCAGAGGGATCCAAGAGTCACTTCTCAACTTTCTTAAGAGTTCAAATGAGAATCAATTCAATGAGAATAAAAATTATAAGGTCTGATTAACTAAGAAATTCTCAAGACATCTATGACACGCGCTGACTTGAAAATTAAGGCTTCAAAGCCTGATGGCATGTACAATAAAAGGCAAGTCTGCAGCTTTGATCATGCACCCCCCTCCCTATTAATTCACTTCTCAACTTTCTATCAAGAGTTCAAATGAGAATAAATTCACTGAGAATAAACTAAGATCCTATTCAGAGGGATCCAAGAGTCACTTCTCAACTTTCTTAAGAGTTCAAATGAGAATCAATTCAATGAGAATAAAAATTATAAGGTCTGATTAACTAAGAAATTCTCAAGACATCTATGACACGCGCTGACTTGAAAATTAAGGCTTCAAAGCCTGATGGCATGTACAACAAAAGGCAAGTCTGCAGCTTTGATCATGCACCCCCCTCCCTATTAATTCACTTCTCAACTTTCTATCAAGAGTTCAAATGAGAATAAATTCACTGAGAATAAACTAAGATCCTATTCAGAGGGATCCAAGAGTCACTTCTCAACTTTCTTAAGAGTTTCAAATGAGAATCAATTCAATGAGAATAAAAATTATAAGGTCTGATTAACTAAGAAATTCTCAAGACATCTATGACACGCGCTGACTTGAAAATTAAGGCTTCAAAGCCTGATGGCATGTACAATAAAAGGCAAGTCTGCAGCTTTGATCATGCACCCCCCTCCCTATTAATTCACTTCTCAACTTTCTATCAAGAGTTCAAATGAGAATAAATTCACTGAGAATAAACTAAGATCCTATTCAGAGGGATCCAAGAGTCACTTCTCAACTTTCTTAAGAGTTCAAATGAGAATCAATTCAATGAGAATAAAAATTATAAGGTCTGATTAACTAAGAAATTCTCAAGACATCTATGACACGCGCTGACTTGAAAATTAAGGCTTCAAAGCCTGATGGCATGTACAATAAAAGGCAAGTCTGCAGCTTTGATCATGCACCCCCCCTCCCTATTAATTCACTTCTCAACTTTCTATCAAGAGTTCAAATGAGAATAAATTCACTGAGAATAAACTAAGATCCTATTCAGAGGGATCCAAGAGTCACTTCTCAACTTTCTTAAGAGTTCAAATGAGAATCAATTCAATGAGAATAAAAATTATAAGGTCTGATTAACTAAGAAATTCTCAAGACATCTATGACACGCGCTGACTTGAAAATTAAGGCTTCAAAGCCTGATGGCATGTACAATAAAAGGCAAGTCTGCAGCTTTGATCATGCACCCCCCTCCCTATTAATTCACTTCTCAACTTTCTATCAAGAGTTCAAATGAGAATAAATTCACTGAGAATAAACTAAGATCCTATTCAGAGGGATCCAAGAGTCACTTCTCAACTTTCTTAAGAGTTCAAATGAGAATCAATTCAATGAGAATAAAAATTATAAGGTCTGATTAACTAAGAAATTCTCAAGACATCTATGACACGCGCTGACTTGAAAATTAAGGCTTCAAAGCCTGATGGCATGTACAATAAAAGGCAAGTCTGCAGCTTTGATCATGCACCCCCCTCCCTATTAATTCACTTCTCAACTTTCTATCAAGAGTTCAAATGAGAATAAATTCACTGAGAATAAACTAAGATCCTATTCAGAGGGATCCAAGAGTCACTTCTCAACTTTCTTAAGAGTTCAAATGAGAATCAATTCAATGAGAATAAAAATTATAAGGTCTGATTAACTAAGAAATTCTCAAGACATCTATGACACGCGCTGACTTGAAAATTAAGGCTTCAAAGCCTGATGGCATGTACAACAAAAGGCAAGTCTGCAGCTTTGATCATGCACCCCCCTCCCTATTAATTCACTTCTCAACTTTCTATCAAGAGTTCAAATGAGAATAAATTCACTGAGAATAAACTAAGATCCTATTCAGAGGGATCCAAGAGTCACTTCTCAACTTTCTTAAGAGTTCAAATGAGAATCAATTCAATGAGAATAAAAATTATAAGGTCTGATTAACTAAGAAATTCTCAAGACATCTATGACACGCGCTGACTTGAAAATTAAGGCTTCAAAGCCTGATGGCATGTACAATAAAAGGCAAGTCTGCAGCTTTGATCATGCACCCCCCCTCCCTATTAATTCACTTCTCAACTTTCTATCAAGAGTTCAAATGAGAATAAATTCACTGAGAATAAACTAAGATCCTATTCAGAGGGATCCAAGAGTCACTTCTCAACTTTCTTAAGAGTTCAAATGAGAATCAATTCAATGAGAATAAAAATTATAAGGTCTGATTAACTAAGAAATTCTCAAGACATCTATGACACGCGCTGACTTGAAAATTAAGGCTTCAAAGCCTGATGGCATGTACAATAAAAGGCAAGTCTGCAGCTTTGATCATGCACCCCCCCTCCCTATTAATTCACTTCTCAACTTTCTATCAAGAGTTCAAATGAGAATAAATTCACTGAGAATAAACTAAGATCCTATTCAGAGGGATCCAAGAGTCACTTCTCAACTTTCTTAAGAGTTCAAATGAGAATCAATTCAATGAGAATAAAAATTATAAGGTCTGATTAACTAAGAAATTCTCAAGACATCTATGACACGCGCTGACTTGAAAATTAAGGCTTCAAAGCCTGATGGCATGTACAATAAAAGGCAAGTCTGCAGCTTTGATCATGCACCCCCCTCCCTATTAATTCACTTCTCAACTTTCTATCAAGAGTTCAAATGAGAATAAATTCACTGAGAATAAACTAAGATCCTATTCAGAGGGATCCAAGAGTCACTTCTCAACTTTCTTAAGAGTTCAAATGAGAATCAATTCAATGAGAATAAAAATTATAAGGTCTGATTAACTAAGAAATTCTCAAGACATCTATGACACGCGCTGACTTGAAAAATTAAGGCTTCAAAGCCTGATGGCATGTACAATAAAAGGCAAGTCTGCAGCTTTGATCATGCACCCCCCTCCCTATTAATTCACTTCTCAACTTTCTATGAAGAGTTCAAATGAGAATAAATTCACTGAGAATAAACTAAGATCCTATTCAGAGGGATCCAAGAGTCACTTCTCAACTTTCTTAAGAGTTCAAATGAGAATCAATTCAATGAGAATAAAAATTATAAGGTCTGATTAACTAAGAAATTCTCAAGACATCTATGACACGCGCTGACTTGAAAATTAAGGCTTCAAAGCCTGATGGCATGTACAATAAAAGGCAAGTCTGCAGCTTTGATCATGCACCCCCCTCCCTATTAATTCACTTCTCAACTTTCTATCAAGAGTTCAAATGAGAATAAATTCACTGAGAATAAAACTAAGATCCTATTCAGAGGGATCCAAGAGTCACTTTCTCAACTTTCTTAAGAGTTCAAATGAGAATCAATTCAATGAGAATAAAAATTATAAGGTCTGATTAACTAAGAAATTCTCAAGACATCTATGACACGCGCTGACTTGAAAATTAAGGCTTCAAAGCCTGATGGCATGTACAATAAAAGGCAAGTCTGCAGCTTTGATCATGCACCCCCCTCCCTATTAATTCACTTCTCAACTTTCTATCAAGAGTTCAAATGAGAATAAATTCACTGAGAATAAACTAAGATCCTATTCAGAGGGATCCAAGAGTCACTTCTCAACTTTCTTAAGAGTTCAAATGAGAATCAATTCAATGAGAATAAAAATTATAAGGTCTGATTAACTAAGAAATTCTCAAGACATCTATGACACGCGCTGACTTGAAAATTAAGGCTTCAAAGCCTGATGGCATGTACAATAAAAGGCAAGTCTGCAGCTTTGATCATGCACCCCCCTCCCTATTAATTCACTTCTCAACTTTCTATCAAGAGTTCAAATGAGAATAAATTCACTGAGAATAAACTAAGATCCTATTCAGAGGGATCCAAGAGTCACTTCTCAACTTTCTTAAGAGTTCAAATGAGAATCAATTCAATGAGAATAAAAATTATAAGGTCTGATTAACTAAGAAATTCTCAAGACATCTATGACACGCGCTGACTTGAAAATTAAGGCTTCAAAGCCTGATGGCATGTACAATAAAAGGCAAGTCTGCAGCTTTGATCATGCACCCCCCTCCCTATTAATTCACTTCTCAACTTTCTATGAAGAGTTCAAATGAGAATAAATTCACTGAGAATAAACTAAGATCCTATTCAGAGGGATCCAAGAGTCACTTCTCAACTTTCTTAAGAGTTCAAATGAGAATCAATTCAATGAGAATAAAAATTATAAGGTCTGATTAACTAAGAAATTCTCAAGACATCTATGACACGCGCTGACTTGAAAATTAAGGCTTCAAAGCCTGATGGCATGTACAATAAAAGGCAAGTCTGCAGCTTTGATCATGCACCCCCCTCCCTATTAATTCACTTCTCAACTTTCTATCAAGAGTTCAAATGAGAATAAATTCACTGAGAATAAACTAAGATCCTATTCAGAGGGATCCAAGAGTCACTTCTCAACTTTCTTAAGAGTTCAAATGAGAATCAATTCAATGAGAATAAAAATTATAAGGTCTGATTAACTAAGAAATTCTCAAGACATCTATGACACGCGCTGACTTGAAAATTAAGGCTTCAAAGCCTGATGGCATGTACAATAAAAGGCAAGTCTGCAGCTTTGATCATGCACCCCCCTCCCTATTAATTCACTTCTCAACTTTCTATCAAGAGTTCAAATGAGAATAAATTCACTGAGAATAAACTAAGATCCTATTCAGAGGGATCCAAGAGTCACTTCTCAACTTTCTTAAGAGTTCAAATGAGAATCAATTCAATGAGAATAAAAATTATAAGGTCTGATTAACTAAGAAATTCTCAAGACATCTATGACACGCGCTGACTTGAAAATTAAGGCTTCAAAGCCTGATGGCATGTACAATAAAAGGCAAGTCTGCAGCTTTGATCATGCACCCCCCTCCCTATTAATTCACTTCTCAACTTTCTATCAAGAGTTCAAATGAGAATAAATTCACTGAGAATAAACTAAGATCCTATTCAGAGGGATCCAAGAGTCACTTCTCAACTTTCTTAAGAGTTCAAATGAGAATCAATTCAATGAGAATAAAAATTATAAGGTCTGATTAACTAAGAAATTCTCAAGACATCTATGACACGCGCTGACTTGAAAATTAAGGCTTCAAAGCCTGATGGCATGTACAATAAAAGGCAAGTCTGCAGCTTTGATCATGCACCCCCCTCCCTATTAATTCACTTCTCAACTTTCTATCAAGAGTTCAAATGAGAATAAATTCACTGAGAATAAACTAAGATCCTATTCAGAGGGATCCAAGAGTCACTTCTCAACTTTCTTAAGAGTTCAAATGAGAATCAATTCAATGAGAATAAAAATTATAAGGTCTGATTAACTAAGAAATTCTCAAGACATCTATGACACGCGCTGACTTGAAAATTAAGGCTTCAAAGCCTGATGGCATGTACAATAAAAGGCAAGTCTGCAGCTTTGATCATGCACCCCCCTCCCTATTAATTCACTTCTCAACTTTCTATCAAGAGTTCAAATGAGAATAAATTCACTGAGAATAAACTAAGATCCTATTCAGAGGGATCCAAGAGTCACTTCTCAACTTTCTTAAGAGTTCAAATGAGAATCAATTCAATGAGAATAAAAATTATAAGGTCTGATTAACTAAGAAATTCTCAAGACATCTATGACACGCGCTGACTTGAAAATTAAGGCTTCAAAGCCTGATGGCATGTACAATAAAAGGCAAGTCTGCAGCTTTGATCATGCACCCCCCTCCCTATTAATTCACTTCTCAACTTTCTATCAAGAGTTCAAATGAGAATAAATTCACTGAGAATAAACTAAGATCCTATTCAGAGGGATCCAAGAGTCACTTCTCAACTTTCTTAAGAGTTCAAATGAGAATCAATTCAATGAGAATAAAAATTATAAGGTCTGATTAACTAAGAAATTCTCAAGACATCTATGACACGCGCTGACTTGAAAATTAAGGCTTCAAAGCCTGATGGCATGTACAATAAAAGGCAAGTCTGCAGCTTTGATCATGCACCCCCCTCCCTATTAATTCACTTCTCAACTTTCTATCAAGAGTTCAAATGAGAATAAATTCACTGAGAATAAACTAAGATCCTATTCAGAGGGATCCAAGAGTCACTTCTCAACTTTCTTAAGAGTTCAAATGAGAATCAATTCAATGAGAATAAAAATTATAAGGTCTGATTAACTAAGAAATTCTCAAGACATCTATGACACGCGCTGACTTGAAAATTAAGGCTTCAAAGCCTGATGGCATGTACAATAAAAGGCAAGTCTGCAGCTTTGATCATGCACCCCCCTCCCTATTAATTCACTTCTCAACTTTCTATCAAGAGTTCAAATGAGAATAAATTCACTGAGAATAAACTAAGATCCTATTCAGAGGGATCCAAGAGTCACTTCTCAACTTTCTTAAGAGTTCAAATGAGAATCAATTCAATGAGAATAAAAATTATAAGGTCTGATTAACTAAGAAATTCTCAAGACATCTATGACACGCGCTGACTTGAAAATTAAGGCTTCAAAGCCTGATGGCATGTACAATAAAAGGCAAGTCTGCAGCTTTGATCATGCACCCCCCTCCCTATTAATTCACTTCTCAACTTTCTATCAAGAGTTCAAATGAGAATAAATTCACTGAGAATAAACTAAGATCCTATTCAGAGGGATCCAAGAGTCACTTCTCAACTTTCTTAAGAGTTCAAATGAGAATCAATTCAATGAGAATAAAAATTATAAGGTCTGATTAACTAAGAAATTCTCAAGACATCTATGACACGCGCTGACTTGAAAATTAAGGCTTCAAAGCCTGATGGCATGTACAATAAAAGGCAAGTCTGCAGCTTTGATCATGCACCCCCCTCCCTATTAATTCACTTCTCAACTTTCTATCAAGAGTTCAAATGAGAATAAATTCACTGAGAATAAACTAAGATCCTATTCAGAGGGATCCAAGAGTCACTTCTCAACTTTCTTAAGAGTTCAAATGAGAATCAATTCAATGAGAATAAAAATTATAAGGTCTGATTAACTAAGAAATTCTCAAGACATCTATGACACGCGCTGACTTGAAAATTAAGGCTTCAAAGCCTGATGGCATGTACAATAAAAGGCAAGTCTGCAGCTTTGATCATGCACCCCCCTCCCTATTAATTCACTTCTCAACTTTCTATCAAGAGTTCAAATGAGAATAAATTCACTGAGAATAAACTAAGATCCTATTCAGAGGGATCCAAGAGTCACTTCTCAACTTTCTTAAGAGTTCAAATGAGAATCAATTCAATGAGAATAAAAATTATAAGGTCTGATTAACTAAGAAATTCTCAAGACATCTATGACACGCGCTGACTTGAAAATTAAGGCTTCAAAGCCTGATGGCATGTACAATAAAAGGCAAGTCTGCAGCTTTGATCATGCACCCCCCTCCCTATTAATTCACTTCTCAACTTTCTATCAAGAGTTCAAATGAGAATAAATTCACTGAGAATAAACTAAGATCCTATTCAGAGGGATCCAAGAGTCACTTCTCAACTTTCTTAAGAGTTCAAATGAGAATCAATTCAATGAGAATAAAAATTATAAGGTCTGATTAACTAAGAAATTCTCAAGACATCTATGACACGCGCTGACTTGAAAATTAAGGCTTCAAAGCCTGATGGCATGTACAATAAAAGGCAAGTCTGCAGCTTTGATCATGCACCCCCCTCCCTATTAATTCACTTCTCAACTTTCTATCAAGAGTTCAAATGAGAATAAATTCACTGAGAATAAACTAAGATCCTATTCAGAGGGATCCAAGAGTCACTTCTCAACTTTCTTAAGAGTTCAAATGAGAATCAATTCAATGAGAATAAAAATTATAAGGTCTGATTAACTAAGAAATTCTCAAGACATCTATGACACGCGCTGACTTGAAAATTAAGGCTTCAAAGCCTGATGGCATGTACAATAAAAGGCAAGTCTGCAGCTTTGATCATGCACCCCCCTCCCTATTAATTCACTTCTCAACTTTCTATCAAGAGTTCAAATGAGAATAAATTCACTGAGAATAAACTAAGATCCTATTCAGAGGGATCCAAGAGTCACTTCTCAACTTTCTTAAGAGTTCAAATGAGAATCAATTCAATGAGAATAAAAATTATAAGGTCTGATTAACTAAGAAATTCTCAAGACATCTATGACACGCGCTGACTTGAAAATTAAGGCTTCAAAGCCTGATGGCATGTACAATAAAAGGCAAGTCTGCAGCTTTGATCATGCACCCCCCTCCCTATTAATTCACTTCTCAACTTTCTATCAAGAGTTCAAATGAGAATAAATTCACTGAGAATAAACTAAGATCCTATTCAGAGGGATCCAAGAGTCACTTCTCAACTTTCTTAAGAGTTCAAATGAGAATCAATTCAATGAGAATAAAAATTATAAGGTCTGATTAACTAAGAAATTCTCAAGACATCTATGACACGCGCTGACTTGAAAATTAAGGCTTCAAAGCCTGATGGCATGTACAATAAAAGGCAAGTCTGCAGCTTTGATCATGCACCCCCCTCCCTATTAATTCACTTCTCAACTTTCTATCAAGAGTTCAAATGAGAATAAATTCACTGAGAATAAACTAAGATCCTATTCAGAGGGATCCAAGAGTCACTTCTCAACTTTCTTAAGAGTTCAAATGAGAATCAATTCAATGAGAATAAAAATTATAAGGTCTGATTAACTAAGAAATTCTCAAGACATCTATGACACGCGCTGACTTGAAAATTAAGGCTTCAAAGCCTGATGGCATGTACAATAAAAGGCAAGTCTGCAGCTTTGATCATGCACCCCCCTCCCTATTAATTCACTTCTCAACTTTCTATCAAGAGTTCAAATGAGAATAAATTCACTGAGAATAAACTAAGATCCTATTCAGAGGGATCCAAGAGTCACTTCTCAACTTTCTTAAGAGTTCAAATGAGAATCAATTCAATGAGAATAAAAATTATAAGGTCTGATTAACTAAGAAATTCTCAAGACATCTATGACACGCGCTGACTTGAAAATTAAGGCTTCAAAGCCTGATGGCATGTACAATAAAAGGCAAGTCTGCAGCTTTGATCATGCACCCCCCTCCCTATTAATTCACTTCTCAACTTTCTATCAAGAGTTCAAATGAGAATAAATTCACTGAGAATAAACTAAGATCCTATTCAGAGGGATCCAAGAGTCACTTCTCAACTTTCTTAAGAGTTCAAATGAGAATCAATTCAATGAGAATAAAAATTATAAGGTCTGATTAACTAAGAAATTCTCAAGACATCTATGACACGCGCTGACTTGAAAATTAAGGCTTCAAAGCCTGATGGCATGTACAATAAAAGGCAAGTCTGCAGCTTTGATCATGCACCCCCCTCCCTATTAATTCACTTCTCAACTTTCTATCAAGAGTTCAAATGAGAATAAATTCACTGAGAATAAACTAAGATCCTATTCAGAGGGATCCAAGAGTCACTTCTCAACTTTCTTAAGAGTTCAAATGAGAATCAATTCAATGAGAATAAAAATTATAAGGTCTGATTAACTAAGAAATTCTCAAGACATCTATGACACGCGCTGACTTGAAAATTAAGGCTTCAAAGCCTGATGGCATGTACAATAAAAGGCAAGTCTGCAGCTTTGATCATGCACCCCCCTCCCTATTAATTCACTTCTCAACTTTCTATCAAGAGTTCAAATGAGAATAAATTCACTGAGAATAAACTAAGATCCTATTCAGAGGGATCCAAGAGTCACTTCTCAACTTTCTTAAGAGTTCAAATGAGAATCAATTCAATGAGAATAAAAATTATAAGGTCTGATTAACTAAGAAATTCTCAAGACATCTATGACACGCGCTGACTTGAAAATTAAGGCTTCAAAGCCTGATGGCATGTACAATAAAAGGCAAGTCTGCAGCTTTGATCATGCACCCCCCTCCCTATTAATTCACTTCTCAACTTTCTATCAAGAGTTCAAATGAGAATAAATTCACTGAGAATAAACTAAGATCCTATTCAGAGGGATCCAAGAGTCACTTCTCAACTTTCTTAAGAGTTCAAATGAGAATCAATTCAATGAGAATAAAAATTATAAGGTCTGATTAACTAAGAAATTCTCAAGACATCTATGACACGCGCTGACTTGAAAATTAAGGCTTCAAAGCCTGATGGCATGTACAATAAAAGGCAAGTCTGCAGCTTTGATCATGCACCCCCCTCCCTATTAATTCACTTCTCAACTTTCTATCAAGAGTTCAAATGAGAATAAATTCACTGAGAATAAACTAAGATCCTATTCAGAGGGATCCAAGAGTCACTTCTCAACTTTCTTAAGAGTTCAAATGAGAATCAATTCAATGAGAATAAAAATTATAAGGTCTGATTAACTAAGAAATTCTCAAGACATCTATGACACGCGCTGACTTGAAAATTAAGGCTTCAAAGCCTGATGGCATGTACAATAAAAGGCAAGTCTGCAGCTTTGATCATGCACCCCCCTCCCTATTAATTCACTTCTCAACTTTCTATCAAGAGTTCAAATGAGAATAAATTCACTGAGAATAAACTAAGATCCTATTCAGAGGGATCCAAGAGTCACTTCTCAACTTAAGAGTTCAAATGAGAATCAATTCAATGAGAATAAAAATTATAAGGTCTGATTAACTAAGAAATTCTCAAGACATCTATGACACGCGCTGACTTGAAAATTAAGGCTTCATTCAAAGCCTGATGGCATGTACAATAAAAGGCAAGTCTGCAGCTTTGATCATGCACCCCCCTCCCTATTAATTCACTTCTCAACTTTCTATCAAGAGTTCAAATGAGAATAAATTCACTGAGAATAAACTAAGATCCTATTCAGAGGGATCCAAGAGTCACTTCTCAACTACTTTCTTAAGAGTTCAAATGAGAATCAATTCAATGAGAATAAAAATTATAAGGTCTGATTAACTAAGAAATTCTCAAGACATCTATGACACGCGCTGACTTGAAAATTAAGGCTTCAAAGCCTGATGGCATGTACAATAAAAGGCAAGTCTGCAGCTTTGATCATGCACCCCCCTCCCTATTAATTCACTTCTCAACTTTCTATCAAGAGTTCAAATGAGAATAAATTCACTGAGAATAAACTAAGATCCTATTCAGAGGGATCCAAGAGTCACTTCTCAACTTTCTTAAGAGTTCAAATGAGAATCAATTCAATGAGAATAAAAATTATAAGGTCTGATTAACTAAGAAATTCTCAAGACATCTATGACACGCGCTGACTTGAAAATTAAGGCTTCAAAGCCTGATGGCATGTACAATAAAAGGCAAGTCTGCAGCTTTGATCATGCACCCCCCTCCCTATTAATTCACTTCTCAACTTTCTATCAAGAGTTCAAATGAGAATAAATTCACTGAGAATAAACTAAGATCCTATTCAGAGGGATCCAAGAGTCACTTCTCAACTTTCTTAAGAGTTCAAATGAGAATCAATTCAATGAGAATAAAAATTATAAGGTCTGATTAACTAAGAAATTCTCAAGACATCTATGACACGCGCTGACTTGAAAATTAAGGCTTCAAAGCCTGATGGCATGTACAATAAAACAAGTCTGCAGCTTTGATCATGCACCCCCCTCCCTATTAATTCACTTCTCAACTTTCTATCAAGAGTTCAAATGAGAATAAATTCACTGAGAATAAACTAAGATCCTATTCAGAGGGATCCAAGAGTCACTTCTCAACTTTCTTAAGAGTTCAAATGAGAATCAATTCAATGAGAATAAAAATTATAAGGTCTGATTAACTAAGAAATTCTCAAGACATCTATGACACGCGCTGACTTGAAAATTAAGGCTTCAAAGCCTGATGGCATGTACAATAAAAGGCAAGTCTGCAGCTTTGATCATGCACCCCCCTCCCTATTAATTCACTTCTCAACTTTCTATCAAGAGTTCAAATGAGAATAAATTCACTGAGAATAAACTAAGATCCTATTCAGAGGGATCCAAGAGTCACTTCTCAACTTTCTTAAGAGTTCAAATGAGAATCAATTCAATGAGAATAAAAATTATAAGGTCTGATTAACTAAGAAATTCTCAAGACATCTATGACACGCGCTGACTTGAAAATTAAGGCTTCAAAGCCTGATGGCATGTACAATAAAAGGCAAGTCTGCAGCTTTGATCATGCACCCCCCTCCCTATTAATTCACTTCTCAACTTTCTATCAAGAGTTCAAATGAGAATAAATTCACTGAGAATAAACTAAGATCCTATTCAGAGGGATCCAAGAGTCACTTCTCAACTTTCTTAAGAGTTCAAATGAGAATCAATTCAATGAGAATAAAAATTATAAGGTCTGATTAACTAAGAAATTCTCAAGACATCTATGACACGCGCTGACTTGAAAATTAAGGCTTCAAAGCCTGATGGCATGTACAATAAAAGGCAAGTCTGCAGCTTTGATCATGCACCCCCCTCCCTATTAATTCACTTCTCAACTTTCTATCAAGAGTTCAAATGAGAATAAATTCACTGAGAATAAACTAAGATCCTATTCAGAGGGATCCAAGAGTCACTTCTCAACTTTCTTAAGAGTTCAAATGAGAATCAATTCAATGAGAATAAAAATTATAAGGTCTGATTAACTAAGAAATTCTCAAGACATCTATGACACGCGCTGACTTGAAAATTAAGGCTTCAAAGCCTGATGGCATGTACAATAAAAGGCAAGTCTGCAGCTTTGATCATGCACCCCCCTCCCTATTAATTCACTTCTCAACTTTCTATCAAGAGTTCAAATGAGAATAAATTCACTGAGAATAAACTAAGATCCTATTCAGAGGGATCCAAGAGTCACTTCTCAACTTTCTTAAGAGTTCAAATGAGAATCAATTCAATGAGAATAAAAATTATAAGGTCTGATTAACTAAGAAATTCTCAAGACATCTATGACACGCGCTGACTTGAAAATTAAGGCTTCAAAGCCTGATGGCATGTACAATAAAAGGCAAGTCTGCAGCTTTGATCATGCACCCCCCTCCCTATTAATTCACTTCTCAACTTTCTATCAAGAGTTCAAATGAGAATAAATTCACTGAGAATAAACTAAGATCCTATTCAGAGGGATCCAAGAGTCACTTCTCAACTTTCTTAAGAGTTCAAATGAGAATCAATTCAATGAGAATAAAAATTATAAGGTCTGATTAACTAAGAAATTCTCAAGACATCTATGACACGCGCTGACTTGAAAATTAAGGCTTCAAAGCCTGATGGCATGTACAATAAAAGGCAAGTCTGCAGCTTTGATCATGCACCCCCCTCCCTATTAATTCACTTCTCAACTTTCTATCAAGAGTTCAAATGAGAATAAATTCACTGAGAATAAACTAAGATCCTATTCAGAGGGATCCAAGAGTCACTTCTCAACTTTCTTAAGAGTTCAAATGAGAATCAATTCAATGAGAATAAAAATTATAAGGTCTGATTAACTAAGAAATTCTCAAGACATCTATGACACGCGCTGACTTGAAAATTAAGGCTTCAAAGCCTGATGGCATGTACAATAAAAGGCAAGTCTGCAGCTTTGATCATGCACCCCCCTCCCTATTAATTCACTTCTCAACTTTCTATCAAGAGTTCAAATGAGAATAAATTCACTGAGAATAAACTAAGATCCTATTCAGAGGGATCCAAGAGTCACTTCTCAACTTTCTTAAGAGTTCAAATGAGAATCAATTCAATGAGAATAAAAATTATAAGGTCTGATTAACTAAGAAATTCTCAAGACATCTATGACACGCGCTGACTTGAAAATTAAGGCTTCAAAGCCTGATGGCATGTACAATAAAAGGCAAGTCTGCAGCTTTGATCATGCACCCCCCTCCCTATTAATTCACTTCTCAACTTTCTATCAAGAGTTCAAATGAGAATAAATTCACTGAGAATAAACTAAGATCCTATTCAGAGGGATCCAAGAGTCACTTCTCAACTTTCTTAAGAGTTCAAATGAGAATCAATTCAATGAGAATAAAAATTATAAGGTCTGATTAACTAAGAAATTCTCAAGACATCTATGACACGCGCTGACTTGAAAATTAAGGCTTCAAAGCCTGATGGCATGTACAATAAAAGGCAAGTCTGCAGCTTTGATCATGCACCCCCCTCCCTATTAATTCACTTCTCAACTTTCTATCAAGAGTTCAAATGAGAATAAATTCACTGAGAATAAACTAAGATCCTATTCAGAGGGATCCAAGAGTCACTTCTCAACTTTCTTAAGAGTTCAAATGAGAATCAATTCAATGAGAATAAAAATTATAAGGTCTGATTAACTAAGAAATTCTCAAGACATCTATGACACGCGCTGACTTGAAAATTAAGGCTTCAAAGCCTGATGGCATGTACAATAAAAGGCAAGTCTGCAGCTTTGATCATGCACCCCCCTCCCTATTAATTCACTTCTCAACTTTCTATCAAGAGTTCAAATGAGAATAAATTCACTGAGAATAAACTAAGATCCTATTCAGAGGGATCCAAGAGTCACTTCTCAACTTTCTTAAGAGTTCAAATGAGAATCAATTCAATGAGAATAAAAATTATAAGGTCTGATTAACTAAGAAATTCTCAAGACATCTATGACACGCGCTGACTTGAAAATTAAGGCTTCAAAGCCTGATGGCATGTACAATAAAAGGCAAGTCTGCAGCTTTGATCATGCACCCCCCTCCCTATTAATTCACTTCTCAACTTTCTATCAAGAGTTCAAATGAGAATAAATTCACTGAGAATAAACTAAGATCCTATTCAGAGGGATCCAAGAGTCACTTCTCAACTTTCTTAAGAGTTCAAATGAGAATCAATTCAATGAGAATAAAAATTATAAGGTCTGATTAACTAAGAAATTCTCAAGACATCTATGACACGCGCTGACTTGAAAATTAAGGCTTCAAAGCCTGATGGCATGTACAATAAAAGGCAAGTCTGCAGCTTTGATCATGCACCCCCCTCCCTATTAATTCACTTCTCAACTTTCTATCAAGAGTTCAAATGAGAATAAATTCACTGAGAATAAACTAAGATCCTATTCAGAGGGATCCAAGAGTCACTTCTCAACTTTCTTAAGAGTTCAAATGAGAATCAATTCAATGAGAATAAAAATTATAAGGTCTGATTAACTAAGAAATTCTCAAGACATCTATGACACGCGCTGACTTGAAAATTAAGGCTTCAAAGCCTGATGGCATGTACAATAAAAGGCAAGTCTGCAGCTTTGATCATGCACCCCCCTCCCTATTAATTCACTTCTCAACTTTCTATCAAGAGTTCAAATGAGAATAAATTCACTGAGAATAAACTAAGATCCTATTCAGAGGGATCCAAGAGTCACTTCTCAACTTTCTTAAGAGTTCAAATGAGAATCAATTCAATGAGAATAAAAATTATAAGGTCTGATTAACTAAGAAATTCTCAAGACATCTATGACACGCGCTGACTTGAAAATTAAGGCTTCAAAGCCTGATGGCATGTACAATAAAAGGCAAGTCTGCAGCTTTGATCATGCACCCCCCTCCCTATTAATTCACTTCTCAACTTTCTATCAAGAGTTCAAATGAGAATAAATTCACTGAGAATAAACTAAGATCCTATTCAGAGGGATCCAAGAGTCACTTCTCAACTTTCTTAAGAGTTCAAATGAGAATCAATTCAATGAGAATAAAAATTATAAGGTCTGATTAACTAAGAAATTCTCAAGACATCTATGACACGCGCTGACTTGAAAATTAAGGCTTCAAAGCCTGATGGCATGTACAATAAAAGGCAAGTCTGCAGCTTTGATCATGCACCCCCCTCCCTATTAATTCACTTCTCAACTTTCTATCAAGAGTTCAAATGAGAATAAATTCACTGAGAATAAACTAAGATCCTATTCAGAGGGATCCAAGAGTCACTTCTCAACTTTCTTAAGAGTTCAAATGAGAATCAATTCAATGAGAATAAAAATTATAAGGTCTGATTAACTAAGAAATTCTCAAGACATCTATGACACGCGCTGACTTGAAAATTAAGGCTTCAAAGCCTGATGGCATGTACAATAAAAGGCAAGTCTGCAGCTTTGATCATGCACCCCCCTCCCTATTAATTCACTTCTCAACTTTCTATCAAGAGTTCAAATGAGAATAAATTCACTGAGAATAAACTAAGATCCTATTCAGAGGGATCCAAGAGTCACTTCTCAACTTTCTTAAGAGTTCAAATGAGAATCAATTCAATGAGAATAAAAATTATAAGGTCTGATTAACTAAGAAATTCTCAAGACATCTATGACACGCGCTGACTTGAAAATTAAGGCTTCAAAGCCTGATGGCATGTACAATAAAAGGCAAGTCTGCAGCTTTGATCATGCACCCCCCTCCCTATTAATTCACTTCTCAACTTTCTATCAAGAGTTCAAATGAGAATAAATTCACTGAGAATAAACTAAGATCCTATTCAGAGGGATCCAAGAGTCACTTCTCAACTTTCTTAAGAGTTCAAATGAGAATCAATTCAATGAGAATAAAAATTATAAGGTCTGATTAACTAAGAAATTCTCAAGACATCTATGACACGCGCTGACTTGAAAATTAAGGCTTCAAAGCCTGATGGCATGTACAATAAAAGGCAAGTCTGCAGCTTTGATCATGCACCCCCCTCCCTATTAATTCACTTCTCAACTTTCTATCAAGAGTTCAAATGAGAATAAATTCACTGAGAATAAACTAAGATCCTATTCAGAGGGATCCAAGAGTCACTTCTCAACTTTCTTAAGAGTTCAAATGAGAATCAATTCAATGAGAATAAAAATTATAAGGTCTGATTAACTAAGAAATTCTCAAGACATCTATGACACGCGCTGACTTGAAAATTAAGGCTTCAAAGCCTGATGGCAATGTACAATAAAAGGCAAGTCTGCAGCTTTGATCATGCACCCCCCTCCCTATTAATTCACTTCTCAACTTTCTATCAAGAGTTCAAATGAGAATAAATTCACTGAGAATAAACTAAGATCCTATTCAGAGGGATCCAAGAGTCACTTCTCAACTTTCTTAAGAGTTCAAATGAGAATCAATTCAATGAGAATAAAAATTATAAGGTCTGATTAACTAAGAAATTCTCAAGACATCTATGACACGCGCTGACTTGAAAATTAAGGCTTCAAAGCCTGATGGCATGTACAATAAAAGGCAAGTCTGCAGCTTTGATCATGCACCCCCCTCCCTATTAATTCACTTCTCAACTTTCTATCAAGAGTTCAAATGAGAATAAATTCACTGAGAATAAACTAAGATCCTATTCAGAGGGATCCAAGAGTCACTTCTCAACTTTCTTAAGAGTTCAAATGAGAATCAATTCAATGAGAATAAAAATTATAAGGTCTGATTAACTAAGAAATTCTCAAGACATCTATGACACGCGCTGACTTGAAAATTAAGGCTTCAAAGCCTGATGGCATGTACAATAAAAGGCAAGTCTGCAGCTTTGATCATGCACCCCCCTCCCTATTAATTCACTTCTCAACTTTCTATCAAGAGTTCAAATGAGAATAAATTCACTGAGAATAAACTAAGATCCTATTCAGAGGGATCCAAGAGTCACTTCTCAACTTTCTTAAGAGTTCAAATGAGAATCAATTCAATGAGAATAAAAATTATAAGGTCTGATTAACTAAGAAATTCTCAAGACATCTATGACACGCGCTGACTTGAAAATTAAGGCTTCAAAGCCTGATGGCATGTACAACAAAAGGCAAGTCTGCAGCTTTGATCATGCACCCCCTCCCTATTAATTCACTTCTCAACTTTCTATCAAGAGTTCAAATGAGAATAAATTCACTGAGAATAAACTAAGATCCTATTCAGAGGGATCCAAGAGTCACTTCTCAACTTTCTTAAGAGTTCAAATGAGAATCAATTCAATGAGAATAAAAATTATAAGGTCTGATTAACTAAGAAATTCTCAAGACATCTATGACACGCGCTGACTTGAAAATTAAGGCTTCAAAGCCTGATGGCATGTACAATAAAAGGCAAGTCTGCAGCTTTGATCATGCACCCCCCTCCCTATTAATTCACTTCTCAACTTTCTATCAAGAGTTCAAATGAGAATAAATTCACTGAGAATAAACTAAGATCCTATTCAGAGGGATCCAAGAGTCACTTCTCAACTTTCTTAAGAGTTCAAATGAGAATCAATTCAATGAGAATAAAAATTATAAGGTCTGATTAACTAAGAAATTCTCAAGACATCTATGACACGCGCTGACTTGAAAATTAAGGCTTCAAAGCCTGATGGCATGTACAATAAAAGGCAAGTCTGCAGCTTTGATCATGCACCCCCCTCCCTATTAATTCACTTCTCAACTTTCTATCAAGAGTTCAAATGAGAATAAATTCACTGAGAATAAACTAAGATCCTATTCAGAGGGATCCAAGAGTCACTTCTCAACTTTCTTAAGAGTTCAAATGAGAATCAATTCAATGAGAATAAAAATTATAAGGTCTGATTAACTAAGAAATTCTCAAGACATCTATGACACGCGCTGACTTGAAAATTAAGGCTTCAAAGCCTGATGGCATGTACAATAAAAGGCAAGTCTGCAGCTTTGATCATGCACCCCCCTCCCTATTAATTCACTTCTCAACTTTCTATCAAGAGTTCAAATGAGAATAAATTCACTGAGAATAAACTAAGATCCTATTCAGAGGGATCCAAGAGTCACTTCTCAACTTTCTTAAGAGTTCAAATGAGAATCAATTCAATGAGAATAAAAATTATAAGGTCTGATTAACTAAGAAATTCTCAAGACATCTATGACACGCGCTGACTTGAAAATTAAGGCTTCAAAGCCTGATGGCATGTACAACAAAAGGCAAGTCTGCAGCTTTGATCATGCACCCCCCTCCCTATTAATTCACTTCTCAACTTTCTATCAAGAGTTCAAATGAGAATAAATTCACTGAGAATAAACTAAGATCCTATTCAGAGGGATCCAAGAGTCACTTCTCAACTTTCTTAAGAGTTCAAATGAGAATCAATTCAATGAGAATAAAAATTATAAGGTCTGATTAACTAAGAAATTCTCAAGACATCTATGACACGCGCTGACTTGAAAATTAAGGCTTCAAAGCCTGATGGCATGTACAATAAAAGGCAAGTCTGCAGCTTTGATCATGCACCCCCCTCCCTATTAATTCACTTCTCAACTTTCTATCAAGAGTTCAAATGAGAATAAATTCACTGAGAATAAACTAAGATCCTATTCAGAGGGATCCAAGAGTCACTTCTCAACTTTCTTAAGAGTTCAAATGAGAATCAATTCAATGAGAATAAAAATTATAAGGTCTGATTAACTAAGAAATTCTCAAGACATCTATGACACGCGCTGACTTGAAAATTAAGGCTTCAAAGCCTGATGGCATGTACAATAAAAGGCAAGTCTGCAGCTTTGATCATGCACCCCCCTCCCTATTAATTCACTTCTCAACTTTCTATCAAGAGTTCAAATGAGAATAAATTCACTGAGAATAAACTAAGATCCTATTCAGAGGGATCCAAGAGTCACTTCTCAACTTTCTTAAGAGTTCAAATGAGAATCAATTCAATGAGAATAAAAATTATAAGGTCTGATTAACTAAGAAATTCTCAAGACATCTATGACACGCGCTGACTTGAAAATTAAGGCTTCAAAGCCTGATGGCATGTACAATAAAAGGCAAGTCTGCAGCTTTGATCATGCACCCCCCTCCCTATTAATTCACTTCTCAACTTTCTATCAAGAGTTCAAATGAGAATAAAATTCACTGAGAATAAACTAAGATCCTATTCAGAGGGATCCAAGAGTCACTTCTCAACTTTCTTAAGAGTTCAAATGAGAATCAATTCAATGAGAATAAAAATTATAAGGTCTGATTAACTAAGAAATTCTCAAGACATCTATGACACGCGCTGACTTGAAAATTAAGGCTTCAAAGCCTGATGGCATGTACAATAAAAGGCAAGTCTGCAGCTTTGATCATGCACCCCCCTCCCTATTAATTCACTTCTCAACTTTCTATCAAGAGTTCAAATGAGAATAAATTCACTGAGAATAAACTAAGATCCTATTCAGAGGGATCCAAGAGTCACTTCTCAACTTTCTTAAGAGTTCAAATGAGAATCAATTCAATGAGAATAAAAATTATAAGGTCTGATTAACTAAGAAATTCTCAAGACATCTATGACACGCGCTGACTTGAAAATTAAGGCTTCAAAGCCTGATGGCATGTACAATAAAAGGCAAGTCTGCAGCTTTGATCATGCACCCCCCTCCCTATTAATTCACTTCTCAACTTTCTATCAAGAGTTCAAATGAGAATAAATTCACTGAGAATAAACTAAGATCCTATTCAGAGGGATCCAAGAGTCACTTCTCAACTTTCTTAAGAGTTCAAATGAGAATCAATTCAATGAGAATAAAAATTATAAGGTCTGATTAACTAAGAAATTCTCAAGACATCTATGACACGCGCTGACTTGAAAATTAAGGCTTCAAAGCCTGATGGCATGTACAATAAAAGGCAAGTCTGCAGCTTTGATCATGCACCCCCCTCCCTATTAATTCACTTCTCAACTTTCTATCAAGAGTTCAAATGAGAATAAATTCACTGAGAATAAACTAAGATCCTATTCAGAGGGATCCAAGAGTCACTTCTCAACTTTCTTAAGAGTTCAAATGAGAATCAATTCAATGAGAATAAAAATTATAAGGTCTGATTAACTAAGAAATTCTCAAGACATCTATGACACGCGCTGACTTGAAAATTAAGGCTTCAAAGCCTGATGGCATGTACAATAAAAGGCAAGTCTGCAGCTTTGATCATGCACCCCCCTCCCTATTAATTCACTTCTCAACTTTCTATCAAGAGTTCAAATGAGAATAAATTCACTGAGAATAAACTAAGATCCTATTCAGAGGGATCCAAGAGTCACTTCTCAACTTTCTTAAGAGTTCAAATGAGAATCAATTCAATGAGAATAAAAATTATAAGGTCTGATTAACTAAGAAATTCTCAAGACATCTATGACACGCGCTGACTTGAAAATTAAGGCTTCAAAGCCTGATGGCATGTACAATAAAAGGCAAGTCTGCAGCTTTGATCATGCACCCCCCTCCCTATTAATTCACTTCTCAACTTTCTATCAAGAGTTCAAATGAGAATAAATTCACTGAGAATAAACTAAGATCCTATTCAGAGGGATCCAAGAGTCACTTCTCAACTTTCTTAAGAGTTCAAATGAGAATCAATTCAATGAGAATAAAAATTATAAGGTCTGATTAACTAAGAAATTCTCAAGACATCTATGACACGCGCTGACTTGAAAATTAAGGCTTCAAAGCCTGATGGCATGTACAATAAAAGGCAAGTCTGCAGCTTTGATCATGCACCCCCCTCCCTATTAATTCACTTCTCAACTTTCTATCAAGAGTTCAAATGAGAATAAATTCACTGAGAATAAACTAAGATCCTATTCAGAGGGATCCAAGAGTCACTTCTCAACTTTCTTAAGAGTTCAAATGAGAATCAATTCAATGAGAATAAAAATTATAAGGTCTGATTAACTAAGAAATTCTCAAGACATCTATGACACGCGCTGACTTGAAAATTAAGGCTTCAAAGCCTGATGGCATGTACAATAAAAGGCAAGTCTGCAGCTTTGATCATGCACCCCCCTCCCTATTAATTCACTTCTCAACTTTCTATCAAGAGTTCAAATGAGAATAAATTCACTGAGAATAAACTAAGATCCTATTCAGAGGGATCCAAGAGTCACTTCTCAACTTTCTTAAGAGTTCAAATGAGAATCAATTCAATGAGAATAAAAATTATAAGGTCTGATTAACTAAGAAATTCTCAAGACATCTATGACACGCGCTGACTTGAAAATTAAGGCTTCAAAGCCTGATGGCATGTACAATAAAAGGCAAGTCTGCAGCTTTGATCATGCACCCCCCTCCCTATTAATTCACTTCTCAACTTTCTATCAAGAGTTCAAATGAGAATAAATTCACTGAGAATAAACTAAGATCCTATTCAGAGGGATCCAAGAGTCACTTCTCAACTTTCTTAAGAGTTCAAATGAGAATCAATTCAATGAGAATAAAAATTATAAGGTCTGATTAACTAAGAAATTCTCAAGACATCTATGACACGCGCTGACTTGAAAATTAAGGCTTCAAAGCCTGATGGCATGTACAATAAAAGGCAAGTCTGCAGCTTTGATCATGCACCCCCCTCCCTATTAATTCACTTCTCAACTTTCTATCAAGAGTTCAAATGAGAATAAATTCACTGAGAATAAACTAAGATCCTATTCAGAGGGATCCAAGAGTCACTTCTCAACTTTCTTAAGAGTTCAAATGAGAATCAATTCAATGAGAATAAAAATTATAAGGTCTGATTAACTAAGAAATTCTCAAGACATCTATGACACGCGCTGACTTGAAAATTAAGGCTTCAAAGCCTGATGGCATGTACAATAAAAGGCAAGTCTGCAGCTTTGATCATGCACCCCCCTCCCTATTAATTCACTTCTCAACTTTCTATCAAGAGTTCAAATGAGAATAAATTCACTGAGAATAAACTAAGATCCTATTCAGAGGGATCCAAGAGTCACTTCTCAACTTTCTTAAGAGTTCAAATGAGAATCAATTCAATGAGAATAAAAATTATAAGGTCTGATTAACTAAGAAATTCTCAAGACATCTATGACACGCGCTGACTTGAAAATTAAGGCTTCAAAGCCTGATGGCATGTACAATAAAAGGCAAGTCTGCAGCTTTGATCATGCACCCCCCTCCCTATTAATTCACTTCTCAACTTTCTATCAAGAGTTCAAATGAGAATAAATTCACTGAGAATAAACTAAGATCCTATTCAGAGGGATCCAAGAGTCACTTCTCAACTTTCTTAAGAGTTCAAATGAGAATCAATTCAATGAGAATAAAAATTATAAGGTCTGATTAACTAAGAAATTCTCAAGACATCTATGACACGCGCTGACTTGAAAATTAAGGCTTCAAAGCCTGATGGCATGTACAATAAAAGGCAAGTCTGCAGCTTTGATCATGCACCCCCCTCCCTATTAATTCACTTCTCAACTTTCTATCAAGAGTTCAAATGAGAATAAATTCACTGAGAATAAACTAAGATCCTATTCAGAGGGATCCAAGAGTCACTTCTCAACTTTCTTAAGAGTTCAAATGAGAATCAATTCAATGAGAATAAAAATTATAAGGTCTGATTAACTAAGAAATTCTCAAGACATCTATGACACGCGCTGACTTGAAAATTAAGGCTTCAAAGCCTGATGGCATGTACAATAAAAGGCAAGTCTGCAGCTTTGATCATGCACCCCCCTCCCTATTAATTCACTTCTCAACTTTCTATCAAGAGTTCAAATGAGAATAAATTCACTGAGAATAAACTAAGATCCTATTCAGAGGGATCCAAGAGTCACTTCTCAACTTTCTTAAGAGTTCAAATGAGAATCAATTCAATGAGAATAAAAATTATAAGGTCTGATTAACTAAGAAATTCTCAAGACATCTATGACACGCGCTGACTTGAAAATTAAGGCTTCAAAGCCTGATGGCATGTACAATAAAAGGCAAGTCTGCAGCTTTGATCATGCACCCCCCTCCCTATTAATTCACTTCTCAACTTTCTATCAAGAGTTCAAATGAGAATAAATTCACTGAGAATAAACTAAGATCCTATTCAGAGGGATCCAAGAGTCACTTCTCAACTTTCTTAAGAGTTCAAATGAGAATCAATTCAATGAGAATAAAAATTATAAGGTCTGATTAACTAAGAAATTCTCAAGACATCTATGACACGCGCTGACTTGAAAATTAAGGCTTCAAAGCCTGATGGCATGTACAACAAAAGGCAAGTCTGCAGCTTTGATCATGCACCCCCCTCCCTATTAATTCACTTCTCAACTTTCTATCAAGAGTTCAAATGAGAATAAATTCACTGAGAATAAACTAAGATCCTATTCAGAGGGATCCAAGAGTCACTTCTCAACTTTCTTAAGAGTTCAAATGAGAATCAATTCAATGAGAATAAAAATTATAAGGTCTGATTAACTAAGAAATTCTCAAGACATCTATGACACGCGCTGACTTGAAAATTAAGGCTTCAAAGCCTGATGGCATGTACAATAAAAGGCAAGTCTGCAGCTTTGATCATGCACCCCCCTCCCTATTAATTCACTTCTCAACTTTCTATCAAGAGTTCAAATGAGAATAAATTCACTGAGAATAAACTAAGATCCTATTCAGAGGGATCCAAGAGTCACTTCTCAACTTTCTTAAGAGTTCAAATGAGAATCAATTCAATGAGAATAAAAATTATAAGGTCTGATTAACTAAGAAATTCTCAAGACATCTATGACACGCGCTGACTTGAAAATTAAGGCTTCAAAGCCTGATGGCATGTACAATAAAAGGCAAGTCTGCAGCTTTGATCATGCACCCCCCTCCCTATTAATTCACTTCTCAACTTTCTATCAAGAGTTCAAATGAGAATAAATTCACTGAGAATAAACTAAGATCCTATTCAGAGGGATCCAAGAGTCACTTCTCAACTTTCTTAAGAGTTCAAATGAGAATCAATTCAATGAGAATAAAAATTATAAGGTCTGATTAACTAAGAAATTCTCAAGACATCTATGACACGCGCTGACTTGAAAATTAAGGCTTCAAAGCCTGATGGCATGTACAATAAAAGGCAAGTCTGCAGCTTTGATCATGCACCCCCCTCCCTATTAATTCACTTCTCAACTTTCTATCAAGAGTTCAAATGAGAATAAATTCACTGAGAATAAACTAAGATCCTATTCAGAGGGATCCAAGAGTCACTTCTCAACTTTCTTAAGAGTTCAAATGAGAATCAATTCAATGAGAATAAAAATTATAAGGTCTGATTAACTAAGAAATTCTCAAGACATCTATGACACGCGCTGACTTGAAAATTAAGGCTTCAAAGCCTGATGGCATGTACAATAAAAGGCAAGTCTGCAGCTTTGATCATGCACCCCCCTCCCTATTAATTCACTTCTCAACTTTCTATCAAGAGTTCAAATGAGAATAAATTCACTGAGAATAAACTAAGATCCTATTCAGAGGGATCCAAGAGTCACTTCTCAACTTTCTTAAGAGTTCAAATGAGAATCAATTCAATGAGAATAAAAATTATAAGGTCTGATTAACTAAGAAATTCTCAAGACATCTATGACACGCGCTGACTTGAAAATTAAGGCTTCAAAGCCTGATGGCATGTACAATAAAAGGCAAGTCTGCAGCTTTGATCATGCACCCCCCTCCCTATTAATTCACTTCTCAACTTTCTATCAAGAGTTCAAATGAGAATAAATTCACTGAGAATAAACTAAGATCCTATTCAGAGGGATCCAAGAGTCACTTCTCAACTTTCTTAAGAGTTCAAATGAGAATCAATTCAATGAGAATAAAAATTATAAGGTCTGATTAACTAAGAAATTCTCAAGACATCTATGACACGCGCTGACTTGAAAATTAAGGCTTCAAAGCCTGATGGCATGTACAATAAAAGGCAAGTCTGCAGCTTTGATCATGCACCCCCCTCCCTATTAATTCACTTCTCAACTTTCTATCAAGAGTTCAAATGAGAATAAATTCACTGAGAATAAACTAAGATCCTATTCAGAGGGATCCAAGAGTCACTTCTCAACTTTCTTAAGAGTTCAAATGAGAATCAATTCAATGAGAATAAAAATTATAAGGTCTGATTAACTAAGAAATTCTCAAGACATCTATGACACGCGCTGACTTGAAAATTAAGGCTTCAAAGCCTGATGGCATGTACAATAAAAGGCAAGTCTGCAGCTTTGATCATGCACCCCCCTCCCTATTAATTCACTTCTCAACTTTC
>NW_027670586.1:0-24954 GCF_964199315.1 Orbicella franksi
CTTTTTTAATAGGGCCCGGGGTGCACGATCAAACCTCCAGACATGCCTTTTATTGTACATGCCATGCGGGTTTGAAGCCTTAATTTTCAAGTCAGCGCGTGTGATAGATGTCTGGAGAATTTCTTAGTTAATCAGACCTTATTTCATGCCAACTGCAGTCAGACAGCTTATTAAGGAGTGAATTTATTCTCATTTGAACTCTTAAGAAAGTTGAGAAGTGACTCTTGGATGCCTCTTAATAGGATCTTAGTTTATTCTCAGTGAATTTATTCTCATTTGAACTCTTCATAGAAAGTTGAGAAGTGAATCTGGGATGCCTCTTTTTTAATAGGGCCCGGGGTGCACGATCAAACCTCCAGACATGCCTTTTATTGTACATGCCATGCGGGTTTGAAGCCTTAATTTTCAAGTCAGCGCGTGTGATAGATGTCTGGAGAATTTCTTAGTTAATCAGACCTTATTTCATGCCAACTGCAGTCAGACAGCTTATTAAGGAGTGAATTTATTCTCATTTGAACTCTTAAGAAAGTTGAGAAGTGACTCTTGGATGCCTCTTAATAGGATCTTAGTTTATTCTCAGTGAATTTATTCTCATTTGAACTCTTCATAGAAAGTTGAGAAGTGAATCTGGGATGCCTCTTTTTTTAATAGGGCCCGGGGTGCAGGATCAAACCTCCAGACATGCCTTTTATTGTACATGCCATGCGGGTTTGAAGCCTTAATTTTCAAGTCAGCGCGTGTGATAGATGTCTGGAGAATTTCTTAGTTAATCAGACCTTATTTCATGCCAACTGCAGTCAGACAGCTTATTAAGGAGTGAATTTATTCTCATTTGAACTCTTAAGAAAGTTGAGAAGTGACTCTTGGATGCCTCTTAATAGGATCTTAGTTTATTCTCAGTGAATTTATTCTCATTTGAACTCTTCATAGAAAGTTGAGAAGTGAATCTGGGATGCCTCTTTTTTTAATAGGGCCCGGGGTGCACGATCAAACCTCCAGACATGCCTTTTATTGTACATGCCATGCGGGTTTGAAGCCTTAATTTTCAAGTCAGCGCGTGTGATAGATGTCTGGAGAATTTCTTAGTTAATCAGACCTTATTTCATGCCAACTGCAGTCAGACAGCTTATTAAGGAGTGAATTTATTCTCATTTGAACTCTTAAGAAAGTTGAGAAGTGACTCTTGGATGCCTCTTAATAGGATCTTAGTTTATTCTCAGTGAATTTATTCTCATTTGAACTCTTCATAGAAAGTTGAGAAGTGAATCTGGGATGCCTCTTTTTTAATAGGGCCCGGGGTGCACGATCAAACCTCCAGACATGCCTTTTATTGTACATGCCATGCGGGTTTGAAGCCTTAATTTTCAAGTCAGCGCGTGTGATAGATGTCTGGAGAATTTCTTAGTTAATCAGACCTTATTTCATGCCAACTGCAGTCAGACAGCTTATTAAGGAGTGAATTTATTCTCATTTGAACTCTTAAGAAAGTTGAGAAGTGACTCTTGGATGCCTCTTAATAGGATCTTAGTTTATTCTCAGTGAATTTATTCTCATTTGAACTCTTCATAGAAAGTTGAGAAGTGAATCTGGGATGCCTCTTTTTTAATAGGGCCCGGGGTGCACGATCAAACCTCCAGACATGCCTTTTATTGTACATGCCATGCGGGTTTGAAGCCTTAATTTTCAAGTCAGCGCGTGTGATAGATGTCTGGAGAATTTCTTAGTTAATCAGACCTTATTTCATGCCAACTGCAGTCAGACAGCTTATTAAGGAGTGAATTTATTCTCATTTGAACTCTTAAGAAAGTTGAGAAGTGACTCTTGGATGCCTCTTAATAGGATCTTAGTTTATTCTCAGTGAATTTATTCTCATTTGAACTCTTCATAGAAAGTTGAGAAGTGAATCTGGGATGCCTCTTTTTTAATAGGGCCCGGGGTGCACGATCAAACCTCCAGACATGCCTTTTATTGTACATGCCATGCGGGTTTGAAGCCTTAATTTTCAAGTCAGCGCGTGTGATAGATGTCTGGAGAATTTCTTAGTTAATCAGACCTTATTTCATGCCAACTGCAGTCAGACAGCTTATTAAGGAGTGAATTTATTCTCATTTGAACTCTTAAGAAAGTTGAGAAGTGACTCTTGGATGCCTCTTAATAGGATCTTAGTTTATTCTCAGTGAATTTATTCTCATTTGAACTCTTCATAGAAAGTTGAGAAGTGAATCTGGGATGCCTCTTTTTTAATAGGGCCCGGGGTGCAGGATCAAACCTCCAGACATGCCTTTTATTGTACATGCCATGCGGGTTTGAAGCCTTAATTTTCAAGTCAGCGCGTGTGATAGATGTCTGGAGAATTTCTTAGTTAATCAGACCTTATTTCATGCCAACTGCAGTCAGACAGCTTATTAAGGAGTGAATTTATTCTCATTTGAACTCTTAAGAAAGTTGAGAAGTGACTCTTGGATGCCTCTTAATAGGATCTTAGTTTATTCTCAGTGAATTTATTCTCATTTGAACTCTTCATAGAAAGTTGAGAAGTGAATCTGGGATGCCTCTTTTTTAATAGGGCCCGGGGTGCAGGATCAAACCTCCAGACATGCCTTTTATTGTACATGCCATGCGGGTTTGAAGCCTTAATTTTCAAGTCAGCGCGTGTGATAGATGTCTGGAGAATTTCTTAGTTAATCAGACCTTATTTCATGCCAACTGCAGTCAGACAGCTTATTAAGGAGTGAATTTATTCTCATTTGAACTCTTAAGAAAGTTGAGAAGTGACTCTTGGATGCCTCTTAATAGGATCTTAGTTTATTCTCAGTGAATTTATTCTCATTTGAACTCTTCATAGAAAGTTGAGAAGTGAATCTGGGATGCCTCTTTTTTAATAGGGCCCGGGGTGCAGGATCAAACCTCCAGACATGCCTTTTATTGTACATGCCATGCGGGTTTGAAGCCTTAATTTTCAAGTCAGCGCGTGTGATAGATGTCTGGAGAATTTCTTAGTTAATCAGACCTTATTTCATGCCAACTGCAGTCAGACAGCTTATTAAGGAGTGAATTTATTCTCATTTGAACTCTTAAGAAAGTTGAGAAGTGACTCTTGGATGCCTCTTAATAGGATCTTAGTTTATTCTCAGTGAATTTATTCTCATTTGAACTCTTCATAGAAAGTTGAGAAGTGAATCTGGGATGCCTCTTTTTTAATAGGGCCCGGGGTGCACGATCAAACCTCCAGACATGCCTTTTATTGTACATGCCATGCGGGTTTGAAGCCTTAATTTTCAAGTCAGCGCGTGTGATAGATGTCTGGAGAATTTCTTAGTTAATCAGACCTTATTTCATGCCAACTGCAGTCAGACAGCTTATTAAGGAGTGAATTTATTCTCATTTGAACTCTTAAGAAAGTTGAGAAGTGACTCTTGGATGCCTCTTAATAGGATCTTAGTTTATTCTCAGTGAATTTATTCTCATTTGAACTCTTCATAGAAAGTTGAGAAGTGAATCTGGGATGCCTCTTTTTTAATAGGGCCCGGGGTGCACGATCAAACCTCCAGACATGCCTTTTATTGTACATGCCATGCGGGTTTGAAGCCTTAATTTTCAAGTCAGCGCGTGTGATAGATGTCTGGAGAATTTCTTAGTTAATCAGACCTTATTTCATGCCAACTGCAGTCAGACAGCTTATTAAGGAGTGAATTTATTCTCATTTGAACTCTTAAGAAAGTTGAGAAGTGACTCTTGGATGCCTCTTAATAGGATCTTAGTTTATTCTCAGTGAATTTATTCTCATTTGAACTCTTCATAGAAAGTTGAGAAGTGAATCTGGGATGCCTCTTTTTTAATAGGGCCCGGGGTGCACGATCAAACCTCCAGACATGCCTTTTATTGTACATGCCATGCGGGTTTGAAGCCTTAATTTTCAAGTCAGCGCGTGTGATAGATGTCTGGAGAATTTCTTAGTTAATCAGACCTTATTTCATGCCAACTGCAGTCAGACAGCTTATTAAGGAGTGAATTTATTCTCATTTGAACTCTTAAGAAAGTTGAGAAGTGACTCTTGGATGCCTCTTAATAGGATCTTAGTTTATTCTCAGTGAATTTATTCTCATTTGAACTCTTCATAGAAAGTTGAGAAGTGAATCTGGGATGCCTCTTTTTTAATAGGGCCCGGGGTGCACGATCAAACCTCCAGACATGCCTTTTATTGTACATGCCATGCGGGTTTGAAGCCTTAATTTTCAAGTCAGCGCGTGTGATAGATGTCTGGAGAATTTCTTAGTTAATCAGACCTTATTTCATGCCAACTGCAGTCAGACAGCTTATTAAGGAGTGAATTTATTCTCATTTGAACTCTTAAGAAAGTTGAGAAGTGACTCTTGGATGCCTCTTAATAGGATCTTAGTTTATTCTCAGTGAATTTATTCTCATTTGAACTCTTCATAGAAAGTTGAGAAGTGAATCTGGGATGCCTCTTTTTTAATAGGGCCCGGGGTGCACGATCAAACCTCCAGACATGCCTTTTATTGTACATGCCATGCGGGTTTGAAGCCTTAATTTTCAAGTCAGCGCGTGTGATAGATGTCTGGAGAATTTCTTAGTTAATCAGACCTTATTTCATGCCAACTGCAGTCAGACAGCTTATTAAGGAGTGAATTTATTCTCATTTGAACTCTTAAGAAAGTTGAGAAGTGACTCTTGGATGCCTCTTAATAGGATCTTAGTTTATTCTCAGTGAATTTATTCTCATTTGAACTCTTCATAGAAAGTTGAGAAGTGAATCTGGGATGCCTCTTTTTTAATAGGGCCCGGGGTGCACGATCAAACCTCCAGACATGCCTTTTATTGTACATGCCATGCGGGTTTGAAGCCTTAATTTTCAAGTCAGCGCGTGTGATAGATGTCTGGAGAATTTCTTAGTTAATCAGACCTTATTTCATGCCAACTGCAGTCAGACAGCTTATTAAGGAGTGAATTTATTCTCATTTGAACTCTTAAGAAAGTTGAGAAGTGACTCTTGGATGCCTCTTAATAGGATCTTAGTTTATTCTCAGTGAATTTATTCTCATTTGAACTCTTCATAGAAAGTTGAGAAGTGAATCTGGGATGCCTCTTTTTTAATAGGGCCCGGGGTGCACGATCAAACCTCCAGACATGCCTTTTATTGTACATGCCATGCGGGTTTGAAGCCTTAATTTTCAAGTCAGCGCGTGTGATAGATGTCTGGAGAATTTCTTAGTTAATCAGACCTTATTTCATGCCAACTGCAGTCAGACAGCTTATTAAGGAGTGAATTTATTCTCATTTGAACTCTTAAGAAAGTTGAGAAGTGACTCTTGGATGCCTCTTAATAGGATCTTAGTTTATTCTCAGTGAATTTATTCTCATTTGAACTCTTCATAGAAAGTTGAGAAGTGAATCTGGGATGCCTCTTTTTTAATAGGGCCCGGGGTGCACGATCAAACCTCCAGACATGCCTTTTATTGTACATGCCATGCGGGTTTGAAGCCTTAATTTTCAAGTCAGCGCGTGTGATAGATGTCTGGAGAATTTCTTAGTTAATCAGACCTTATTTCATGCCAACTGCAGTCAGACAGCTTATTAAGGAGTGAATTTATTCTCATTTGAACTCTTAAGAAAGTTGAGAAGTGACTCTTGGATGCCTCTTAATAGGATCTTAGTTTATTCTCAGTGAATTTATTCTCATTTGAACTCTTCATAGAAAGTTGAGAAGTGAATCTGGGATGCCTCTTTTTTAATAGGGCCCGGGGTGCACGATCAAACCTCCAGACATGCCTTTTATTGTACATGCCATGCGGGTTTGAAGCCTTAATTTTCAAGTCAGCGCGTGTGATAGATGTCTGGAGAATTTCTTAGTTAATCAGACCTTATTTCATGCCAACTGCAGTCAGACAGCTTATTAAGGAGTGAATTTATTCTCATTTGAACTCTTAAGAAAGTTGAGAAGTGACTCTTGGATGCCTCTTAATAGGATCTTAGTTTATTCTCAGTGAATTTATTCTCATTTGAACTCTTCATAGAAAGTTGAGAAGTGAATCTGGGATGCCTCTTTTTTAATAGGGCCCGGGGTGCACGATCAAACCTCCAGACATGCCTTTTATTGTACATGCCATGCGGGTTTGAAGCCTTAATTTTCAAGTCAGCGCGTGTGATAGATGTCTGGAGAATTTCTTAGTTAATCAGACCTTATTTCATGCCAACTGCAGTCAGACAGCTTATTAAGGAGTGAATTTATTCTCATTTGAACTCTTAAGAAAGTTGAGAAGTGACTCTTGGATGCCTCTTAATAGGATCTTAGTTTATTCTCAGTGAATTTATTCTCATTTGAACTCTTCATAGAAAGTTGAGAAGTGAATCTGGGATGCCTCTTTTTTAATAGGGCCCGGGGTGCAGGATCAAACCTCCAGACATGCCTTTTATTGTACATGCCATGCGGGTTTGAAGCCTTAATTTTCAAGTCAGCGCGTGTGATAGATGTCTGGAGAATTTCTTAGTTAATCAGACCTTATTTCATGCCAACTGCAGTCAGACAGCTTATTAAGGAGTGAATTTATTCTCATTTGAACTCTTAAGAAAGTTGAGAAGTGACTCTTGGATGCCTCTTAATAGGATCTTAGTTTATTCTCAGTGAATTTATTCTCATTTGAACTCTTCATAGAAAGTTGAGAAGTGAATCTGGGATGCCTCTTTTTTAATAGGGCCCGGGGTGCAGGATCAAACCTCCAGACATGCCTTTTATTGTACATGCCATGCGGGTTTGAAGCCTTAATTTTCAAGTCAGCGCGTGTGATAGATGTCTGGAGAATTTCTTAGTTAATATCAGACCTTATTTCATGCCAACTGCAGTCAGACAGCTTATTAAGGAGTGAATTTATTCTCATTTGAACTCTTAAGAAAGTTGAGAAGTGACTCTTGGATGCCTCTTAATAGGATCTTAGTTTATTCTCAGTGAATTTATTCTCATTTGAACTCTTCATAGAAAGTTGAGAAGTGAATCTGGGATGCCTCTTTTTTAATAGGGCCCGGGGTGCAGGATCAAACCTCCAGACATGCCTTTTATTGTACATGCCATGCGGGTTTGAAGCCTTAATTTTCAAGTCAGCGCGTGTGATAGATGTCTGGAGAATTTCTTAGTTAATCAGACCTTATTTCATGCCAACTGCAGTCAGACAGCTTATTAAGGAGTGAATTTATTCTCATTTGAACTCTTAAGAAAGTTGAGAAGTGACTCTTGGATGCCTCTTAATAGGATCTTAGTTTATTCTCAGTGAATTTATTCTCATTTGAACTCTTCATAGAAAGTTGAGAAGTGAATCTGGGATGCCTCTTTTTTAATAGGGCCCGGGGTGCACGATCAAACCTCCAGACATGCCTTTTTTATTGTACATGCCATGCGGGTTTGAAGCCTTAATTTTCAAGTCAGCGCGTGTGATAGATGTCTGGAGAATTTCTTAGTTAATCAGACCTTATTTCATGCCAACTGCAGTCAGACAGCTTATTAAGGAGTGAATTTATTCTCATTTGAACTCTTAAGAAAGTTGAGAAGTGACTCTTGGATGCCTCTTAATAGGATCTTAGTTTATTCTCAGTGAATTTATTCTCATTTGAACTCTTCATAGAAAGTTGAGAAGTGAATCTGGGATGCCTCTTTTTTAATAGGGCCCGGGGTGCACGATCAAACCTCCAGACATGCCTTTTATTGTACATGCCATGCGGGTTTGAAGCCTTAATTTTCAAGTCAGCGCGTGTGATAGATGTCTGGAGAATTTCTTAGTTAATCAGACCTTATTTCATGCCAACTGCAGTCAGACAGCTTATTAAGGAGTGAATTTATTCTCATTTGAACTCTTAAGAAAGTTGAGAAGTGACTCTTGGATGCCTCTTAATAGGATCTTAGTTTATTCTCAGTGAATTTATTCTCATTTGAACTCTTCATAGAAAGTTGAGAAGTGAATCTGGGATGCCTCTTTTTTAATAGGGCCCGGGGTGCACGATCAAACCTCCAGACATGCCTTTTATTGTACATGCCATGCGGGTTTGAAGCCTTAATTTTCAAGTCAGCGCGTGTGATAGATGTCTGGAGAATTTCTTAGTTAATCAGACCTTATTTCATGCCAACTGCAGTCAGACAGCTTATTAAGGAGTGAATTTATTCTCATTTGAACTCTTAAGAAAGTTGAGAAGTGACTCTTGGATGCCTCTTAATAGGATCTTAGTTTATTCTCAGTGAATTTATTCTCATTTGAACTCTTCATAGAAAGTTGAGAAGTGAATCTGGGATGCCTCTTTTTTAATAGGGCCCGGGGTGCAGGATCAAACCTCCAGACATGCCTTTTATTGTACATGCCATGCGGGTTTGAAGCCTTAATTTTCAAGTCAGCGCGTGTGATAGATGTCTGGAGAATTTCTTAGTTAATCAGACCTTATTTCATGCCAACTGCAGTCAGACAGCTTATTAAGGAGTGAATTTATTCTCATTTGAACTCTTAAGAAAGTTGAGAAGTGACTCTTGGATGCCTCTTAATAGGATCTTAGTTTATTCTCAGTGAATTTATTCTCATTTGAACTCTTCATAGAAAGTTGAGAAGTGAATCTGGGATGCCTCTTTTTTAATAGGGCCCGGGGTGCACGATCAAACCTCCAGACATGCCTTTTATTGTACATGCCATGCGGGTTTGAAGCCTTAATTTTCAAGTCAGCGCGTGTGATAGATGTCTGGAGAATTTCTTAGTTAATCAGACCTTATTTCATGCCAACTGCAGTCAGACAGCTTATTAAGGAGTGAATTTATTCTCATTTGAACTCTTAAGAAAGTTGAGAAGTGACTCTTGGATGCCTCTTAATAGGATCTTAGTTTATTCTCAGTGAATTTATTCTCATTTGAACTCTTCATAGAAAGTTGAGAAGTGAATCTGGGATGCCTCTTTTTTAATAGGGCCCGGGGTGCACGATCAAACCTCCAGACATGCCTTTTATTGTACATGCCATGCGGGTTTGAAGCCTTAATTTTCAAGTCAGCGCGTGTGATAGATGTCTGGAGAATTTCTTAGTTAATCAGACCTTATTTCATGCCAACTGCAGTCAGACAGCTTATTAAGGAGTGAATTTATTCTCATTTGAACTCTTAAGAAAGTTGAGAAGTGACTCTTGGATGCCTCTTAATAGGATCTTAGTTTATTCTCAGTGAATTTATTCTCATTTGAACTCTTCATAGAAAGTTGAGAAGTGAATCTGGGATGCCTCTTTTTTAATAGGGCCCGGGGTGCACGATCAAACCTCCAGACATGCCTTTTATTGTACATGCCATGCGGGTTTGAAGCCTTAATTTTCAAGTCAGCGCGTGTGATAGATGTCTGGAGAATTTCTTAGTTAATCAGACCTTATTTCATGCCAACTGCAGTCAGACAGCTTATTAAGGAGTGAATTTATTCTCATTTGAACTCTTAAGAAAGTTGAGAAGTGACTCTTGGATGCCTCTTAATAGGATCTTAGTTTATTCTCAGTGAATTTATTCTCATTTGAACTCTTCATAGAAAGTTGAGAAGTGAATCTGGGATGCCTCTTTTTTAATAGGGCCCGGGGTGCACGATCAAACCTCCAGACATGCCTTTTATTGTACATGCCATGCGGGTTTGAAGCCTTAATTTTCAAGTCAGCGCGTGTGATAGATGTCTGGAGAATTTCTTAGTTAATCAGACCTTATTTCATGCCAACTGCAGTCAGACAGCTTATTAAGGAGTGAATTTATTCTCATTTGAACTCTTAAGAAAGTTGAGAAGTGACTCTTGGATGCCTCTTAATAGGATCTTAGTTTATTCTCAGTGAATTTATTCTCATTTGAACTCTTCATAGAAAGTTGAGAAGTGAATCTGGGATGCCTCTTTTTTAATAGGGCCCGGGGTGCAGGATCAAACCTCCAGACATGCCTTTTATTGTACATGCCATGCGGGTTTGAAGCCTTAATTTTCAAGTCAGCGCGTGTGATAGATGTCTGGAGAATTTCTTAGTTAATCAGACCTTATTTCATGCCAACTGCAGTCAGACAGCTTATTAAGGAGTGAATTTATTCTCATTTGAACTCTTAAGAAAGTTGAGAAGTGACTCTTGGATGCCTCTTAATAGGATCTTAGTTTATTCTCAGTGAATTTATTCTCATTTGAACTCTTCATAGAAAGTTGAGAAGTGAATCTGGGATGCCTCTTTTTTAATAGGGCCCGGGGTGCAGGATCAAACCTCCAGACATGCCTTTTATTGTACATGCCATGCGGGTTTGAAGCCTTAATTTTCAAGTCAGCGCGTGTGATAGATGTCTGGAGAATTTCTTAGTTAATCAGACCTTATTTCATGTGCCAACTGCAGTCAGACAGCTTATTAAGGAGTGAATTTATTCTCATTTGAACTCTTAAGAAAGTTGAGAAGTGACTCTTGGATGCCTCTTAATAGGATCTTAGTTTATTCTCAGTGAATTTATTCTCATTTGAACTCTTCATAGAAAGTTGAGAAGTGAATCTGGGATGCCTCTTTTTTAATAGGGCCCGGGGTGCACGATCAAACCTCCAGACATGCCTTTTATTGTACATGCCATGCGGGTTTGAAGCCTTAATTTTCAAGTCAGCGCGTGTGATAGATGTCTGGAGAATTTCTTAGTTAATCAGACCTTATTTCATGCCAACTGCAGTCAGACAGCTTATTAAGGAGTGAATTTATTCTCATTTGAACTCTTAAGAAAGTTGAGAAGTGACTCTTGGATGCCTCTTAATAGGATCTTAGTTTATTCTCAGTGAATTTATTCTCATTTGAACTCTTCATAGAAAGTTGAGAAGTGAATCTGGGATGCCTCTTTTTTAATAGGGCCCGGGGTGCACGATCAAACCTCCAGACATGCCTTTTATTGTACATGCCATGCGGGTTTGAAGCCTTAATTTTCAAGTCAGCGCGTGTGATAGATGTCTGGAGAATTTCTTAGTTAATCAGACCTTATTTCATGCCAACTGCAGTCAGACAGCTTATTAAGGAGTGAATTTATTCTCATTTGAACTCTTAAGAAAGTTGAGAAGTGACTCTTGGATGCCTCTTAATAGGATCTTAGTTTATTCTCAGTGAATTTATTCTCATTTGAACTCTTCATAGAAAGTTGAGAAGTGAATCTGGGATGCCTCTTTTTTAATAGGGCCCGGGGTGCACGATCAAACCTCCAGACATGCCTTTTATTGTACATGCCATGCGGGTTTGAAGCCTTAATTTTCAAGTCAGCGCGTGTGATAGATGTCTGGAGAATTTCTTAGTTAATCAGACCTTATTTCATGCCAACTGCAGTCAGACAGCTTATTAAGGAGTGAATTTATTCTCATTTGAACTCTTAAGAAAGTTGAGAAGTGACTCTTGGATGCCTCTTAATAGGATCTTAGTTTATTCTCAGTGAATTTATTCTCATTTGAACTCTTCATAGAAAGTTGAGAAGTGAATCTGGGATGCCTCTTTTTTAATAGGGCCCGGGGTGCACGATCAAACCTCCAGACATGCCTTTTATTGTACATGCCATGCGGGTTTGAAGCCTTAATTTTCAAGTCAGCGCGTGTGATAGATGTCTGGAGAATTTCTTAGTTAATCAGACCTTATTTCATGCCAACTGCAGTCAGACAGCTTATTAAGGAGTGAATTTATTCTCATTTGAACTCTTAAGAAAGTTGAGAAGTGACTCTTGGATGCCTCTTAATAGGATCTTAGTTTATTCTCAGTGAATTTATTCTCATTTGAACTCTTCATAGAAAGTTGAGAAGTGAATCTGGGATGCCTCTTTTTTAATAGGGCCCGGGGTGCACGATCAAACCTCCAGACATGCCTTTTATTGTACATGCCATGCGGGTTTGAAGCCTTAATTTTCAAGTCAGCGCGTGTGATAGATGTCTGGAGAATTTCTTAGTTAATCAGACCTTATTTCATGCCAACTGCAGTCAGACAGCTTATTAAGGAGTGAATTTATTCTCATTTGAACTCTTAAGAAAGTTGAGAAGTGACTCTTGGATGCCTCTTAATAGGATCTTAGTTTATTCTCAGTGAATTTATTCTCATTTGAACTCTTCATAGAAAGTTGAGAAGTGAATCTGGGATGCCTCTTTTTTAATAGGGCCCGGGGTGCACGATCAAACCTCCAGACATGCCTTTTATTGTACATGCCATGCGGGTTTGAAGCCTTAATTTTCAAGTCAGCGCGTGTGATAGATGTCTGGAGAATTTCTTAGTTAATCAGACCTTATTTCATGCCAACTGCAGTCAGACAGCTTATTAAGGAGTGAATTTATTCTCATTTGAACTCTTAAGAAAGTTGAGAAGTGACTCTTGGATGCCTCTTAATAGGATCTTAGTTTATTCTCAGTGAATTTATTCTCATTTGAACTCTTCATAGAAAGTTGAGAAGTGAATCTGGGATGCCTCTTTTTTAATAGGGCCCGGGGTGCACGATCAAACCTCCAGACATGCCTTTTATTGTACATGCCATGCGGGTTTGAAGCCTTAATTTTCAAGTCAGCGCGTGTGATAGATGTCTGGAGAATTTCTTAGTTAATCAGACCTTATTTCATGCCAACTGCAGTCAGACAGCTTATTAAGGAGTGAATTTATTCTCATTTGAACTCTTAAGAAAGTTGAGAAGTGACTCTTGGATGCCTCTTAATAGGATCTTAGTTTATTCTCAGTGAATTTATTCTCATTTGAACTCTTCATAGAAAGTTGAGAAGTGAATCTGGGATGCCTCTTTTTTAATAGGGCCCGGGGTGCACGATCAAACCTCCAGACATGCCTTTTATTGTACATGCCATGCGGGTTTGAAGCCTTAATTTTCAAGTCAGCGCGTGTGATAGATGTCTGGAGAATTTCTTAGTTAATCAGACCTTATTTCATGCCAACTGCAGTCAGACAGCTTATTAAGGAGTGAATTTATTCTCATTTGAACTCTTAAGAAAGTTGAGAAGTGACTCTTGGATGCCTCTTAATAGGATCTTAGTTTATTCTCAGTGAATTTATTCTCATTTGAACTCTTCATAGAAAGTTGAGAAGTGAATCTGGGATGCCTCTTTTTTAATAGGGCCCGGGGTGCACGATCAAACCTCCAGACATGCCTTTTATTGTACATGCCATGCGGGTTTGAAGCCTTAATTTTCAAGTCAGCGCGTGTGATAGATGTCTGGAGAATTTCTTAGTTAATCAGACCTTATTTCATGCCAACTGCAGTCAGACAGCTTATTAAGGAGTGAATTTATTCTCATTTGAACTCTTAAGAAAGTTGAGAAGTGACTCTTGGATGCCTCTTAATAGGATCTTAGTTTATTCTCAGTGAATTTATTCTCATTTGAACTCTTCATAGAAAGTTGAGAAGTGAATCTGGGATGCCTCTTTTTTAATAGGGCCCGGGGTGCACGATCAAACCTCCAGACATGCCTTTTATTGTACATGCCATGCGGGTTTGAAGCCTTAATTTTCAAGTCAGCGCGTGTGATAGATGTCTGGAGAATTTCTTAGTTAATCAGACCTTATTTCATGCCAACTGCAGTCAGACAGCTTATTAAGGAGTGAATTTATTCTCATTTGAACTCTTAAGAAAGTTGAGAAGTGACTCTTGGATGCCTCTTAATAGGATCTTAGTTTATTCTCAGTGAATTTATTCTCATTTGAACTCTTCATAGAAAGTTGAGAAGTGAATCTGGGATGCCTCTTTTTTAATAGGGCCCGGGGTGCACGATCAAACCTCCAGACATGCCTTTTATTGTACATGCCATGCGGGTTTGAAGCCTTAATTTTCAAGTCAGCGCGTGTGATAGATGTCTGGAGAATTTCTTAGTTAATCAGACCTTATTTCATGCCAACTGCAGTCAGACAGCTTATTAAGGAGTGAATTTATTCTCATTTGAACTCTTAAGAAAGTTGAGAAGTGACTCTTGGATGCCTCTTAATAGGATCTTAGTTTATTCTCAGTGAATTTATTCTCATTTGAACTCTTCATAGAAAGTTGAGAAGTGAATCTGGGATGCCTCTTTTTTAATAGGGCCCGGGGTGCACGATCAAACCTCCAGACATGCCTTTTATTGTACATGCCATGCGGGTTTGAAGCCTTAATTTTCAAGTCAGCGCGTGTGATAGATGTCTGGAGAATTTCTTAGTTAATCAGACCTTATTTCATGCCAACTGCAGTCAGACAGCTTATTAAGGAGTGAATTTATTCTCATTTGAACTCTTAAGAAAGTTGAGAAGTGACTCTTGGATGCCTCTTAATAGGATCTTAGTTTATTCTCAGTGAATTTATTCTCATTTGAACTCTTCATAGAAAGTTGAGAAGTGAATCTGGGATGCCTCTTTTTTAATAGGGCCCGGGGTGCACGATCAAACCTCCAGACATGCCTTTTATTGTACATGCCATGCGGGTTTGAAGCCTTAATTTTCAAGTCAGCGCGTGTGATAGATGTCTGGAGAATTTCTTAGTTAATCAGACCTTATTTCATGCCAACTGCAGTCAGACAGCTTATTAAGGAGTGAATTTATTCTCATTTGAACTCTTAAGAAAGTTGAGAAGTGACTCTTGGATGCCTCTTAATAGGATCTTAGTTTATTCTCAGTGAATTTATTCTCATTTGAACTCTTCATAGAAAGTTGAGAAGTGAATCTGGGATGCCTCTTTTTTAATAGGGCCCGGGGTGCACGATCAAACCTCCAGACATGCCTTTTATTGTACATGCCATGCGGGTTTGAAGCCTTAATTTTCAAGTCAGCGCGTGTGATAGATGTCTGGAGAATTTCTTAGTTAATCAGACCTTATTTCATGCCAACTGCAGTCAGACAGCTTATTAAGGAGTGAATTTATTCTCATTTGAACTCTTAAGAAAGTTGAGAAGTGACTCTTGGATGCCTCTTAATAGGATCTTAGTTTATTCTCAGTGAATTTATTCTCATTTGAACTCTTCATAGAAAGTTGAGAAGTGAATCTGGGATGCCTCTTTTTTAATAGGGCCCGGGGTGCACGATCAAACCTCCAGACATGCCTTTTATTGTACATGCCATGCGGGTTTGAAGCCTTAATTTTCAAGTCAGCGCGTGTGATAGATGTCTGGAGAATTTCTTAGTTAATCAGACCTTATTTCATGCCAACTGCAGTCAGACAGCTTATTAAGGAGTGAATTTATTCTCATTTGAACTCTTAAGAAAGTTGAGAAGTGACTCTTGGATGCCTCTTAATAGGATCTTAGTTTATTCTCAGTGAATTTATTCTCATTTGAACTCTTCATAGAAAGTTGAGAAGTGAATCTGGGATGCCTCTTTTTTAATAGGGCCCGGGGTGCACGATCAAACCTCCAGACATGCCTTTTATTGTACATGCCATGCGGGTTTGAAGCCTTAATTTTCAAGTCAGCGCGTGTGATAGATGTCTGGAGAATTTCTTAGTTAATCAGACCTTATTTCATGCCAACTGCAGTCAGACAGCTTATTAAGGAGTGAATTTATTCTCATTTGAACTCTTAAGAAAGTTGAGAAGTGACTCTTGGATGCCTCTTAATAGGATCTTAGTTTATTCTCAGTGAATTTATTCTCATTTGAACTCTTCATAGAAAGTTGAGAAGTGAATCTGGGATGCCTCTTTTTTAATAGGGCCCGGGGTGCACGATCAAACCTCCAGACATGCCTTTTATTGTACATGCCATGCGGGTTTGAAGCCTTAATTTTCAAGTCAGCGCGTGTGATAGATGTCTGGAGAATTTCTTAGTTAATCAGACCTTATTTCATGCCAACTGCAGTCAGACAGCTTATTAAGGAGTGAATTTATTCTCATTTGAACTCTTAAGAAAGTTGAGAAGTGACTCTTGGATGCCTCTTAATAGGATCTTAGTTTATTCTCAGTGAATTTATTCTCATTTGAACTCTTCATAGAAAGTTGAGAAGTGAATCTGGGATGCCTCTTTTTTAATAGGGCCCGGGGTGCACGATCAAACCTCCAGACATGCCTTTTATTGTACATGCCATGCGGGTTTGAAGCCTTAATTTTCAAGTCAGCGCGTGTGATAGATGTCTGGAGAATTTCTTAGTTAATCAGACCTTATTTCATGCCAACTGCAGTCAGACAGCTTATTAAGGAGTGAATTTATTCTCATTTGAACTCTTAAGAAAGTTGAGAAGTGACTCTTGGATGCCTCTTAATAGGATCTTAGTTTATTCTCAGTGAATTTATTCTCATTTGAACTCTTCATAGAAAGTTGAGAAGTGAATCTGGGATGCCTCTTTTTTAATAGGGCCCGGGGTGCACGATCAAACCTCCAGACATGCCTTTTATTGTACATGCCATGCGGGTTTGAAGCCTTAATTTTCAAGTCAGCGCGTGTGATAGATGTCTGGAGAATTTCTTAGTTAATCAGACCTTATTTCATGCCAACTGCAGTCAGACAGCTTATTAAGGAGTGAATTTATTCTCATTTGAACTCTTAAGAAAGTTGAGAAGTGACTCTTGGATGCCTCTTAATAGGATCTTAGTTTATTCTCAGTGAATTTATTCTCATTTGAACTCTTCATAGAAAGTTGAGAAGTGAATCTGGGATGCCTCTTTTTTAATAGGGCCCGGGGTGCACGATCAAACCTCCAGACATGCCTTTTATTGTACATGCCATGCGGGTTTGAAGCCTTAATTTTCAAGTCAGCGCGTGTGATAGATGTCTGGAGAATTTCTTAGTTAATCAGACCTTATTTCATGCCAACTGCAGTCAGACAGCTTATTAAGGAGTGAATTTATTCTCATTTGAACTCTTAAGAAAGTTGAGAAGTGACTCTTGGATGCCTCTTAATAGGATCTTAGTTTATTCTCAGTGAATTTATTCTCATTTGAACTCTTCATAGAAAGTTGAGAAGTGAATCTGGGATGCCTCTTTTTTAATAGGGCCCGGGGTGCACGATCAAACCTCCAGACATGCCTTTTATTGTACATGCCATGCGGGTTTGAAGCCTTAATTTTCAAGTCAGCGCGTGTGATAGATGTCTGGAGAATTTCTTAGTTAATCAGACCTTATTTCATGCCAACTGCAGTCAGACAGCTTATTAAGGAGTGAATTTATTCTCATTTGAACTCTTAAGAAAGTTGAGAAGTGACTCTTGGATGCCTCTTAATAGGATCTTAGTTTATTCTCAGTGAATTTATTCTCATTTGAACTCTTCATAGAAAGTTGAGAAGTGAATCTGGGATGCCTCTTTTTTAATAGGGCCCGGGGTGCACGATCAAACCTCCAGACATGCCTTTTATTGTACATGCCATGCGGGTTTGAAGCCTTAATTTTCAAGTCAGCGCGTGTGATAGATGTCTGGAGAATTTCTTAGTTAATCAGACCTTATTTCATGCCAACTGCAGTCAGACAGCTTATTAAGGAGTGAATTTATTCTCATTTGAACTCTTAAGAAAGTTGAGAAGTGACTCTTGGATGCCTCTTAATAGGATCTTAGTTTATTCTCAGTGAATTTATTCTCATTTGAACTCTTCATAGAAAGTTGAGAAGTGAATCTGGGATGCCTCTTTTTTAATAGGGCCCGGGGTGCACGATCAAACCTCCAGACATGCCTTTTATTGTACATGCCATGCGGGTTTGAAGCCTTAATTTTCAAGTCAGCGCGTGTGATAGATGTCTGGAGAATTTCTTAGTTAATCAGACCTTATTTCATGCCAACTGCAGTCAGACAGCTTATTAAGGAGTGAATTTATTCTCATTTGAACTCTTAAGAAAGTTGAGAAGTGACTCTTGGATGCCTCTTAATAGGATCTTAGTTTATTCTCAGTGAATTTATTCTCATTTGAACTCTTCATAGAAAGTTGAGAAGTGAATCTGGGATGCCTCTTTTTTAATAGGGCCCGGGGTGCACGATCAAACCTCCAGACATGCCTTTTATTGTACATGCCATGCGGGTTTGAAGCCTTAATTTTCAAGTCAGCGCGTGTGATAGATGTCTGGAGAATTTCTTAGTTAATCAGACCTTATTTCATGCCAACTGCAGTCAGACAGCTTATTAAGGAGTGAATTTATTCTCATTTGAACTCTTAAGAAAGTTGAGAAGTGACTCTTGGATGCCTCTTAATAGGATCTTAGTTTATTCTCAGTGAATTTATTCTCATTTGAACTCTTCATAGAAAGTTGAGAAGTGAATCTGGGATGCCTCTTTTTTAATAGGGCCCGGGGTGCACGATCAAACCTCCAGACATGCCTTTTATTGTACATGCCATGCGGGTTTGAAGCCTTAATTTTCAAGTCAGCGCGTGTGATAGATGTCTGGAGAATTTCTTAGTTAATCAGACCTTATTTCATGCCAACTGCAGTCAGACAGCTTATTAAGGAGTGAATTTATTCTCATTTGAACTCTTAAGAAAGTTGAGAAGTGACTCTTGGATGCCTCTTAATAGGATCTTAGTTTATTCTCAGTGAATTTATTCTCATTTGAACTCTTCATAGAAAGTTGAGAAGTGAATCTGGGATGCCTCTTTTTTAATAGGGCCCGGGGTGCAGGATCAAACCTCCAGACATGCCTTTTATTGTACATGCCATGCGGGTTTGAAGCCTTAATTTTCAAGTCAGCGCGTGTGATAGATGTCTGGAGAATTTCTTAGTTAATCAGACCTTATTTCATGCCAACTGCAGTCAGACAGCTTATTAAGGAGTGAATTTATTCTCATTTGAACTCTTAAGAAAGTTGAGAAGTGACTCTTGGATGCCTCTTAGGATCTTAGTTTATTCTCAGTGAATTTATTCTCATTTGAACTCTTCATAGAAAGTTGAGAAGTGAATCTGGGATGCCTCTTTTTTAATAGGGCCCGGGGTGCAGGATCAAACCTCCAGACATGCCTTTTATTGTACATGCCATGCGGGTTTGAAGCCTTAATTTTCAAGTCAGCGCGTGTGATAGATGTCTGGAGAATTTCTTAGTTAATCAGACCTTATTTCATGCCAACTGCAGTCAGACAGCTTATTAAGGAGTGAATTTATTCTCATTTGAACTCTTAAGAAAGTTGAGAAGTGACTCTTGGATGCCTCTTAATAGGATCTTAGTTTATTCTCAGTGAATTTATTCTCATTTGAACTCTTCATAGAAAGTTGAGAAGTGAATCTGGGATGCCTCTTTTTTAATAGGGCCCGGGGTGCACGATCAAACCTCCAGACATGCCTTTTATTGTACATGCCATGCGGGTTTGAAGCCTTAATTTTCAAGTCAGCGCGTGTGATAGATGTCTGGAGAATTTCTTAGTTAATCAGACCTTATTTCATGCCAACTGCAGTCAGACAGCTTATTAAGGAGTGAATTTATTCTCATTTGAACTCTTAAGAAAGTTGAGAAGTGACTCTTGGATGCCTCTTAATAGGATCTTAGTTTATTCTCAGTGAATTTATTCTCATTTGAACTCTTCATAGAAAGTTGAGAAGTGAATCTGGGATGCCTCTTTTTTAATAGGGCCCGGGGTGCAGGATCAAACCTCCAGACATGCCTTTTATTGTACATGCCATGCGGGTTTGAAGCCTTAATTTTCAAGTCAGCGCGTGTGATAGATGTCTGGAGAATTTCTTAGTTAATCAGACCTTATTTCATGCCAACTGCAGTCAGACAGCTTATTAAGGAGTGAATTTATTCTCATTTGAACTCTTAAGAAAGTTGAGAAGTGACTCTTGGATGCCTCTTAATAGGATCTTAGTTTATTCTCAGTGAATTTATTCTCATTTGAACTCTTCATAGAAAGTTGAGAAGTGAATCTGGGATGCCTCTTTTTTAATAGGGCCCGGGGTGCACGATCAAACCTCCAGACATGCCTTTTATTGTACATGCCATGCGGGTTTGAAGCCTTAATTTTCAAGTCAGTGCGTGTGATAGATGTCTGGAGAATTTCTTAGTTAATCAGACCTTATTTCATGCCAACTGCAGTCAGACAGCTTATTAAGGAGTGAATTTATTCTCATTTGAACTCTTAAGAAAGTTGAGAAGTGACTCTTGGATGCCTCTTAATAGGATCTTAGTTTATTCTCAGTGAATTTATTCTCATTTGAACTCTTCATAGAAAGTTGAGAAGTGAATCTGGGATGCCTCTTTTTTAATAGGGCCCGGGGTGCACGATCAAACCTCCAGACATGCCTTTTATTGTACATGCCATGCGGGTTTGAAGCCTTAATTTTCAAGTCAGCGCGTGTGATAGATGTCTGGAGAATTTCTTAGTTAATCAGACCTTATTTCATGCCAACTGCAGTCAGACAGCTTATTAAGGAGTGAATTTATTCTCATTTGAACTCTTAAGAAAGTTGAGAAGTGACTCTTGGATGCCTCTTAATAGGATCTTAGTTTATTCTCAGTGAATTTATTCTCATTTGAACTCTTCATAGAAAGTTGAGAAGTGAATCTGGGATGCCTCTTTTTTAATAGGGCCCGGGGTGCAGGATCAAACCTCCAGACATGCCTTTTATTGTACATGCCATGCGGGTTTGAAGCCTTAATTTTCAAGTCAGCGCGTGTGATAGATGTCTGGAGAATTTCTTAGTTAATCAGACCTTATTTCATGCCAACTGCAGTCAGACAGCTTATTAAGGAGTGAATTTATTCTCATTTGAACTCTTAAGAAAGTTGAGAAGTGACTCTTGGATGCCTCTTAATAGGATCTTAGTTTATTCTCAGTGAATTTATTCTCATTTGAACTCTTCATAGAAAGTTGAGAAGTGAATCTGGGATGCCTCTTTTTTAATAGGGCCCGGGGTGCAGGATCAAACCTCCAGACATGCCTTTTATTGTACATGCCATGCGGGTTTGAAGCCTTAATTTTCAAGTCAGCGCGTGTGATAGATGTCTGGAGAATTTCTTAGTTAATCAGACCTTATTTCATGCCAACTGCAGTCAGACAGCTTATTAAGGAGTGAATTTATTCTCATTTGAACTCTTAAGAAAGTTGAGAAGTGACTCTTGGATGCCTCTTAATAGGATCTTAGTTTATTCTCAGTGAATTTATTCTCATTTGAACTCTTCATAGAAAGTTGAGAAGTGAATCTGGGATGCCTCTTTTTTAATAGGGCCCGGGGTGCAGGATCAAACCTCCAGACATGCCTTTTATTGTACATGCCATGCGGGTTTGAAGCCTTAATTTTCAAGTCAGCGCGTGTGATAGATGTCTGGAGAATTTCTTAGTTAATCAGACCTTATTTCATGCCAACTGCAGTCAGACAGCTTATTAAGGAGTGAATTTATTCTCATTTGAACTCTTAAGAAAGTTGAGAAGTGACTCTTGGATGCCTCTTAATAGGATCTTAGTTTATTCTCAGTGAATTTATTCTCATTTGAACTCTTCATAGAAAGTTGAGAAGTGAATCTGGGATGCCTCTTTTTTAATAGGGCCCGGGGTGCACGATCAAACCTCCAGACATGCCTTTTATTGTACATGCCATGCGGGTTTGAAGCCTTAATTTTCAAGTCAGCGCGTGTGATAGATGTCTGGAGAATTTCTTAGTTAATCAGACCTTATTTCATGCCAACTGCAGTCAGACAGCTTATTAAGGAGTGAATTTATTCTCATTTGAACTCTTAAGAAAGTTGAGAAGTGACTCTTGGATGCCTCTTAATAGGATCTTAGTTTATTCTCAGTGAATTTATTCTCATTTGAACTCTTCATAGAAAGTTGAGAAGTGAATCTGGGATGCCTCTTTTTTAATAGGGCCCGGGGTGCACGATCAAACCTCCAGACATGCCTTTTATTGTACATGCCATGCGGGTTTGAAGCCTTAATTTTCAAGTCAGTGCGTGTGATAGATGTCTGGAGAATTTCTTAGTTAATCAGACCTTATTTCATGCCAACTGCAGTCAGACAGCTTATTAAGGAGTGAATTTATTCTCATTTGAACTCTTAAGAAAGTTGAGAAGTGACTCTTGGATGCCTCTTAATAGGATCTTAGTTTATTCTCAGTGAATTTATTCTCATTTGAACTCTTCATAGAAAGTTGAGAAGTGAATCTGGGATGCCTCTTTTTTAATAGGGCCCGGGGTGCACGATCAAACCTCCAGACATGCCTTTTATTGTACATGCCATGCGGGTTTGAAGCCTTAATTTTCAAGTCAGCGCGTGTGATAGATGTCTGGAGAATTTCTTAGTTAATCAGACCTTATTTCATGCCAACTGCAGTCAGACAGCTTATTAAGGAGTGAATTTATTCTCATTTGAACTCTTAAGAAAGTTGAGAAGTGACTCTTGGATGCCTCTTAATAGGATCTTAGTTTATTCTCAGTGAATTTATTCTCATTTGAACTCTTCATAGAAAGTTGAGAAGTGAATCTGGGATGCCTCTTTTTTAATAGGGCCCGGGGTGCAGGATCAAACCTCCAGACATGCCTTTTATTGTACATGCCATGCGGGTTTGAAGCCTTAATTTTCCAGCGCGTGTGATAGATGTCTGGAGAATTTCTTAGTTAATCAGACCTTATTTCATGCCAACTGCAGTCAGACAGCTTATTAAGGAGTGAATTTATTCTCATTTGAACTCTTAAGAAAGTTGAGAAGTGACTCTTGGATGCCTCTTAATAGGATCTTAGTTTATTCTCAGTGAATTTATTCTCATTTGAACTCTTCATAGAAAGTTGAGAAGTGAATCTGGGATGCCTCTTTTTTAATAGGGCCCGGGGTGCACGATCAAACCTCCAGACATGCCTTTTATTGTACATGCCATGCGGGTTTGAAGCCTTAATTTTCAAGTCAGCGCGTGTGATAGATGTCTGGAGAATTTCTTAGTTAATCAGACCTTATTTCATGCCAACTGCAGTCAGACAGCTTATTAAGGAGTGAATTTATTCTCATTTGAACTCTTAAGAAAGTTGAGAAGTGACTCTTGGATGCCTCTTAATAGGATCTTAGTTTATTCTCAGTGAATTTATTCTCATTTGAACTCTTCATAGAAAGTTGAGAAGTGAATCTGGGATGCCTCTTTTTTAATAGGGCCCGGGGTGCACGATCAAACCTCCAGACATGCCTTTTATTGTACATGCCATGCGGGTTTGAAGCCTTAATTTTCAAGTCAGCGCGTGTGATAGATGTCTGGAGAATTTCTTAGTTAATCAGACCTTATTTCATGCCAACTGCAGTCAGACAGCTTATTAAGGAGTGAATTTATTCTCATTTGAACTCTTAAGAAAGTTGAGAAGTGACTCTTGGATGCCTCTTAATAGGATCTTAGTTTATTCTCAGTGAATTTATTCTCATTTGAACTCTTCATAGAAAGTTGAGAAGTGAATCTGGGATGCCTCTTTTTTAATAGGGCCCGGGGTGCACGATCAAACCTCCAGACATGCCTTTTATTGTACATGCCATGCGGGTTTGAAGCCTTAATTTTCAAGTCAGCGCGTGTGATAGATGTCTGGAGAATTTCTTAGTTAATCAGACCTTATTTCATGCCAACTGCAGTCAGACAGCTTATTAAGGAGTGAATTTATTCTCATTTGAACTCTTAAGAAAGTTGAGAAGTGACTCTTGGATGCCTCTTAATAGGATCTTAGTTTATTCTCAGTGAATTTATTCTCATTTGAACTCTTCATAGAAAGTTGAGAAGTGAATCTGGGATGCCTCTTTTTTAATAGGGCCCGGGGTGCACGATCAAACCTCCAGACATGCCTTTTATTGTACATGCCATGCGGGTTTGAAGCCTTAATTTTCAAGTCAGCGCGTGTGATAGATGTCTGGAGAATTTCTTAGTTAATCAGACCTTATTTCATGCCAACTGCAGTCAGACAGCTTATTAAGGAGTGAATTTATTCTCATTTGAACTCTTAAGAAAGTTGAGAAGTGACTCTTGGATGCCTCTTAATAGGATCTTAGTTTATTCTCAGTGAATTTATTCTCATTTGAACTCTTCATAGAAAGTTGAGAAGTGAATCTGGGATGCCTCTTTTTTAATAGGGCCCGGGGTGCACGATCAAACCTCCAGACATGCCTTTTATTGTACATGCCATGCGGGTTTGAAGCCTTAATTTTCAAGTCAGCGCGTGTGATAGATGTCTGGAGAATTTCTTAGTTAATCAGACCTTATTTCATGCCAACTGCAGTCAGACAGCTTATTAAGGAGTGAATTTATTCTCATTTGAACTCTTAAGAAAGTTGAGAAGTGACTCTTGGATGCCTCTTAATAGGATCTTAGTTTATTCTCAGTGAATTTATTCTCATTTGAACTCTTCATAGAAAGTTGAGAAGTGAATCTGGGATGCCTCTTTTTTAATAGGGCCCGGGGTGCACGATCAAACCTCCAGACATGCCTTTTATTGTACATGCCATGCGGGTTTGAAGCCTTAATTTTCAAGTCAGCGCGTGTGATAGATGTCTGGAGAATTTCTTAGTTAATCAGACCTTATTTCATGCCAACTGCAGTCAGACAGCTTATTAAGGAGTGAATTTATTCTCATTTGAACTCTTAAGAAAGTTGAGAAGTGACTCTTGGATGCCTCTTAATAGGATCTTAGTTTATTCTCAGTGAATTTATTCTCATTTGAACTCTTCATAGAAAGTTGAGAAGTGAATCTGGGATGCCTCTTTTTTAATAGGGCCCGGGGTGCACGATCAAACCTCCAGACATGCCTTTTATTGTACATGCCATGCGGGTTTGAAGCCTTAATTTTCAAGTCAGCGCGTGTGATAGATGTCTGGAGAATTTCTTAGTTAATCAGACCTTATTTCATGCCAACTGCAGTCAGACAGCTTATTAAGGAGTGAATTTATTCTCATTTGAACTCTTAAGAAAGTTGAGAAGTGACTCTTGGATGCCTCTTAATAGGATCTTAGTTTATTCTCAGTGAATTTATTCTCATTTGAACCATGTTTTAATAACATGCCTTTTATTGTACATGCCATGCGGTTTGAAGCCTTAATTTTCAAGTCAGCGCGTGTGATAGATGTCTGGAGAATTTCTTTAGTTAATCCAG
>NW_027670587.1:0-11326 GCF_964199315.1 Orbicella franksi
CACTTGTCATGGATTACCCGGCAACAGTGGAAAATTGTACAAAGAGTACGGGCTTCACCTGAAGATTGCAGCCAGGCGGTGAACAGATTGGATTCTGCCCGCTTTGTTGACGCTTCTAGACACCTTGGCTACTTAGAGTCAAAGTACTGGAATTTCTGAAAGGACTAAGGGAGAATCCTGCCCTAGTGGCGTCGACTTTGACATATGCAGACAAAGTCAATTTGGACACCTCTCAGCTGATTCGTCTGTTGTTGAATTCTCTGTATGGAAACTGTTTGCTTCCGCAAGACGAGAGTTACGTTTTGCTGCTAATGAAGTACCTCATTGAGCTGAAAATCACAGGAGACGAGCAGCCTGGAGAATTCTTTAAGCATAAAAGGAATTCGTTTACGTCGTTGTTCGAGATTTTAGTGGAGAGCTTGTTCTCTGCGAAGTTGTATTTGACAGCGGCATTGCACGCTCCTATAATGCAAGTTCTTTCGGAGGATTCACTGCTTAAAAAGAGACTGCCTCTAAAGTGTACTAAATTTGTTGAAAGCCTGAAAGCGAAACTCTACTGCTTCCCTCAAAGTTTACGCTGGTTAGTGTGTCAATTTTCGAAACTTCTTTCTTCAACTGGTAATGTCAACGACAAGGACGTGCGCTCGATGGTGTTGAAATTATTGTTTGATTTCCTTGTGTGTCCGGCCATAATAAGGCCCGAACAGTTTGGCATCACCTCTGATGTACAAATCAGTGAAATAGCCTCTCAGAACTTACAGCAGATAGCTTCTTGTTTGCTCAATTGTTGTTTCTCTGAAGGTGATAAAAACCCAAGATCATCGCACATGTTTTCGAGAATTGATACAGTAAGTACTCCGAGTAAATATGAAAATAAATAACACGCCAGGTGAGGAAATTGGTGGGACATGGCACGTTTAATAGGGGAGTGGTGTGACATTGAACCTCTGTTCTACTTTCTTGCTGATGCTGAAGGTTTGTAGCTCCTTCATTTGGAAAACATCAAATACATGAAGCAGTGTATCTCCCTGCCCCCCGCCTCCCCCCCATCACCACCTCTGAGCAATGTCATAACTTTCAGGGTCTTGTGGATGGCTTAGTATTATATATCTGTGTGGTTTTGGAAAATATCCATACCCCACCCCAGAGGGGAGAGTGTGTTGTGACAGGGAGGGGGAGTCATGATCAAAGACCCATGAAATTGCAGAGGACAGGAGAGGTGGACAGTTGATTTATATTCCATATGTACTTCAATTCAATACAGATTCAAATACCTATCTAACTGTTCAAAAATTGTTCCTTTCTTCCTAAGTAGAAAACAGTAGCTTGAAAACTTGTATTTGAAATATAGCAATATAATTCAAAGTTGGATATTTCCAAGTTTCAACTATTTTTACTTTTTCTTTTCAGCATTGTGTGGCATCGTTTTTAGATGCCATATTACAAAGCCAGGAAGAAATTTCAGATGTTCCAATCCAGCAGTCACTTCCTGGCCTTTGCCGTAACTCAGTTCTTATAACTGAAAATGAGCTGCACTCCTTGGTAAGTATTCACAGACAAAATCTCTTGACCTGTGGTCATTTACGTTAAATCTCTAGTATCAGGATTAGGATTATCTGTTTTTGTTTTGTTGTCCTTTTACTGACTGAGTTCAAAGTTTGTCATGCTGGTGGCAAATGGTTCAACTTCATGCCACTGGCTGCTAACAATCCTTCTATCCAAAGTTTACCTCAGCAGGCATGTGGATTTCTTGAGGAGTTTAAGAGTGAGATCTATCATTTCCCTTAACTGTATCACATTATTGTAAGTTCTACTCCCACTCCTTAAAAACTTGACGTGTATAACTTTTGGTGTCTTGTAGACACACTCAGGAGTACATGTATCATTTTGTTTGTTAGGTGTCGTTGTGCAGATAAGAGTTAGCCTTATCATTCAGTAGCATTGCTAGTAACATAGGCTTTGTTAACAGGAATAGTAGGTTTCTTAAATCTGAAGTTTAAAGCAACACTGCGCAGCTCGAGGTTTTGAAATGACAGTTGCTAATAGCCCTGAAGTGAGCTCTTGTTATTTAACATTGCTGCAAGAATGAGTCTGGAGCTCTGCCATCAGATCGTTTTATAAATTAGTTATACAGCATTATCATTCACACATTTGACTTAAACATGGGCCTTTTTTGTAAGTTACCTAGAGTAGTCTTCTCCTAGACTAGTCCCTACTGGAAAATCGTATACTTAATTATACACCCAATATACATATACCTTTGTTTGTCATTATTCTTTTCAAACCAGTGCATTCTTTTGTTTCCTTTCAATAGACAAGCTTTCTAAGGATGGTTGATCACAGTGAAGATCACAGAGACATTGTCAACAATAAAGAATTAAAAGAGTTACTGGATAACCTGCCACCCCAACCTGACCCCCCAGAACCCTCAACCCCGGAGGTGTCAAAAGATGTTTGTCCTGCACCTTCCAACCTTGATTCTCAAACAGGTAGTCCAAAAACACCCAAAAAACGACGCCCCTTTAAAGGCAAGAAAGAAAAGGAACCTCGCAAGCAAAGTCTGGGTGAGGCTCAATCCACAGAAATTGAACCAGCTAAGGTGATCAAGCAGTTTAATCCTTTAGCGGTTGTCAGCAAATCAGAGGAGTTCAAAATGGAGTTTCTCAGAAGAATACCACTGATGTTGCAGGAGGATGAAGATGTTTTAGTGATTTCTCTGGGTTATTCTGCAATTGAATGTCCTGGCATGGAGTCTGAGGAAAAGGTACAGTAATTAAATTTATTTGATGTGCATTTATTGATGGTGATCATGGCCTTGCATGCAGAACCCTTCAACTTGTTTCTAAAGAAAAGGGAGACTGCATCTGTGGTTAGCTTCTACATTACCTATAGTCATCTTCATTCACTCAGCATTTGGAGCATACCAAACTGGTTCACACTTAAAACAGACATGTATTTTAAGCATTACTCAACGGCTTTAATGATGACTTCAACTCTCATGGAAATAAAATTTAACAAGAAGCATCATCTGGTCTAGCAATGAGATCATCATCACATCTCTTTATGCCAGTAGGTGCACAAGACTGACATGTTGTCAACCCAACACTCTAGGTTCTGTGCCACCACTTTTCCCATTTTTCAAGTCATCTACCATGCCTTGTAATCTTTTCTTTCTCAACAGTCCTTTTTCAAGTGATGTTGTGTCTTGCCCTGCAACCTTCTGGGATCCACCCCAGTACTGTCAAACAGTTGCTTAAAACAAACATGTTTTCTATTTTTGAATATTACTCTGAGGACCGAATCAAAGGCCTTTTAAAAGTACGTGTACAGGCCTGCCCTGCATTCAGTCACCTGTTATAAGATGTTTCTCAGTATAAAGATTTACCCTGTCATACTTCTCTTTGGTCCAAATCCAGTCTGCTCCTTTAGAAGCTTTTTGTCTACACCTATCTTGATCTGCTCAAGCAGTATCCTGCATAATTTTGTTTTGATAACCAGTGATAACGTTGCTCCGTCCCATTGTTAGAATGGTGCTAATCACTTTCTTGAATACCTTGATGGCCACAGTCCCAGCTCAGTCCACAGTTTGGCTGGCTGTGTAGATGCACATGGTAAATCACAAGTTTGATAAATCTTGAGCAAATTATGATCCAAGCTTGTCCCAGGCTGTCTGGTTCTTAAAACCAACCATACTACACAGAATTCGACCAATATGGAAATGTTGATGTCTAGGCTCAGACAACTCTGTTGGAGTAGTCAAGCTACAAGAAAATCTTCTATTTCCTTCCTTTTTGTTTTGCCATAAGTTAAGAATACCAAGTACTTAGACAGCCTACTCAGTGACAGTCTGAGTTATTTCTGCAGATCAAAGAGCAGACCATTCTCGTTAATGTATGATTATGATAAATTGAATAATGAAAGTCATTTTTGTTGATCTGTAGGTACTTGGCATCAAAAAGCCAAAGAATGAGGCAGATTCTAGCAAAAGTTTCAGACCAAGAAGTAGCTCTTCCACGTTCTATAAGCACCTTTTTCCTGAAAAGCCAGTGACAAAGGAAGATCATTCTAATGATAAAAGCAGTGATGAAGACACACAAAATGGTCAGTGTGATCTTGACATTCATGATGTGTTACTCTTTGGATCCAGTCTCTTAACTTCTATGGAAAGTTCTCCTCTAACTAGTAAAAGTATAAACTGGGAAGGACCCTACGTATGTTAGTACACAATGCTGGAAACAATAACTGTTATTACGTAGTAGGATGTCTGTCTTTTCAAGTCTCTAATTTTTTAAATGCAAATAATCTGATTGCTCAATCCCTAGCTGTACAAGTCATGAAGTAATAAGTGGGCTTTAAGTCATTTTAGTACTCGACCATGATGTCTGATCATAATGTAAAATAAGACGCCCAGTTTCACAAATTTGTTTGGTCAATATCCAATGAAAAACTGTCATTTCGAGCACTTGTATGGGTTTTTCAGTGGGTTCTAATCACACAAACACCCCATGTATCATTTGTGGGTTTACATGGTTTTTTGTTAAAGGATGGAACTGACTTTTCAAAACACATGAATGTCAATAGGAAAGCAAATTGAACATTAGACTTTCCAAAGTTTTTGTTGGGGTTATTGACTTCTATATCAATAAAGATTGCTGTTCATTGTTGAAAGTCAAAGATCTTCCAAACTTAGTGACAAAAGAATTGTTCTGATGTATTAAGGAAATAACAGCACTTCACGCTAGTAAACAGGTTTATTGACTTCTTTGGCCAAACAAGATGTGGTTTGTGTTTTGTAGGTAATGATCCAACAACTGATCCTGGTACTCTTCAGCCAGCTACATGTGTCATTGATTCAAGTCATGGTGATCACATTGCTGATTTACTAGGACTTACTAAAGAGGTTACACCTGGAACAGATTGCATTGATTTCCTACACAGCAATTCAGAGACAAATACATGTACGCATGCAACACAAGATGTTGAAGCAAAAGGAAATGCAGAAATTGGACACCCTGACAATGTTGATCTAATTGATTTTGGAAGTGACAGTCCACCTCCTCTCCCTTCAGTTCCTGGAGATGCAATTGATAACCAAGCTGTGAAGAGACAGTCACCCATTGCCTTTGATCACCAGGTGGCTGGAAACCGAGACAGTGCCATTAGTAGTGGTGGCAGCACACGTACAAGCTGCATCAGTAGTACAAGCACTCGGAGCAGTGGAATTGAATTCACTAAAGATTGCATCGTAGTTGACAGTGGCCATGGTGATATTGCAGAAGAGGGTTCTGAATCGGATCTCTCTGGCCTTGAACACTTAGCTGCACCTGATGATAATTTTAGAAAGCGCACAAGTGTTATAAATGACCAGGAAAAAAGACAAAGTAAGCTTAGCAGTCGTGGAAGCACAAGTAGTGGAACAATCACTGGCTTTCAAGGAGAGGGTTCCAACCGTGACAGCCAAGCAAGCTTCTTGAGTTTCGATGCAGAGTTTCCACCTCGAAGTGGATCTTCTAGTACAGCTGATGATGAACATGAGTGGCCACCTAGAGAGAAGAAGCCCTCTCGTGGATCTTCATTAAGACGGCATTTCAGAGGGAGGAAAAAGACCAAAGGAAAGGGTTCTTTTGATGGTGAGGATAATCTGAATGACGAGCAAAGTGGGAAGAAAGAGAAAGGATTCTTTGGAATGATCAGGACAGGACTCTCTAAAGACAAGATGAAGGCAAGTGGATCAAAAGTGTACAAGGAATTGGCAGAGAAAACACTTGATGCTTTTGATATCACTGACAGGATGGCACACCCTGAGGTGGAGGAAAAAACACCCAAAGGTACTATTATTTTAGTCTCACAATAAGAATAGAATAAATTAATGTTGTTTCATGGTGGTATTGCTTATAATGTAAATGTCTTATGTGTTGTTGTTTTGACAAATGTGTGGCCCTTCAATTGTGGATCAATAAGAATACTTCTAATTGATCTAGAGTTGGAGGGCCATTCAAGACAGTTAGATTGGTTGGTGTTTATTGATAAGAGAAAACCATAGAACCCAGAGAAAATCCTCTGGGGCAAGAATGACAACCAACAACAAACTCAAGCCTCTCATGACACATAGGAGAATCAGGATTTGAATCAGTTCTATAAATTATGTACATCAATGAGAGGCAAGTAGCCTGACCACTATGCCTTCCTTGCATGTGATTTGTTTCTTCTAACTGATCGATGGCAACATTGAACTCACTTCTGACCCTCTCCCATTGGTCTATTGTATCTACAATCATGGACAAAAGTCTTGGGACAAATTTACACTTTTGGCACTTGCGCACATGCCAGACGTGAATACAACTTCTTCACCTGCCTAACCTCACCCCCCACCCCCCATACAATGTTGAAAACTAGTACCTGCAATTTCTTCTGATTTTCAACATTGTGTTGGGTGGGGAGGGGGAACAGCAACACATTGTAAAAGGATATAGAAGCATTTTTTTCAAACTGTAGTTCTAAAACACAGATAATTGGTTACATTACTTAAGTGTCCCAAGGACTTTTGTCCACAATTGTAGTACCTACTTTTCGAAGTTGATAAAGTACATATTACTTACTATACTTAGACAGTTATGCGAGAGCTAAGGCATTCACAATGATGACTAGTTTGAATCCTGTTTTTTTAGGGGGACAGAGTGGAGCTTAACATCCACTTGTACGATAATCACTTTCACAATGACATAAAAAAAGAAAATGTTCTTGTTAGCATTGCCCTCTTAAGGTAGTAGACCTACTATAACCCTGCCCATCTTGTAACTTTTTTCCACCTTTGTTTCTCTCTTAACAGACATTGTATCAGACCTTGATAAAATATTAGAAAAATACAAGAACAAGGCACATGCTCAAGGTGGAGAAAGTAAATTGGATGAAGTTCAAGATGAAAACGATAATGACCAAAGTGAGGAAGATGACGATGTTGTTGATGAAGATGAGAAGTTTGAAAACTCTAAGAGGAAACTTAGACTGGTGCTCTGTCAAGCTGACTTCCAGAATCTTCCACTGCTTCATCCTGACAATAGATTGCCAGAAAAAAGGTAGATACCACACTAAAAACAGAAATTTATTTCTCCATAAAATACAAATTAAGATGGAAATTACAGTTACTTGTGTTTCACTCTTGAAGCAATTATCAGACATGCTTCAACCATGAAACTTGAGTAACTGAAATTTCTCTCTTAATTCATACTTCCCTCTACATGTATCTGTATCGAGCACTCCTACGATTATGTGAAACCACCTTTTTTTTCTTTGTTTATCTCTATAAAATATAACTATTGGTTCTTAGGCTTAAGATATGTTGTGCTGTTCCCAAAAAGATACATGTATCTATACCTAGTGAGTTTTTATGTTTGATTCCAGTTTAATTTCACAGAAATTGTAGTTTGATCTGTATTTTGTTTTTCTTAGGATTATGGTAAGAAATCTGAACAAGGTAAAATGCACTTGTCAAACATGATTGAGGTTATTTTGACCTACAAGTCAATTTTAAACTGCAACAGATATTTCCTGGAACCAAACCTGTGTAGGCAGCAACAGTAATCTGTGGCCTCAGTCATTGAAAAGGAGAAAAAAACATAACTTTTTATTGTCTTAAGGATGGTGCCTACTAAATACAAAGGTTTTTGTGCTGGGTTAGGACAACACCGAAAAAGTAAATCTTTGCAAGGGCCATTGGAATCCACAAAGAAAAATTGGGGAAGCCACGCATTTTTTCCAGATAATCAGCCTTGAATCTTAACAAAAATGCTGACATCAGCATTTTCTGAAAAAAGAAAGAAAGGATATTTCTTCACAAATTTCCTTCAAAATCACCTTTACAAACAGAAAAGCAAACACATTTATAAAGGTCTTAAAACTACATGGTAAATGGTAACATGAAAACCATATTTGGTATGTTTTTAATAACAAAATCGTTGCAACAGTGCTTTTAGCATCTCTGACAGCCTTCCTCTGGTTCAGCCAAAATACAGTCTAAATACCTTTTGGTCACAACCAGAAACTGATTACGTGTTGAATAGGCTTTCCACTTCCATTTCATAACATAAAATGTGGGGGTAACCACGCGTTTTTTAAAGTTATTGATCTTTTTGTGAAAACTTTTATAGTGCACATTACATTTTTTCCTGTCGCTTCCCCAGTAAGTAAAACATTTGCGTCTTTCACACTTGTTTTGCGCACGCACTACGCCATCTGCAGGTACTTGTTTGCAGTTGGATTTCAGTATAATTTTCGCCAGATAACAGCTAGTTTTTCAGCTGGAAGACATTAACAGTTAGTGGTTGGTGATATGCTGCTATTTTGGTGTTCCTGGTTTGAGTACAGGTTCATTAAACTTGATTTGGTCACAGTAGGAAAATTTTGCTTTCTTTGAGTCGTGTACTTGGTAGTGTAGTTGATTGCATCAATGTCAACCCCAGCGCGCGCGCATGGCACTTAAACCATGCCTTGCGTGATACGCAGAAAATATGCGCACTAACAAAAGTAGGCACCATCCTTAATTCAGCATTACAGGCTGCCATCTTCAGATACACAAATAATGATAAATTGTTATACGTCATTTTTTAAGGGCATATGCCAAAAAACCTGGCGGGGAGCTGCTTACATTCCTCCATGTGCAACTTGCTGAGGCAATTAATCTTCAGGACAGATCCCTGTCTGCTCAGTTACACGAGACAATAAGAAGTGTCAAAGACCTCCAACCTGGAAGGTACAGATTCTGATAAATTAATAATCGAACATTTCTGCTTTTGGCCTACACTTCAATATCAACAATGATGTATCTTTTCTAATCAGTGAATAAGAAGTTCTTAGTGATCAGCCTAGCTTTGAGACGTGTGTTTGTTTGGATTTCGTTGTTATGTCAACTTTGGATATACTAGTTGTGAACTTACAAAACACGTCATCGTTTCTTATTCTCCAAAAATCCAGAAATACAATGCTTGTACTCCCCCAGCACATGTAGCACAAAACAAAGCACCTGTTATGACCTCCAGCTTTCATGAGTTCATTTAAAAATCAGGGCAACTTTATTGCTTTTGTTGTTGTTGTTGTTGTTGTCATTGTCAGTCTTATTGCATGTAATTTCTTCTCTCTCTTTCCTCTTCTTCCATTGCCTTTCCCTCTTCTTGCTAAACCGTTGGTAATTTTTTTAAATTTATTCAAGGGAAATTGGTTCCTGATGGCTAGTTTTCACTAGCAAATAAGCACAAGCATAAGAAACATACTTAGATACAGTGGAGTGCTGCTAAGTAGCACCTTTGGAAGGAAAACTTCCTAACTAAAGGTGCTAATTGTCAACGTCTTGCTGTGACTGCATATGATGGCTTATGCTTGTTCTTATGCACACAAGAAAACCAGCTTTAAAATCTGATCAATCTAACAATGGTTGGACACAAGGTCACTTACAATGAGATCTTTAAATGCTTTTGAATGCTGTAGAAAATGATTTTTAAAAGTGTTTTGCGAAGGCATGCTGATGTTTTGTTCTCCCACCACAGCTTTGCTAAACTGTTAGAATCCTTAGAGGAGGAGTACAAGGCACGCACTCCATACCTCGCCTACCTGGTCAATGCACATCAAGGCCTACTGGCAACGCATGCTCACTTGGAGAGATTAGTCGAAAGGATAGAAAGGTACATCTAACATGAACCACATCACCTTTAACAATACTAAGAACGTCTTGTTACTGATAGTTAACGCCCAAGTCGCTAGTGGAGGGAAGGTGCCTACGAAGCCCGGGGGCTGCAACTGCAGTCACATCCCCAAGGCGCTAGAACACCCGACTGGCCTGCCCAACCCGCAACCAAGCCACGAGCCCCCCGTGCCAAGCCCCCTACAGGCACCTGTCACACTCAAGCCAGATGGCATTGGTGGAAAAAAAATGCTGAAAAAAGGGGGGGATAGGGAGGGGACGCCGAGAACCGCTAAACTATAATTCAATCCACAACGCCACACTAACAGAGCGATGAACACACTGCGAGCACATGGGACGACAACACATGTACTAAGCAAAAATACCGCTGGACAATGTCAGCCCCACGGCTCTCACGACCATATGACTGTTGCAAACGCTACAGAATGCACCAAACGCTAAACAAACGCTAACAGATGGCCAAGGCACTAACAAACGCCTACAAAAACGCTACTGACCAGACTCGCTCCTGGTCATAAACTATGTAAAATTTCATTGAACTATATCAAACGCTACAGAACGCACCAAACGCTAACCAAACGCTCACAAACGGCCAAGACACTAACAACCGCCTGTAAAAACGCTACTGACCAGACTAGCTCCTGGTCATAAACTATGTAAAATTTCATTGAACTATATCAAACGCTACAGAACGCACCAAACGCTAACCAAACGCTCACAAACGGCCAAGACACTAACAACCGCCTGTAAAAACGCTACTGACCAGACTAGCTCCTGGTCATAAACTATGTAAAATTTCATTGAACTATATCAAACGCTACAGAACGCACCAAACGCTAACCAAACGCTCACAAACGGCCAAGACACTAACAACCGCCTGTAAAAACGCTACTGACCAGACTCGCTCCTGGTCATAAACTATGTAAAATTTCATTGAACTATATCAAACGCTACAGAACGCACCAAACGCTAACCAAACGCTCACAAACGGCCAAGACACTAACAACCGCCTGTAAAAACGCTACTGACCAGACTAGCTCCTGGTCATAAACTATGTAAAATTTCATTGAACTATATCAAACGCTACAGAACGCACCAAACGCTAACCAAACGCTCACAGACGGCCAAGACACTAACAACCGCCTGTAAAAACGCTACTGACCAGACTCGCTCCTGGTCATAAACTATGTAAAATTTCATTGAACTATATCAAACGCTACAGAACGCACCAAACGCTAACCAAACGCTCACAAACGGCCAAGACACTAACAACCGCCTGTAAAAACGCTACTGACCAGACTCGCTCCTGGTCATAAACTATGTAAAATTTCATTGAACTATATCAAACGCTACAGAACGCACCAAACGCTAACCAAACGCTCACAAACGGCCAAGACACTAACAACCGCCTGTAAAAACGCTACTGACCAGACTAGCTCCTAGTCGTTAACTATGTTAAATTTCATTTAACTATATCTAACTTCTCAGCATTGCGTTACTATGAAGGAGAAATGCAATAGATGTTGATTTCTCCAGGGAACTAGAAGGCTTATACTCTAATACTGCCTATACTTGACAATAATTTATTATCACAGGGACAAAATTATCTGCCAAAACTACTTAATCATGAAC
>NW_027670588.1:0-2500 GCF_964199315.1 Orbicella franksi
CGAACACTTATTCGGCCTCTTCGGGCTAGTACCTCCTTCGGGAGAGATATCATGAGAGTTCTTCTCGTGCCCCATTGTTCACCCACCAATAGGGAACGTGAGCTGGGTTTAGACCGTCGTGAGACAGGTTAGTTTTACCCTACTGATGAAGTGTTGTTGCAATAGTAATTCTGCTCAGTACGAGAGGAACCGCAGATTCAGACAATTGGCATTTGCACTTGGCTGAAAAGCCAATGGTGCGAAGCTACCATCTGTTGGATTATGACTGAACGCCTCTAAGTCAGAATCCGTGCTAGAAAGCAACGATGATTACCTCCAGAGAACTTTAGGCGAACCAGAATAGAGACTTCGGTCCTCATGCGTCCCAAGGTGCCAAGGAGGACAAGAACCTCCAAGGCACTACCGATAGCAAATTCTAATGTTTCTGGAGATAAATCCTTTGCAGACGACTTAAATAAAGAACGGGGTATTGTAAGTTGTAGAGTAGCCTTGTTGCTACGATCTTCTGAGATTAAGCCTTTGTTCTAAGATTTGTTAAAAACATGTCTTTTTTTTTCTTGAAGTCCAAGAAGGCTCCCCTCGTCTGCCACTGGCCGGAGGGTGCCAAGGAAGAAGTGGTGCCTGCAGGCTTGGGCTAGCTTGTGGCAGGCCGAGTGATGTAAAGGAGGCCACGTCTGGTCTGGGACGTGACTGTGAATTTTTTTTTTAAAGTCCAAAAGGCTCCCCTCGCTTGGGAGCTGGCAGTGGAAATTTTTTCTAAGTCCGAAAGGCTCCTCTCGTTTGAAATGGTTTGACTCGGGGAGCCTTTTGGAGTGCTTGAAATTTTTGGGCCAGGTCCCTTTCGGACGGTTTACTTTGTGGACTTGTCGTAATTTGATTGGAAAGATGTTTGGGCAATTGGGCTTTGGTTTTTTGGTTTTTGTTTTATTGGCTTTTGAGTGGGGGAGCCTTTTGGACTTAGGGTTAGCGTTAGGGTAAGCCTAGGGTTAGAGTTTAGGGTTAGGGTTAGCGTTAGGGTAACCCTAGGGTTAGAGTTTAGGGTTAGGGTAAGAGTTAGGGTGAAGGTTAGGGTTAAACTTGGCTAAACTTGGCGCCTGCACGTAACTTAAGCTGGCCAATAGTTTCCCGCAAAAAGTTTTGAAAATGGTGAAAATCTTAAGGGTGCTTATACTATAGGGGACCGACACCCTGTTTTAATTTAGTAGAACACACGCCCTCTTAATGATGATGTGACAGCGCCAAACCTGGCACCTGCACGTAACTCGAGCTGGCCAATCGTTTCCCGCAAAAAGTTTTGAAAAATGGTGAAAATCTTAAGGGTGCCTATAGAACAGGGGGACCGACGCCCAGTTTTAAGATAGTGTAGCACACCCCCCTTAACGATGATGTGACAGCGCCAAATCTTGCGCCTGCACGTAACTCGAGCTGGCCAATCGTTTCCCGCAAAAAGTTTTGAAAATGGTGAAAATCTTAAGGGTGCTTATAGAATAGGGGGACCGACGCCCAGTTTTAAGATAGTGTAGCACACCCCCCTTAACGATGATGTGACAGCGCCAAACTTGGTGCCTGCACGTAACTCGAGCTGGCCAATTGTTTCCCGCAAAAAGTTTTGAAAATGGTGAAAATCTTAAGGTGCTTATAGAATAGGGGACCGACGCCCAGTTTTAAGATAGTGTAGCTCACCCCCCTTAACGATGATGTGACAGCGCGAAACTTGGCGCCTGCACGTAACTCGAGCTGGCCAATCGTTTCCCGCAAAAAGTTTTGAAAATGGTGAAAACCTTAAGGGTGCTTATAGAATAGGGGGACCGACGCCCAGTTTTAAGATAGTGTAGAACACCCCCTTAACGATGATGTGACAGCGCCAAACTTGGTGCCTGCACGTAACTCGAGCTGGCCAATTGTTTCCGCAAAAAGTTTTGAAAATGGTGAAAATCTTAAGGGTGCTTATAGAATAGGGGGACCGACGCCAGTTTTAAGATAGTGTAGCTCACCCCCCTTAACGATGATGTGACAGCGCGAAACTTGGCGCCTGCACGCAATTCGAGCTGGCCAATCGTTTCCCGCAAAAAGTTTTGAAAATGGTGAAAACCTTAAGGGTGCTTATAGAATAGGGGGACCGACGCCCAGTTTTAAGATAGTGTAGAACACCCCCTTAACGATGATGTGACAGCGCCAAACTTAGCGCCTGCACGTGACTCGAGCTGGCCAATAGTTTCCTGCAAAAAGTTTTGAAAAAGTGTAAAATCCCAATTTTGCGCTCTTTAGGGTGTGGTCTTTGAGCTTCGGGTTTTCGTCAGAAAATTTCGGCAATCATCGGTCATCTTCGTGGAAATCTCTTCGTTTTCGTAACTCTGACATGGTGACGCATGTTTGGAATGCCATGGGGAGCGCTTTGGAGCAGTTTTGAAAAATCGAAATTTTCGAAATTTTTCTAAGTGTCTAAACTTGGTTGGGGGAATAGACGGTTTCGGGTTATAATGTAGGGCAGGCATCGGGA
>NW_027670589.1:0-18959 GCF_964199315.1 Orbicella franksi
AATTCACTTCTCAACTTTCTATGAAGAGTTCAAATGAGAATCAATTCACTGAGAATAAACTAAGATCCTATTCAGAGGGATCCAAGAGTCACTTCTCAACTTTCTTAAGAGTTCAAATGAGAATCAATTCAATGAGAATAAAAATTATAAGGTCTGATTAACTAAGAAATTCTCAAGACATCTATGACACGCGCTGACTTGAAAATTAAGGCTTCAAAGCCTGATGGCATGTACAATAAAAGGCAAGTCTGCAGCTTTGATCATGCACCCCCCTCCCTATTAATTCACTTCTCAACTTTCTATGAAGAGTTCAAATGAGAATCAATTCACTGAGAATAAACTAAGATCCTATTCAGAGGGATCCAAGAGTCACTTCTCAACTTTCTTAAGAGTTCAAATGAGAATCAATTCAATGAGAATAAAAATTATAAGGTCTGATTAACTAAGAAATTCTCAAGACATCTATGACACGCGCTGACTTGAAAATTAAGGCTTCAAAGCCTGATGGCATGTACAATAAAAGGCAAGTCTGCAGCTTTGATCATGCACCCCCCTCCCTATTAATTCACTTCTCAACTTTCTATGAAGAGTTCAAATGAGAATCAATTCACTGAGAATAAACTAAGATCCTATTCAGAGGGATCCAAGAGTCACTTCTCAACTTTCTTAAGAGTTCAAATGAGAATCAATTCAATGAGAATAAAAATTATAAGGTCTGATTAACTAAGAAATTCTCAAGACATCTATGACACGCGCTGACTTGAAAATTAAGGCTTCAAAGCCTGATGGCATGTACAATAAAAGGCAAGTCTGCAGCTTTGATCATGCACCCCCCTCCCTATTAATTCACTTCTCAACTTTCTATGAAGAGTTCAAATGAGAATCAATTCACTGAGAATAAACTAAGATCCTATTCAGAGGGATCCAAGAGTCACTTCTCAACTTTCTTAAGAGTTCAAATGAGAATCAATTCAATGAGAATAAAAATTATAAGGTCTGATTAACTAAGACATTCTCAAGACATCTATGACACGCGCTGACTTGAAAATTAAGGCTTCAAAGCCTGATGGCATGTACAATAAAAGGCAAGTCTGCAGCTTTGATCATGCACCCCCCTCCCTATTAATTCACTTCTCAACTTTCTATGAAGAGTTCAAATGAGAATCAATTCACTGAGAATAAACTAAGATCCTATTCAGAGGGATCCAAGAGTCACTTCTCAACTTTCTTAAGAGTTCAAATGAGAATCAATTCAATGAGAATAAAAATTATAAGGTCTGATTAACTAAGAAATTCTCAAGACATCTATGACACGCGCTGACTTGAAAATTAAGGCTTCAAAGCCTGATGGCATGTACAATAAAAGGCAAGTCTGCAGCTTTGATCATGCACCCCCCTCCCTATTAATTCACTTCTCAACTTTCTATGAAGAGTTCAAATGAGAATCAATTCACTGAGAATAAACTAAGATCCTATTCAGAGGGATCCAAGAGTCACTTCTCAACTTTCTTAAGAGTTCAAATGAGAATCAATTCAATGAGAATAAAAATTATAAGGTCTGATTAACTAAGAAATTCTCAAGACATCTATGACACGCGCTGACTTGAAAATTAAGGCTTCAAAGCCTGATGGCATGTACAATAAAAGGCAAGTCTGCAGCTTTGATCATGCACCCCCCTCCCTATTAATTCACTTCTCAACTTTCTATGAAGAGTTCAAATGAGAATCAATTCACTGAGAATAAACTAAGATCCTATTCAGAGGGATCCAAGAGTCACTTCTCAACTTTCTTAAGAGTTCAAATGAGAATCAATTCAATGAGAATAAAAATTATAAGGTCTGATTAACTAAGAAATTCTCAAGACATCTATGACACGCGCTGACTTGAAAATTAAGGCTTCAAAGCCTGATGGCATGTACAATAAAAGGCAAGTCTGCAGCTTTGATCATGCACCCCCCTCCCTATTAATTCACTTCTCAACTTTCTATGAAGAGTTCAAATGAGAATCAATTCACTGAGAATAAACTAAGATCCTATTCAGAGGGATCCAAGAGTCACTTCTCAACTTTCTTAAGAGTTCAAATGAGAATCAATTCAATGAGAATAAAAATTATAAGGTCTGATTAACTAAGAAATTCTCAAGACATCTATGACACGCGCTGACTTGAAAATTAAGGCTTCAAAGCCTGATGGCATGTACAATAAAAGGCAAGTCTGCAGCTTTGATCATGCACCCCCCTCCCTATTAATTCACTTCTCAACTTTCTATGAAGAGTTCAAATGAGAATCAATTCACTGAGAATAAACTAAGATCCTATTCAGAGGGATCCAAGAGTCACTTCTCAACTTTCTTAAGAGTTCAAATGAGAATCAATTCAATGAGAATAAAAATTATAAGGTCTGATTAACTAAGAAATTCTCAAGACATCTATGACACGCGCTGACTTGAAAATTAAGGCTTCAAAGCCTGATGGCATGTACAATAAAAGGCAAGTCTGCAGCTTTGATCATGCACCCCCCTCCCTATTAATTCACTTCTCAACTTTCTATGAAGAGTTCAAATGAGAATCAATTCACTGAGAATAAACTAAGATCCTATTCAGAGGGATCCAAGAGTCACTTCTCAACTTTCTTAAGAGTTCAAATGAGAATCAATTCAATGAGAATAAAAATTATAAGGTCTGATTAACTAAGAAATTCTCAAGACATCTATGACACGCGCTGACTTGAAAATTAAGGCTTCAAAGCCTGATGGCATGTACAATAAAAGGCAAGTCTGCAGCTTTGATCATGCACCCCCCTCCCTATTAATTCACTTCTCAACTTTCTATGAAGAGTTCAAATGAGAATCAATTCACTGAGAATAAACTAAGATCCTATTCAGAGGGATCCAAGAGTCACTTCTCAACTTTCTTAAGAGTTCAAATGAGAATCAATTCAATGAGAATAAAAATTATAAGGTCTGATTAACTAAGAAATTCTCAAGACATCTATGACACGCGCTGACTTGAAAATTAAGGCTTCAAAGCCTGATGGCATGTACAATAAAAGGCAAGTCTGCAGCTTTGATCATGCACCCCCCTCCCTATTAATTCACTTCTCAACTTTCTATGAAGAGTTCAAATGAGAATCAATTCACTGAGAATAAACTAAGATCCTATTCAGAGGGATCCAAGAGTCACTTCTCAACTTTCTTAAGAGTTCAAATGAGAATCAATTCAATGAGAATAAAAATTATAAGGTCTGATTAACTAAGAAATTCTCAAGACATCTATGACACGCGCTGACTTGAAAATTAAGGCTTCAAAGCCTGATGGCATGTACAATAAAAGGCAAGTCTGCAGCTTTGATCATGCACCCCCCTCCCTATTAATTCACTTCTCAACTTTCTATGAAGAGTTCAAATGAGAATCAATTCACTGAGAATAAACTAAGATCCTATTCAGAGGGATCCAAGAGTCACTTCTCAACTTTCTTAAGAGTTCAAATGAGAATCAATTCAATGAGAATAAAAATTATAAGGTCTGATTAACTAAGAAATTCTCAAGACATCTATGACACGCGCTGACTTGAAAATTAAGGCTTCAAAGCCTGATGGCATGTACAATAAAAGGCAAGTCTGCAGCTTTGATCATGCACCCCCCTCCCTATTAATTCACTTCTCAACTTTCTATGAAGAGTTCAAATGAGAATAAATTCACTGAGAATAAACTAAGATCCTATTCAGAGGGATCCAAGAGTCACTTCTCAACTTTCTTAAGAGTTCAAATGAGAATCAATTCAATGAGAATAAAAATTATAAGGTCTGATTAACTAAGAAATTCTCAAGACATCTATGACACGCGCTGACTTGAAAATTAAGGCTTCAAAGCCTGATGGCATGTACAATAAAAGGCAAGTCTGCAGCTTTGATCATGCACCCCCCTCCCTATTAATTCACTTCTCAACTTTCTATGAAGAGTTCAAATGAGAATCAATTCACTGAGAATAAACTAAGATCCTATTCAGAGGGATCCAAGAGTCACTTCTCAACTTTCTTAAGAGTTCAAATGAGAATCAATTCAATGAGAATAAAAATTATAAGGTCTGATTAACTAAGAAATTCTCAAGACATCTATGACACGCGCTGACTTGAAAATTAAGGCTTCAAAGCCTGATGGCATGTACAATAAAAGGCAAGTCTGCAGCTTTGATCATGCACCCCCCTCCCTATTAATTCACTTCTCAACTTTCTATGAAGAGTTCAAATGAGAATCAATTCACTGAGAATAAACTAAGATCCTATTCAGAGGGATCCAAGAGTCACTTCTCAACTTTCTTAAGAGTTCAAATGAGAATCAATTCAATGAGAATAAAAATTATAAGGTCTGATTAACTAAGAAATTCTCAAGACATCTATGACACGCGCTGACTTGAAAATTAAGGCTTCAAAGCCTGATGGCATGTACAATAAAAGGCAAGTCTGCAGCTTTGATCATGCACCCCCCTCCCTATTAATTCACTTCTCAACTTTCTATGAAGAGTTCAAATGAGAATCAATTCACTGAGAATAAACTAAGATCCTATTCAGAGGGATCCAAGAGTCACTTCTCAACTTTCTTAAGAGTTCAAATGAGAATCAATTCAATGAGAATAAAAATTATAAGGTCTGATTAACTAAGAAATTCTCAAGACATCTATGACACGCGCTGACTTGAAAATTAAGGCTTCAAAGCCTGATGGCATGTACAATAAAAGGCAAGTCTGCAGCTTTGATCATGCACCCCCCTCCCTATTAATTCACTTCTCAACTTTCTATGAAGAGTTCAAATGAGAATCAATTCACTGAGAATAAACTAAGATCCTATTCAGAGGGATCCAAGAGTCACTTCTCAACTTTCTTAAGAGTTCAAATGAGAATCAATTCAATGAGAATAAAAATTATAAGGTCTGATTAACTAAGAAATTCTCAAGACATCTATGACACGCGCTGACTTGAAAATTAAGGCTTCAAAGCCTGATGGCATGTACAATAAAAGGCAAGTCTGCAGCTTTGATCATGCACCCCCCTCCCTATTAATTCACTTCTCAACTTTCTATGAAGAGTTCAAATGAGAATCAATTCACTGAGAATAAACTAAGATCCTATTCAGAGGGATCCAAGAGTCACTTCTCAACTTTCTTAAGAGTTCAAATGAGAATCAATTCAATGAGAATAAAAATTATAAGGTCTGATTAACTAAGAAATTCTCAAGACATCTATGACACGCGCTGACTTGAAAATTAAGGCTTCAAAGCCTGATGGCATGTACAATAAAAGGCAAGTCTGCAGCTTTGATCATGCACCCCCCTCCCTATTAATTCACTTCTCAACTTTCTATGAAGAGTTCAAATGAGAATCAATTCACTGAGAATAAACTAAGATCCTATTCAGAGGGATCCAAGAGTCACTTCTCAACTTTCTTAAGAGTTCAAATGAGAATCAATTCAATGAGAATAAAAATTATAAGGTCTGATTAACTAAGAAATTCTCAAGACATCTATGACACGCGCTGACTTGAAAATTAAGGCTTCAAAGCCTGATGGCATGTACAATAAAAGGCAAGTCTGCAGCTTTGATCATGCACCCCCCTCCCTATTAATTCACTTCTCAACTTTCTATGAAGAGTTCAAATGAGAATCAATTCACTGAGAATAAACTAAGATCCTATTCAGAGGGATCCAAGAGTCACTTCTCAACTTTCTTAAGAGTTCAAATGAGAATCAATTCAATGAGAATAAAAATTATAAGGTCTGATTAACTAAGAAATTCTCAAGACATCTATGACACGCGCTGACTTGAAAATTAAGGCTTCAAAGCCTGATGGCATGTACAATAAAAGGCAAGTCTGCAGCTTTGATCATGCACCCCCCTCCCTATTAATTCACTTCTCAACTTTCTATGAAGAGTTCAAATGAGAATCAATTCACTGAGAATAAACTAAGATCCTATTCAGAGGGATCCAAGAGTCACTTCTCAACTTTCTTAAGAGTTCAAATGAGAATCAATTCAATGAGAATAAAAATTATAAGGTCTGATTAACTAAGAAATTCTCAAGACATCTATGACACGCGCTGACTTGAAAATTAAGGCTTCAAAGCCTGATGGCATGTACAATAAAAGGCAAGTCTGCAGCTTTGATCATGCACCCCCCTCCCTATTAATTCACTTCTCAACTTTCTATGAAGAGTTCAAATGAGAATCAATTCACTGAGAATAAACTAAGATCCTATTCAGAGGGATCCAAGAGTCACTTCTCAACTTTCTTAAGAGTTCAAATGAGAATCAATTCAATGAGAATAAAAATTATAAGGTCTGATTAACTAAGAAATTCTCAAGACATCTATGACACGCGCTGACTTGAAAATTAAGGCTTCAAAGCCTGATGGCATGTACAATAAAAGGCAAGTCTGCAGCTTTGATCATGCACCCCCCTCCCTATTAATTCACTTCTCAACTTTCTATGAAGAGTTCAAATGAGAATCAATTCACTGAGAATAAACTAAGATCCTATTCAGAGGGATCCAAGAGTCACTTCTCAACTTTCTTAAGAGTTCAAATGAGAATCAATTCAATGAGAATAAAAATTATAAGGTCTGATTAACTAAGAAATTCTCAAGACATCTATGACACGCGCTGACTTGAAAATTAAGGCTTCAAAGCCTGATGGCATGTACAATAAAAGGCAAGTCTGCAGCTTTGATCATGCACCCCCCTCCCTATTAATTCACTTCTCAACTTTCTATGAAGAGTTCAAATGAGAATCAATTCACTGAGAATAAACTAAGATCCTATTCAGAGGGATCCAAGAGTCACTTCTCAACTTTCTTAAGAGTTCAAATGAGAATCAATTCAATGAGAATAAAAATTATAAGGTCTGATTAACTAAGAAATTCTCAAGACATCTATGACACGCGCTGACTTGAAAATTAAGGCTTCAAAGCCTGATGGCATGTACAATAAAAGGCAAGTCTGCAGCTTTGATCATGCACCCCCCTCCCTATTAATTCACTTCTCAACTTTCTATGAAGAGTTCAAATGAGAATCAATTCACTGAGAATAAACTAAGATCCTATTCAGAGGGATCCAAGAGTCACTTCTCAACTTTCTTAAGAGTTCAAATGAGAATCAATTCAATGAGAATAAAAATTATAAGGTCTGATTAACTAAGAAATTCTCAAGACATCTATGACACGCGCTGACTTGAAAATTAAGGCTTCAAAGCCTGATGGCATGTACAATAAAAGGCAAGTCTGCAGCTTTGATCATGCACCCCCCTCCCTATTAATTCACTTCTCAACTTTCTATGAAGAGTTCAAATGAGAATCAATTCACTGAGAATAAACTAAGATCCTATTCAGAGGGATCCAAGAGTCACTTCTCAACTTTCTTAAGAGTTCAAATGAGAATCAATTCAATGAGAATAAAAATTATAAGGTCTGATTAACTAAGAAATTCTCAAGACATCTATGACACGCGCTGACTTGAAAATTAAGGCTTCAAAGCCTGATGGCATGTACAATAAAAGGCAAGTCTGCAGCTTTGATCATGCACCCCCCTCCCTATTAATTCACTTCTCAACTTTCTATGAAGAGTTCAAATGAGAATCAATTCACTGAGAATAAACTAAGATCCTATTCAGAGGGATCCAAGAGTCACTTCTCAACTTTCTTAAGAGTTCAAATGAGAATCAATTCAATGAGAATAAAAATTATAAGGTCTGATTAACTAAGAAATTCTCAAGACATCTATGACACGCGCTGACTTGAAAATTAAGGCTTCAAAGCCTGATGGCATGTACAATAAAAGGCAAGTCTGCAGCTTTGATCATGCACCCCCCTCCCTATTAATTCACTTCTCAACTTTCTATGAAGAGTTCAAATGAGAATCAATTCACTGAGAATAAACTAAGATCCTATTCAGAGGGATCCAAGAGTCACTTCTCAACTTTCTTAAGAGTTCAAATGAGAATCAATTCAATGAGAATAAAAATTATAAGGTCTGATTAACTAAGAAATTCTCAAGACATCTATGACACGCGCTGACTTGAAAATTAAGGCTTCAAAGCCTGATGGCATGTACAATAAAAGGCAAGTCTGCAGCTTTGATCATGCACCCCCCTCCCTATTAATTCACTTCTCAACTTTCTATGAAGAGTTCAAATGAGAATACAATTCACTGAGAATAAACTAAGATCCTATTCAGAGGGATCCAAGAGTCACTTCTCAACTTTCTTAAGAGTTCAAATGAGAATCAATTCAATGAGAATAAAAATTATAAGGTCTGATTAACTAAGAAATTCTCAAGACATCTATGACACGCGCTGACTTGAAAATTAAGGCTTCAAAGCCTGATGGCATGTACAATAAAAGGCAAGTCTGCAGCTTTGATCATGCACCCCCCTCCCTATTAATTCACTTCTCAACTTTCTATGAAGAGTTCAAATGAGAATCAATTCACTGAGAATAAACTAAGATCCTATTCAGAGGGATCCAAGAGTCACTTCTCAACTTTCTTAAGAGTTCAAATGAGAATCAATTCAATGAGAATAAAAATTATAAGGTCTGATTAACTAAGAAATTCTCAAGACATCTATGACACGCGCTGACTTGAAAATTAAGGCTTCAAAGCCTGATGGCATGTACAATAAAAGGCAAGTCTGCAGCTTTGATCATGCACCCCCCTCCCTATTAATTCACTTCTCAACTTTCTATGAAGAGTTCAAATGAGAATCAATTCACTGAGAATAAACTAAGATCCTATTCAGAGGGATCCAAGAGTCACTTCTCAACTTTCTTAAGAGTTCAAATGAGAATCAATTCAATGAGAATAAAAATTATAAGGTCTGATTAACTAAGAAATTCTCAAGACATCTATGACACGCGCTGACTTGAAAATTAAGGCTTCAAAGCCTGATGGCATGTACAATAAAAGGCAAGTCTGCAGCTTTGATCATGCACCCCCCTCCCTATTAATTCACTTCTCAACTTTCTATGAAGAGTTCAAATGAGAATCAATTCACTGAGAATAAACTAAGATCCTATTCAGAGGGATCCAAGAGTCACTTCTCAACTTTCTTAAGAGTTCAAATGAGAATCAATTCAATGAGAATAAAAATTATAAGGTCTGATTAACTAAGAAATTCTCAAGACATCTATGACACGCGCTGACTTGAAAATTAAGGCTTCAAAGCCTGATGGCATGTACAATAAAAGGCAAGTCTGCAGCTTTGATCATGCACCCCCCTCCCTATTAATTCACTTCTCAACTTTCTATGAAGAGTTCAAATGAGAATCAATTCACTGAGAATAAACTAAGATCCTATTCAGAGGGATCCAAGAGTCACTTCTCAACTTTCTTAAGAGTTCAAATGAGAATCAATTCAATGAGAATAAAAATTATAAGGTCTGATTAACTAAGAAATTCTCAAGACATCTATGACACGCGCTGACTTGAAAATTAAGGCTTCAAAGCCTGATGGCATGTACAATAAAAGGCAAGTCTGCAGCTTTGATCATGCACCCCCCTCCCTATTAATTCACTTCTCAACTTTCTATGAAGAGTTCAAATGAGAATCAATTCACTGAGAATAAACTAAGATCCTATTCAGAGGGATCCAAGAGTCACTTCTCAACTTTCTTAAGAGTTCAAATGAGAATCAATTCAATGAGAATAAAAATTATAAGGTCTGATTAACTAAGAAATTCTCAAGACATCTATGACACGCGCTGACTTGAAAATTAAGGCTTCAAAGCCTGATGGCATGTACAATAAAAGGCAAGTCTGCAGCTTTGATCATGCACCCCCCTCCCTATTAATTCACTTCTCAACTTTCTATGAAGAGTTCAAATGAGAATCAATTCACTGAGAATAAACTAAGATCCTATTCAGAGGGATCCAAGAGTCACTTCTCAACTTTCTTAAGAGTTCAAATGAGAATCAATTCAATGAGAATAAAAATTATAAGGTCTGATTAACTAAGAAATTCTCAAGACATCTATGACACGCGCTGACTTGAAAATTAAGGCTTCAAAGCCTGATGGCATGTACAATAAAAGGCAAGTCTGCAGCTTTGATCATGCACCCCCCTCCCTATTAATTCACTTCTCAACTTTCTATGAAGAGTTCAAATGAGAATCAATTCACTGAGAATAAACTAAGATCCTATTCAGAGGGATCCAAGAGTCACTTCTCAACTTTCTTAAGAGTTCAAATGAGAATCAATTCAATGAGAATAAAAATTATAAGGTCTGATTAACTAAGAAATTCTCAAGACATCTATGACACGCGCTGACTTGAAAATTAAGGCTTCAAAGCCTGATGGCATGTACAATAAAAGGCAAGTCTGCAGCTTTGATCATGCACCCCCCTCCCTATTAATTCACTTCTCAACTTTCTATGAAGAGTTCAAATGAGAATCAATTCACTGAGAATAAACTAAGATCCTATTCAGAGGGATCCAAGAGTCACTTCTCAACTTTCTTAAGAGTTCAAATGAGAATCAATTCAATGAGAATAAAAATTATAAGGTCTGATTAACTAAGAAATTCTCAAGACATCTATGACACGCGCTGACTTGAAAATTAAGGCTTCAAAGCCTGATGGCATGTACAATAAAAGGCAAGTCTGCAGCTTTGATCATGCACCCCCCTCCCTATTAATTCACTTCTCAACTTTCTATGAAGAGTTCAAATGAGAATCAATTCACTGAGAATAAACTAAGATCCTATTCAGAGGGATCCAAGAGTCACTTCTCAACTTTCTTAAGAGTTCAAATGAGAATCAATTCAATGAGAATAAAAATTATAAGGTCTGATTAACTAAGAAATTCTCAAGACATCTATGACACGCGCTGACTTGAAAATTAAGGCTTCAAAGCCTGATGGCATGTACAATAAAAGGCAAGTCTGCAGCTTTGATCATGCACCCCCCTCCCTATTAATTCACTTCTCAACTTTCTATGAAGAGTTCAAATGAGAATCAATTCACTGAGAATAAACTAAGATCCTATTCAGAGGGATCCAAGAGTCACTTCTCAACTTTCTTAAGAGTTCAAATGAGAATCAATTCAATGAGAATAAAAATTATAAGGTCTGATTAACTAAGAAATTCTCAAGACATCTATGACACGCGCTGACTTGAAAATTAAGGCTTCAAAGCCTGATGGCATGTACAATAAAAGGCAAGTCTGCAGCTTTGATCATGCACCCCCCTCCCTATTAATTCACTTCTCAACTTTCTATGAAGAGTTCAAATGAGAATCAATTCACTGAGAATAAACTAAGATCCTATTCAGAGGGATCCAAGAGTCACTTCTCAACTTTCTTAAGAGTTCAAATGAGAATCAATTCAATGAGAATAAAAATTATAAGGTCTGATTAACTAAGAAATTCTCAAGACATCTATGACACGCGCTGACTTGAAAATTAAGGCTTCAAAGCCTGATGGCATGTACAATAAAAGGCAAGTCTGCAGCTTTGATCATGCACCCCCCTCCCTATTAATTCACTTCTCAACTTTCTATGAAGAGTTCAAATGAGAATCAATTCACTGAGAATAAACTAAGATCCTATTCAGAGGGATCCAAGAGTCACTTCTCAACTTTCTTAAGAGTTCAAATGAGAATCAATTCAATGAGAATAAAAATTATAAGGTCTGATTAACTAAGAAATTCTCAAGACATCTATGACACGCGCTGACTTGAAAATTAAGGCTTCAAAGCCTGATGGCATGTACAATAAAAGGCAAGTCTGCAGCTTTGATCATGCACCCCCCTCCCTATTAATTCACTTCTCAACTTTCTATGAAGAGTTCAAATGAGAATCAATTCACTGAGAATAAACTAAGATCCTATTCAGAGGGATCCAAGAGTCACTTCTCAACTTTCTTAAGAGTTCAAATGAGAATCAATTCAATGAGAATAAAAATTATAAGGTCTGATTAACTAAGAAATTCTCAAGACATCTATGACACGCGCTGACTTGAAAATTAAGGCTTCAAAGCCTGATGGCATGTACAATAAAAGGCAAGTCTGCAGCTTTGATCATGCACCCCCCTCCCTATTAATTCACTTCTCAACTTTCTATGAAGAGTTCAAATGAGAATCAATTCACTGAGAATAAACTAAGATCCTATTCAGAGGGATCCAAGAGTCACTTCTCAACTTTCTTAAGAGTTCAAATGAGAATCAATTCAATGAGAATAAAAATTATAAGGTCTGATTAACTAAGAAATTCTCAAGACATCTATGACACGCGCTGACTTGAAAATTAAGGCTTCAAAGCCTGATGGCATGTACAATAAAAGGCAAGTCTGCAGCTTTGATCATGCACCCCCCTCCCTATTAATTCACTTCTCAACTTTCTATGAAGAGTTCAAATGAGAATCAATTCACTGAGAATAAACTAAGATCCTATTCAGAGGGATCCAAGAGTCACTTCTCAACTTTCTTAAGAGTTCAAATGAGAATCAATTCAATGAGAATAAAAATTATAAGGTCTGATTAACTAAGAAATTCTCAAGACATCTATGACACGCGCTGACTTGAAAATTAAGGCTTCAAAGCCTGATGGCATGTACAATAAAAGGCAAGTCTGCAGCTTTGATCATGCACCCCCCTCCCTATTAATTCACTTCTCAACTTTCTATGAAGAGTTCAAATGAGAATCAATTCACTGAGAATAAACTAAGATCCTATTCAGAGGGATCCAAGAGTCACTTCTCAACTTTCTTAAGAGTTCAAATGAGAATCAATTCAATGAGAATAAAAATTATAAGGTCTGATTAACTAAGAAATTCTCAAGACATCTATGACACGCGCTGACTTGAAAATTAAGGCTTCAAAGCCTGATGGCATGTACAATAAAAGGCAAGTCTGCAGCTTTGATCATGCACCCCCCTCCCTATTAATTCACTTCTCAACTTTCTATGAAGAGTTCAAATGAGAATCAATTCACTGAGAATAAACTAAGATCCTATTCAGAGGGATCCAAGAGTCACTTCTCAACTTTCTTAAGAGTTCAAATGAGAATCAATTCAATGAGAATAAAAATTATAAGGTCTGATTAACTAAGAAATTCTCAAGACATCTATGACACGCGCTGACTTGAAAATTAAGGCTTCAAAGCCTGATGGCATGTACAATAAAAGGCAAGTCTGCAGCTTTGATCATGCACCCCCCTCCCTATTAATTCACTTCTCAACTTTCTATGAAGAGTTCAAATGAGAATCAATTCACTGAGAATAAACTAAGATCCTATTCAGAGGGATCCAAGAGTCACTTCTCAACTTTCTTAAGAGTTCAAATGAGAATCAATTCAATGAGAATAAAAATTATAAGGTCTGATTAACTAAGAAATTCTCAAGACATCTATGACACGCGCTGACTTGAAAATTAAGGCTTCAAAGCCTGATGGCATGTACAATAAAAGGCAAGTCTGCAGCTTTGATCATGCACCCCCCTCCCTATTAATTCACTTCTCAACTTTCTATGAAGAGTTCAAATGAGAATCAATTCACTGAGAATAAACTAAGATCCTATTCAGAGGGATCCAAGAGTCACTTCTCAACTTTCTTAAGAGTTCAAATGAGAATCAATTCAATGAGAATAAAAATTATAAGGTCTGATTAACTAAGAAATTCTCAAGACATCTATGACACGCGCTGACTTGAAAATTAAGGCTTCAAAGCCTGATGGCATGTACAATAAAAGGCAAGTCTGCAGCTTTGATCATGCACCCCCCTCCCTATTAATTCACTTCTCAACTTTCTATGAAGAGTTCAAATGAGAATCAATTCACTGAGAATAAACTAAGATCCTATTCAGAGGGATCCAAGAGTCACTTCTCAACTTTCTTAAGAGTTCAAATGAGAATCAATTCAATGAGAATAAAAATTATAAGGTCTGATTAACTAAGAAATTCTCAAGACATCTATGACACGCGCTGACTTGAAAATTAAGGCTTCAAAGCCTGATGGCATGTACAATAAAAGGCAAGTCTGCAGCTTTGATCATGCACCCCCCTCCCTATTAATTCACTTCTCAACTTTCTATGAAGAGTTCAAATGAGAATCAATTCACTGAGAATAAACTAAGATCCTATTCAGAGGGATCCAAGAGTCACTTCTCAACTTTCTTAAGAGTTCAAATGAGAATCAATTCAATGAGAATAAAAATTATAAGGTCTGATTAACTAAGAAATTCTCAAGACATCTATGACACGCGCTGACTTGAAAATTAAGGCTTCAAAGCCTGATGGCATGTACAATAAAAGGCAAGTCTGCAGCTTTGATCATGCACCCCCCTCCCTATTAATTCACTTCTCAACTTTCTATGAAGAGTTCAAATGAGAATCAATTCACTGAGAATAAACTAAGATCCTATTCAGAGGGATCCAAGAGTCACTTCTCAACTTTCTTAAGAGTTCAAATGAGAATCAATTCAATGAGAATAAAAATTATAAGGTCTGATTAACTAAGAAATTCTCAAGACATCTATGACACGCGCTGACTTGAAAATTAAGGCTTCAAAGCCTGATGGCATGTACAATAAAAGGCAAGTCTGCAGCTTTGATCATGCACCCCCCTCCCTATTAATTCACTTCTCAACTTTCTATGAAGAGTTCAAATGAGAATCAATTCACTGAGAATAAACTAAGATCCTATTCAGAGGGATCCAAGAGTCACTTCTCAACTTTCTTAAGAGTTCAAATGAGAATCAATTCAATGAGAATAAAAATTATAAGGTCTGATTAACTAAGAAATTCTCAAGACATCTATGACACGCGCTGACTTGAAAATTAAGGCTTCAAAGCCTGATGGCATGTACAATAAAAGGCAAGTCTGCAGCTTTGATCATGCACCCCCCTCCCTATTAATTCACTTCTCAACTTTCTATGAAGAGTTCAAATGAGAATCAATTCACTGAGAATAAACTAAGATCCTATTCAGAGGGATCCAAGAGTCACTTCTCAACTTTCTTAAGAGTTCAAATGAGAATCAATTCAATGAGAATAAAAATTATAAGGTCTGATTAACTAAGAAATTCTCAAGACATCTATGACACGCGCTGACTTGAAAATTAAGGCTTCAAAGCCTGATGGCATGTACAATAAAAGGCAAGTCTGCAGCTTTGATCATGCACCCCCCTCCCTATTAATTCACTTCTCAACTTTCTATGAAGAGTTCAAATGAGAATCAATTCACTGAGAATAAACTAAGATCCTATTCAGAGGGATCCAAGAGTCACTTCTCAACTTTCTTAAGAGTTCAAATGAGAATCAATTCAATGAGAATAAAAATTATAAGGTCTGATTAACTAAGAAATTCTCAAGACATCTATGACACGCGCTGACTTGAAAATTAAGGCTTCAAAGCCTGATGGCATGTACAATAAAAGGCAAGTCTGCAGCTTTGATCATGCACCCCCCTCCCTATTAATTCACTTCTCAACTTTCTATGAAGAGTTCAAATGAGAATCAATTCACTGAGAATAAACTAAGATCCTATTCAGAGGGATCCAAGAGTCACTTCTCAACTTTCTTAAGAGTTCAAATGAGAATCAATTCAATGAGAATAAAAATTATAAGGTCTGATTAACTAAGAAATTCTCAAGACATCTATGACACGCGCTGACTTGAAAATTAAGGCTTCAAAGCCTGATGGCATGTACAATAAAAGGCAAGTCTGCAGCTTTGATCATGCACCCCCCTCCCTATTAATTCACTTCTCAACTTTCTATGAAGAGTTCAAATGAGAATCAATTCACTGAGAATAAACTAAGATCCTATTCAGAGGGATCCAAGAGTCACTTCTCAACTTTCTTAAGAGTTCAAATGAGAATCAATTCAATGAGAATAAAAATTATAAGGTCTGATTAACTAAGAAATTCTCAAGACATCTATGACACGCGCTGACTTGAAAATTAAGGCTTCAAAGCCTGATGGCATGTACAATAAAAGGCAAGTCTGCAGCTTTGATCATGCACCCCCCTCCCTATTAATTCACTTCTCAACTTTCTATGAAGAGTTCAAATGAGAATCAATTCACTGAGAATAAACTAAGATCCTATTCAGAGGGATCCAAGAGTCACTTCTCAACTTTCTTAAGAGTTCAAATGAGAATCAATTCAATGAGAATAAAAATTATAAGGTCTGATTAACTAAGAAATTCTCAAGACATCTATGACACGCGCTGACTTGAAAATTAAGGCTTCAAAGCCTGATGGCATGTACAATAAAAGGCAAGTCTGCAGCTTTGATCATGCACCCCCCTCCCTATTAATTCACTTCTCAACTTTCTATGAAGAGTTCAAATGAGAATCAATTCACTGAGAATAAACTAAGATCCTATTCAGAGGGATCCAAGAGTCACTTCTCAACTTTCTTAAGAGTTCAAATGAGAATCAATTCAATGAGAATAAAAATTATAAGGTCTGATTAACTAAGAAATTCTCAAGACATCTATGACACGCGCTGACTTGAAAATTAAGGCTTCAAAGCCTGATGGCATGTACAATAAAAGGCAAGTCTGCAGCTTTGATCATGCACCCCCCTCCCTATTAATTCACTTCTCAACTTTCTATGAAGAGTTCAAATGAGAATCAATTCACTGAGAATAAACTAAGATCCTATTCAGAGGGATCCAAGAGTCACTTCTCAACTTTCTTAAGAGTTCAAATGAGAATCAATTCAATGAGAATAAAAATTATAAGGTCTGATTAACTAAGAAATTCTCAAGACATCTATGACACGCGCTGACTTGAAAATTAAGGCTTCAAAGCCTGATGGCATGTACAATAAAAGGCAAGTCTGCAGCTTTGATCATGCACCCCCCTCCCTATTAATTCACTTCTCAACTTTCTATGAAGAGTTCAAATGAGAATCAATTCACTGAGAATAAACTAAGATCCTATTCAGAGGGATCCAAGAGTCACTTCTCAACTTTCTTAAGAGTTCAAATGAGAATCAATTCAATGAGAATAAAAATTATAAGGTCTGATTAACTAAGAAATTCTCAAGACATCTATGACACGCGCTGACTTGAAAATTAAGGCTTCAAAGCCTGATGGCATGTACAATAAAAGGCAAGTCTGCAGCTTTGATCATGCACCCCCCTCCCTATTAATTCACTTCTCAACTTTCTATGAAGAGTTCAAATGAGAATCAATTCACTGAGAATAAACTAAGATCCTATTCAGAGGGATCCAAGAGTCACTTCTCAACTTTCTTAAGAGTTCAAATGAGAATCAATTCAATGAGAATAAAAATTATAAGGTCTGATTAACTAAGAAATTCTCAAGACATCTATGACACGCGCTGACTTGAAAATTAAGGCTTCAAAGCCTGATGGCATGTACAATAAAAGGCAAGTCTGCAGCTTTGATCATGCACCCCCCTCCCTATTAATTCACTTCTCAACTTTCTATGAAGAGTTCAAATGAGAATCAATTCACTGAGAATAAACTAAGATCCTATTCAGAGGGATCCAAGAGTCACTTCTCAACTTTCTTAAGAGTTCAAATGAGAATCAATTCAATGAGAATAAAAATTATAAGGTCTGATTAACTAAGAAATTCTCAAGACATCTATGACACGCGCTGACTTGAAAATTAAGGCTTCAAAGCCTGATGGCATGTACAATAAAAGGCAAGTCTGCAGCTTTGATCATGCACCCCCCTCCCTATTAATTCACTTCTCAACTTTCTATGAAGAGTTCAAATGAGAATCAATTCACTGAGAATAAACTAAGATCCTATTCAGAGGGATCCAAGAGTCACTTCTCAACTTTCTTAAGAGTTCAAATGAGAATCAATTCAATGAGAATAAAAATTATAAGGTCTGATTAACTAAGAAATTCTCAAGACATCTATGACACGCGCTGACTTGAAAATTAAGGCTTCAAAGCCTGATGGCATGTACAATAAAAGGCAAGTCTGCAGCTTTGATCATGCACCCCCCTCCCTATTAATTCACTTCTCAACTTTCTATGAAGAGTTCAAATGAGAATCAATTCACTGAGAATAAACTAAGATCCTATTCAGAGGGATCCAAGAGTCACTTCTCAACTTTCTTAAGAGTTCAAATGAGAATCAATTCAATGAGAATAAAAATTATAAGGTCTGATTAACTAAGAAATTCTCAAGACATCTATGACACGCGCTGACTTGAAAATTAAGGCTTCAAAGCCTGATGGCATGTACAATAAAAGGCAAGTCTGCAGCTTTGATCATGCACCCCCCTCCCTATTAATTCACTTCTCAACTTTCTATGAAGAGTTCAAATGAGAATCAATTCACTGAGAATAAACTAAGATCCTATTCAGAGGGATCCAAGAGTCACTTCTCAACTTTCTTAAGAGTTCAAATGAGAATCAATTCAATGAGAATAAAAATTATAAGGTCTGATTAACTAAGAAATTCTCAAGACATCTATGACACGCACTGACTTGAAAATTAAGGCTTCAAAGCCTGATGGCATGTACAATAAAAGGCAAGTCTGCAGCTTTGATCATGCACCCCCCTCCCTATTAATTCACTTCTCAACTTTCTATGAAGAGTTCAAATGAGAATCAATTCACTGAGAATAAACTAAGATCCTATTCAGAGGGATCCAAGAGTCACTTCTCAACTTTCTTAAGAGTTCAAATGAGAATCAATTCAATGAGAATAAAAATTATAAGGTCTGATTAACTAAGAAATTCTCAAGACATCTATGACACGCGCTGACTTGAAAATTAAGGCTTCAAAGCCTGATGGCATGTACAATAAAAGGCAAGTCTGCAGCTTTGATCATGCACCCCCCTCCCTATTAATTCACTTCTCAACTTTCTATGAAGAGTTCAAATGAGAATCAATTCACTGAGAATAAACTAAGATCCTATTCAGAGGGATCCAAGAGTCACTTCTCAACTTTCTTAAGAGTTCAAATGAGAATCAATTCA
>NW_027670592.1:0-2500 GCF_964199315.1 Orbicella franksi
GAATAGAGGACTTCGGTCCTCATGCGTCCCAAGGTGCCAAGGAGGACAAGAACCTCCAAGGCACTACCGATAGCAAATTCTAATGTTTCTGGAGATAAATCCTTTGCAGACGACTTAAATAAAGAACGGGGTATTGTAAGTTGTAGAGTAGCCTTGTTGCTACGATCTTCTGAGATTAAGCCTTTGTTCTAAGATTTGTTAAAAACATGTCTTTTTTTTTCTTGAAGTCCAAGAAGGCTCCCCTCGTCTGCCACTGGCCGGAGGGTGCCAAGGAAGAAGTGGTGCCTGCAGGCTTGGGCTAGCTTGTGGCAGCCGAGTGATGTAAAGGAGGCCACGTCTGGTCTGGGACGTGACTGTGAATTTTTTTTTTAAAGTCCAAAAGGCTCCCCTCGCTTGGGAGCTGGCAGTGGAAATTTTTTCTAAGTCCGAAAGGCTCCTCTCGTTTGAAATGGTTTGACTCGGGGAGCCTTTTGGAGTGCTTGAAATTTTTGGGCCAGGTCCCTTTCGGACGGTTTACTTTGTGGACTTGTCGTAATTTGATTGGAAAGATGTTTGGGCAATTGGGCTTTGGTTTTTTGGTTTTTGTTTTATTGGCTTTTGAGTGGGGGAGCCTTTTGGACTTAGGGTTAGCGTTAGGGTAAGCCTAGGGTTAGAGTTTAGGGTTAGGGTTAGCGTTAGGGTAACCCTAGGGTTAGAGTTTAGGGTTAGGGTAAGAGTTAGGGTGAAGGTTAGGGTTAAACTTGGCTAAACTTGGCGCCTGCACGTAACTTAAGCTGGCCAATAGTTTCCCGCAAAAAGTTTTGAAAATGGTGAAAATCTTAAGGGTGCTTATACTATAGGGGACCGACACCCTGTTTTAATTTAGTAGAACACACGCCCTCTTAATGATGATGTGACAGCGCCAAACCTGGCACCTGCACGTAACTCGAGCTGGCCAATCGTTTCCCGCAAAAAGTTTTGAAAATGGTGAAAATCTTAAGGGTGCCTATAGAACAGGGGGACCGACGCCCAGTTTTAAGATAGTGTAGCACACCCCCCTTAACGATGATGTGACAGCGCCAAATCTTGCGCCTGCACGTAACTCGAGCTGGCCAATCGTTTCCCGCAAAAAGTTTTGAAAATGGTGAAAATCTTAAGGGTGCTTATAGAATAGGGGGACCGACGCCCAGTTTTAAGATAGTGTAGCACACCCCCCTTAACGATGATGTGACAGCGCCAAACTTGGTGCCTGCACGTAACTCGAGCTGGCCAATTGTTTCCCGCAAAAAGTTTTGAAAATGGTGAAAATCTTAAGGGTGCTTATAGAATAGGGGACCGACGCCCAGTTTTAAGATAGTGTAGCTCACCCCCCTTAACGATGATGTGACAGCGCGAAACTTGGCGCCTGCACGTAACTCGAGCTGGCCAATCGTTTCCCGCAAAAAGTTTTGAAAATGGTGAAAACCTTAAGGGTGCTTATAGAATAGGGGGACCGACGCCCAGTTTTAAGATAGTGTAGAACACCCCCTTAACGATGATGTGACAGCGCCAAACTTGGTGCCTGCACGTAACTCGAGCTGGCCAATTGTTTCCCGCAAAAAGTTTTGAAAATGGTGAAAATCTTAAGGGTGCTTATAGAATAGGGGGACCGACGCCCAGTTTTAAGATAGTGTAGCTCACCCCCCTTAACGATGATGTGACAGCGCGAAACTTGGCGCCTGCACGCAATTCGAGCTGGCCAATCGTTTCCCGCAAAAAGTTTTGAAAATGGTGAAAACCTTAAGGGTGCTTATAGAATAGGGGGACCGACGCCCAGTTTTAAGATAGTGTAGAACACCCCCTTAACGATGATGTGACAGCGCCAAACTTAGCGCCTGCACGTGACTCGAGCTGGCCAATAGTTTCCTGCAAAAAGTTTTGAAAAAGTGTAAAATCCCAATTTTGCGCTCTTTAGGGTGTGGTCTTTGAGCTTCGGGTTTTCGTCAGAAAATTTCGGCAATCATCGGTCATCTTCGTGGAAATCTCTTCGTTTTCGTAACTCTGACATGGTGACGCATGTTTGGAATGCCATGGGGAGCGCTTTGGAGCAGTTTTGAAAAATCGAAATTTTCGAAATTTTTCTAAGTGTCTAAACTTGGTTGGGGGAATAGACGGTTTCGGGTTATAATGTAGGGCAGGCATCGGGAAAGACCGAAAGAGCAATTGAGCTGTATCGGTCCGTAACAGTAAGCCCTGCTCGGTAATGTGTTCTCGGGTACGAAAGGAGGGTATTTGGAGGAAAAAGGAGCAAAGTCGACTAAACTTGCTCGGTCGGTAGCATGAAATGACTGAACTTGTAGCCAAGTTGTCTCGGTGTGGACAACGAGAGAACGGATGGATGTTGTACCTGATGGCCTTTGGCCAAGAATAGCGGCTTAGATTCGGAAGAATCATTCTTCCCCAATGTATCTTGTCGGCATTCCGTGGACTTGGCTGTCTCACTGGTATGCCGGAAGCTTACTAGGGTGAAGCAGTGGAAAGA
>NW_027670592.1:27500-28518 GCF_964199315.1 Orbicella franksi
CCATGGGGAGCGCTTTGGAGCAGTTTTGAAAAATCGAAATTTTCGAAATTTTTCTAAGTGTCTAAACTTGGTTGGGGGAATAGACGGTTTCGGGTTATAATGTAGGGCAGGCATCGGGAAAGACCGAAAGAGCAATTGAGCTGTATCGGTCCGTAACAGTAAGCCCTGCTCGGTAATGTGTTCTCGGGTACGAAAGGAGGGTATTTGGAGGAAAAAGGAGCAAAGTCGACTAAACTTGCTCGGTCGGTAGCATGAAATGACTGAACTTGTAGCCAAGTTGTCTCGGTGTGGACAACGAGAGAACGGATGGATGTTGTACCTGATGGCCTTTGGCCAAGAATAGCGGCTTAGATTCGGAAGAATCATTCTTCCCCAATGTATCTTGTCGGCATTCCGTGGACTTGGCTGTCTCACTGGTATGCCGGAAGCTTACTAGGGTGAAGCAGTGGAAAGACGTGGCAAAGAGAGAACGGGTTTCCCTCGGACAGGGTCGAACGCCTCGTGCGTCTTCCATGGCCGGGAGGATTCCCAGTGCAGCTTGACGGTGGAATGCCAGCCTCCTTTCAAAGGAAGCAGACGCAAAAGGGTTCCGCCGGGTTCCCTGAGGGATAGCTACCTGGTTGATCCTGCCAGTAGTCATATGCTTGTCTCAAAGATTAAGCCATGCATGTCTAAGTATAAGCACTTGTACTGTGAAACTGCGAATGGCTCATTAAATCAGTTATCGTTTATTTGATTGTACCATTACTACTTGGATAACCGTAGTAATTCTAGAGCTAATACATGCGAAAAGTCCCGACTTCTGGAAGGGATGTATTTATTAGATTAAAAACCAATGCGGGTTCTGCCCGGTTCTTTGGTGATTCATAGTAACTGATCGAATCGCACGGCCTTGAGCTGGCGATGTTTCATTCAAATTTCTGCCCTATCAACTGTCGATGGTAAGGTAGTGGCTTACCATGGTTGCAACGGGTGACGGAGAATTAGGGTTCGATTCCGGAGAGGGAGCCTGAGAAAC
>NW_027670595.1:0-2500 GCF_964199315.1 Orbicella franksi
AGAACGGGGTATTGTAAGTTGTAGAGTAGCCTTGTTGCTACGATCTTCTGAGATTAAGCCTTTGTTCTAAGATTTGTTAAAAACATGTCTTTTTTTTTCTTGAAGTCCAAGAAGGCTCCCCTCGTCTGCCACTGGCCGGAGGGTGCCAAGGAAGAAGTGGTGCCTGCAGGCTTGGGCTAGCTTGTGGCAGCCGAGTGATGTAAAGGAGGCCACGTCTGGTCTGGGACGTGACTGTGAATTTTTTTTTTAAAGTCCAAAAGGCTCCCCTCGCTTGGGAGCTGGCAGTGGAAATTTTTTCTAAGTCCGAAAGGCTCCTCTCGTTTGAAATGGTTTGACTCGGGGAGCCTTTTGGAGTGCTTGAAATTTTTGGGCCAGGTCCCTTTCGGACGGTTTACTTTGTGGACTTGTCGTAATTTGATTGGAAAGATGTTTGGGCAATTGGGCTTTGGTTTTTTGGTTTTTGTTTTATTGGCTTTTGAGTGGGGGAGCCTTTTGGACTTAGGGTTAGCGTTAGGGTAAGCCTAGGGTTAGAGTTTAGGGTTAGGGTTAGCGTTAGGGTAACCCTAGGGTTAGAGTTTAGGGTTAGGGTAAGAGTTAGGGTGAAGGTTAGGGTTAAACTTGGCTAAACTTGGCGCCTGCACGTAACTTAAGCTGGCCAATAGTTTCCCGCAAAAAGTTTTGAAAATGGTGAAAATCTTAAGGGTGCTTATACTATAGGGGACCGACACCCTGTTTTAATTTAGTAGAACACACGCCCTCTTAATGATGATGTGACAGCGCCAAACCTGGCACCTGCACGTAACTCGAGCTGGCCAATCGTTTCCCGCAAAAAGTTTTGAAAATGGTGAAAATCTTAAGGGTGCCTATAGAACAGGGGGACCGACGCCCAGTTTTAAGATAGTGTAGCACACCCCCCTTAACGATGATGTGACAGCGCCAAATCTTGCGCCTGCACGTAACTCGAGCTGGCCAATCGTTTCCCGCAAAAAGTTTTGAAAATGGTGAAAATCTTAAGGGTGCTTATAGAATAGGGGGACCGACGCCCAGTTTTAAGATAGTGTAGCACACCCCCCTTAACGATGATGTGACAGCGCCAAACTTGGTGCCTGCACGTAACTCGAGCTGGCCAATTGTTTCCCGCAAAAAGTTTTGAAAATGGTGAAAATCTTAAGGGTGCTTATAGAATAGGGGACCGACGCCCAGTTTTAAGATAGTGTAGCTCACCCCCCTTAACGATGATGTGACAGCGCGAAACTTGGCGCCTGCACGTAACTCGAGCTGGCCAATCGTTTCCCGCAAAAAGTTTTGAAAATGGTGAAAACCTTAAGGGTGCTTATAGAATAGGGGGACCGACGCCCAGTTTTAAGATAGTGTAGAACACCCCCTTAACGATGATGTGACAGCGCCAAACTTGGTGCCTGCACGTAACTCGAGCTGGCCAATTGTTTCCCGCAAAAAGTTTTGAAAATGGTGAAAATCTTAAGGGTGCTTATAGAATAGGGGGACCGACGCCCAGTTTTAAGATAGTGTAGCTCACCCCCCTTAACGATGATGTGACAGCGCGAAACTTGGCGCCTGCACGCAATTCGAGCTGGCCAATCGTTTCCCGCAAAAAGTTTTGAAAATGGTGAAAACCTTAAGGGTGCTTATAGAATAGGGGGACCGACGCCCAGTTTTAAGATAGTGTAGAACACCCCCTTAACGATGATGTGACAGCGCCAAACTTAGCGCCTGCACGTGACTCGAGCTGGCCAATAGTTTCCTGCAAAAAGTTTTGAAAAAGTGTAAAATCCCAATTTTGCGCTCTTTAGGGTGTGGTCTTTGAGCTTCGGGTTTTCGTCAGAAAATTTCGGCAATCATCGGTCATCTTCGTGGAAATCTCTTCGTTTTCGTAACTCTGACATGGTGACGCATGTTTGGAATGCCATGGGGAGCGCTTTGGAGCAGTTTTGAAAAATCGAAATTTTCGAAATTTTTCTAAGTGTCTAAACTTGGTTGGGGGAATAGACGGTTTCGGGTTATAATGTAGGGCAGGCATCGGGAAAGACCGAAAGAGCAATTGAGCTGTATCGGTCCGTAACAGTAAGCCCTGCTCGGTAATGTGTTCTCGGGTACGAAAGGAGGGTATTTGGAGGAAAAAGGAGCAAAGTCGACTAAACTTGCTCGGTCGGTAGCATGAAATGACTGAACTTGTAGCCAAGTTGTCTCGGTGTGGACAACGAGAGAACGGATGGATGTTGTACCTGATGGCCTTTGGCCAAGAATAGCGGCTTAGATTCGGAAGAATCATTCTTCCCCAATGTATCTTGTCGGCATTCCGTGGACTTGGCTGTCTCACTGGTATGCCGGAAGCTTACTAGGGTGAAGCAGTGGAAAGACGTGGCAAAGAGAGAACGGGTTTCCCTCGGACAGGGTCGAACGCCTCGTGCGTCTTCCATGGCCGGGAGGATTCCCAGTGCAGCTTGACGGTGGAATGCCAGCCTCCTTTCAAAGGAAGCAG
>NW_027670596.1:0-20850 GCF_964199315.1 Orbicella franksi
GGTTTTACCCGACAAAAACGAAACTAATCATCAAAAGAAAACTGAGAGAGCAAAGGCTTTTTATGTAATGTAGTAGGCCGAGTAGCTACTCAACTCTACGCACCTCAGAGAAAAATCCAGCCACCGACACTGCGTCCCGATGGTGGCGAATTGACGTCCGGCCAGCAGATGATATATGCCTCGATCTAGACACCGGCACAGGAGAGAGAACCGACATGAATGACATCAGACCATCATGATAAAAGGGGTCAATTAACTTCGTTCGCCATTGACCGAGAAAATTGAACTTGAGGTGATACATGTCTCAGTTAAAAGCGACGTTTCGCGTTAGTTGAAAACACAATAAGATAGATAGATAGAAACTTTATTAAGAATGCCATCAGCCGACTAGCTGGGGGAAAACTCCCCTACTAATACGGGGACATAACAAAAACTGAAAAAAACAACCTAAAATGTGCTGTGAGTAGAATTCATTCTTAGTAAATCATCTTTGCGCGCTCATTGCTCGAACAGAGACAGCCGGCAATACCTCTGAAACTCTAAGCAGTTCACACGGGCCTCTGTCGGTATGAAATCAATCAGAGCTTGGAGAAAATAGCTCCACTTTAACTAAGTTAATTGAAGGCGGTTTTACCCGACAAAAACGAAACTAATCATCAAAAGAAAACTGAGAGAGCAAAGGCTTTTTATGTAATGTAGTAGGCCGAGTAGCTACTCAACTCTACGCACCTCAGAGAAAAATCCAGCCACCGACACTGCGTCCCGATGGTGGCGAATTGACGTCCGGCCAGCAGATGATATATGCCTCGATCTAGACACCGGCACAGGAGAGAGAACCGACATGAATGACATCAGACCATCATGATAAAAGGGGTCAATTAACTTCGTTCGCCATTGACCGAGAAAATTGAACTTGAGGTGATACATGTCTCAGTTAAAAGCGACGTTTCGCGTTAGTTGAAAACACAATAAGATAGATAGATAGAAACTTTATTAAGAATGCCATCAGCCGACTAGCTGGGGGAAAACTCCCCTACTAATACGGGGACATAACAAAAACTGAAAAAAACAACCTAAAATGTGCTGTGAGTAGAATTCATTCTTAGTAAATCATCTTTGCGCGCTCATTGCTCGAACAGAGACAGCCGGCAATACCTCTGAAACTCTAAGCAGTTCACACGGGCCTCTGTCGGTATGAAATCAATCAGAGCTTGGAGAAAATAGCTCCACTTTAACTAAGTTAATTGAAGGCGGTTTTACCCGACAAAAACGAAACTAATCATCAAAAGAAAACTGAGAGAGCAAAGGCTTTTTATGTAATGTAGTAGGCCGAGTAGCTACTCAACTCTACGCACCTCAGAGAAAAATCCAGCCACCGACACTGCGTCCCGATGGTGGCGAATTGACGTCCGGCCAGCAGATGATATATGCCTCGATCTAGACACCGGCACAGGAGAGAGAACCGACATGAATGACATCAGACCATCATGATAAAAGGGGTCAATTAACTTCGTTCGCCATTGACCGAGAAAATTGAACTTGAGGTGATACATGTCTCAGTTAAAAGCGACGTTTCGCGTTAGTTGAAAACACAATAAGATAGATAGATAGAAACTTTATTAAGAATGCCATCAGCCGACTAGCTGGGGGAAAACTCCCCTACTAATACGGGGACATAACAAAAACTGAAAAAAACAACCTAAAATGTGCTGTGAGTAGAATTCATTCTTAGTAAATCATCTTTGCGCGCTCATTGCTCGAACAGAGACAGCCGGCAATACCTCTGAAACTCTAAGCAGTTCACACGGGCCTCTGTCGGTATGAAATCAATCAGAGCTTGGAGAAAATAGCTCCACTTTAACTAAGTTAATTGAAGGCGGTTTTACCCGACAAAAACGAAACTAATCATCAAAAGAAAACTGAGAGAGCAAAGGCTTTTTATGTAATGTAGTAGGCCGAGTAGCTACTCAACTCTACGCACCTCAGAGAAAAATCCAGCCACCGACACTGCGTCCCGATGGTGGCGAATTGACGTCCGGCCAGCAGATGATATATGCCTCGATCTAGACACCGGCACAGGAGAGAGAACCGACATGAATGACATCAGACCATCATGATAAAAGGGGTCAATTAACTTCGTTCGCCATTGACCGAGAAAATTGAACTTGAGGTGATACATGTCTCAGTTAAAAGCGACGTTTCGCGTTAGTTGAAAACACAATAAGATAGATAGATAGAAACTTTATTAAGAATGCCATCAGCCGACTAGCTGGGGGAAAACTCCCCTACTAATACGGGGACATAACAAAAACTGAAAAAAACAACCTAAAATGTGCTGTGAGTAGAATTCATTCTTAGTAAATCATCTTTGCGCGCTCATTGCTCGAACAGAGACAGCCGGCAATACCTCTGAAACTCTAAGCAGTTCACACGGGCCTCTGTCGGTATGAAATCAATCAGAGCTTGGAGAAAATAGCTCCACTTTAACTAAGTTAATTGAAGGCGGTTTTACCCGACAAAAACGAAACTAATCATCAAAAGAAAACTGAGAGAGCAAAGGCTTTTTATGTAATGTAGTAGGCCGAGTAGCTACTCAACTCTACGCACCTCAGAGAAAAATCCAGCCACCGACACTGCGTCCCGATGGTGGCGAATTGACGTCCGGCCAGCAGATGATATATGCCTCGATCTAGACACCGGCACAGGAGAGAGAACCGACATGAATGACATCAGACCATCATGATAAAAGGGGTCAATTAACTTCGTTCGCCATTGACCGAGAAAATTGAACTTGAGGTGATACATGTCTCAGTTAAAAGCGACGTTTCGCGTTAGTTGAAAACACAATAAGATAGATAGATAGAAACTTTATTAAGAATGCCATCAGCCGACTAGCTGGGGGAAAACTCCCCTACTAATACGGGGACATAACAAAAACTGAAAAAAACAACCTAAAATGTGCTGTGAGTAGAATTCATTCTTAGTAAATCATCTTTGCGCGCTCATTGCTCGAACAGAGACAGCCGGCAATACCTCTGAAACTCTAAGCAGTTCACACGGGCCTCTGTCGGTATGAAATCAATCAGAGCTTGGAGAAAATAGCTCCACTTTAACTAAGTTAATTGAAGGCGGTTTTACCCGACAAAAACGAAACTAATCATCAAAAGAAAACTGAGAGAGCAAAGGCTTTTTATGTAATGTAGTAGGCCGAGTAGCTACTCAACTCTACGCACCTCAGAGAAAAATCCAGCCACCGACACTGCGTCCCGATGGTGGCGAATTGACGTCCGGCCAGCAGATGATATATGCCTCGATCTAGACACCGGCACAGGAGAGAGAACCGACATGAATGACATCAGACCATCATGATAAAAGGGGTCAATTAACTTCGTTCGCCATTGACCGAGAAAATTGAACTTGAGGTGATACATGTCTCAGTTAAAAGCGACGTTTCGCGTTAGTTGAAAACACAATAAGATAGATAGATAGAAACTTTATTAAGAATGCCATCAGCCGACTAGCTGGGGGAAAACTCCCCTACTAATACGGGGACATAACAAAAACTGAAAAAAACAACCTAAAATGTGCTGTGAGTAGAATTCATTCTTAGTAAATCATCTTTGCGCGCTCATTGCTCGAACAGAGACAGCCGGCAATACCTCTGAAACTCTAAGCAGTTCACACGGGCCTCTGTCGGTATGAAATCAATCAGAGCTTGGAGAAAATAGCTCCACTTTAACTAAGTTAATTGAAGGCGGTTTTACCCGACAAAAACGAAACTAATCATCAAAAGAAAACTGAGAGAGCAAAGGCTTTTTATGTAATGTAGTAGGCCGAGTAGCTACTCAACTCTACGCACCTCAGAGAAAAATCCAGCCACCGACACTGCGTCCCGATGGTGGCGAATTGACGTCCGGCCAGCAGATGATATATGCCTCGATCTAGACACCGGCACAGGAGAGAGAACCGACATGAATGACATCAGACCATCATGATAAAAGGGGTCAATTAACTTCGTTCGCCATTGACCGAGAAAATTGAACTTGAGGTGATACATGTCTCAGTTAAAAGCGACGTTTCGCGTTAGTTGAAAACACAATAAGATAGATAGATAGAAACTTTATTAAGAATGCCATCAGCCGACTAGCTGGGGGAAAACTCCCCTACTAATACGGGGACATAACAAAAACTGAAAAAAACAACCTAAAATGTGCTGTGAGTAGAATTCATTCTTAGTAAATCATCTTTGCGCGCTCATTGCTCGAACAGAGACAGCCGGCAATACCTCTGAAACTCTAAGCAGTTCACACGGGCCTCTGTCGGTATGAAATCAATCAGAGCTTGGAGAAAATAGCTCCACTTTAACTAAGTTAATTGAAGGCGGTTTTACCCGACAAAAACGAAACTAATCATCAAAAGAAAACTGAGAGAGCAAAGGCTTTTTATGTAATGTAGTAGGCCGAGTAGCTACTCAACTCTACGCACCTCAGAGAAAAATCCAGCCACCGACACTGCGTCCCGATGGTGGCGAATTGACGTCCGGCCAGCAGATGATATATGCCTCGATCTAGACACCGGCACAGGAGAGAGAACCGACATGAATGACATCAGACCATCATGATAAAAGGGGTCAATTAACTTCGTTCGCCATTGACCGAGAAAATTGAACTTGAGGTGATACATGTCTCAGTTAAAAGCGACGTTTCGCGTTAGTTGAAAACACAATAAGATAGATAGATAGAAACTTTATTAAGAATGCCATCAGCCGACTAGCTGGGGGAAAACTCCCCTACTAATACGGGGACATAACAAAAACTGAAAAAAACAACCTAAAATGTGCTGTGAGTAGAATTCATTCTTAGTAAATCATCTTTGCGCGCTCATTGCTCGAACAGAGACAGCCGGCAATACCTCTGAAACTCTAAGCAGTTCACACGGGCCTCTGTCGGTATGAAATCAATCAGAGCTTGGAGAAAATAGCTCCACTTTAACTAAGTTAATTGAAGGCGGTTTTACCCGACAAAAACGAAACTAATCATCAAAAGAAAACTGAGAGAGCAAAGGCTTTTTATGTAATGTAGTAGGCCGAGTAGCTACTCAACTCTACGCACCTCAGAGAAAAATCCAGCCACCGACACTGCGTCCCGATGGTGGCGAATTGACGTCCGGCCAGCAGATGATATATGCCTCGATCTAGACACCGGCACAGGAGAGAGAACCGACATGAATGACATCAGACCATCATGATAAAAGGGGTCAATTAACTTCGTTCGCCATTGACCGAGAAAATTGAACTTGAGGTGATACATGTCTCAGTTAAAAGCGACGTTTCGCGTTAGTTGAAAACACAATAAGATAGATAGATAGAAACTTTATTAAGAATGCCATCAGCCGACTAGCTGGGGGAAAACTCCCCTACTAATACGGGGACATAACAAAAACTGAAAAAAACAACCTAAAATGTGCTGTGAGTAGAATTCATTCTTAGTAAATCATCTTTGCGCGCTCATTGCTCGAACAGAGACAGCCGGCAATACCTCTGAAACTCTAAGCAGTTCACACGGGCCTCTGTCGGTATGAAATCAATCAGAGCTTGGAGAAAATAGCTCCACTTTAACTAAGTTAATTGAAGGCGGTTTTACCCGACAAAAACGAAACTAATCATCAAAAGAAAACTGAGAGAGCAAAGGCTTTTTATGTAATGTAGTAGGCCGAGTAGCTACTCAACTCTACGCACCTCAGAGAAAAATCCAGCCACCGACACTGCGTCCCGATGGTGGCGAATTGACGTCCGGCCAGCAGATGATATATGCCTCGATCTAGACACCGGCACAGGAGAGAGAACCGACATGAATGACATCAGACCATCATGATAAAAGGGGTCAATTAACTTCGTTCGCCATTGACCGAGAAAATTGAACTTGAGGTGATACATGTCTCAGTTAAAAGCGACGTTTCGCGTTAGTTGAAAACACAATAAGATAGATAGATAGAAACTTTATTAAGAATGCCATCAGCCGACTAGCTGGGGGAAAACTCCCCTACTAATACGGGGACATAACAAAAACTGAAAAAAACAACCTAAAATGTGCTGTGAGTAGAATTCATTCTTAGTAAATCATCTTTGCGCGCTCATTGCTCGAACAGAGACAGCCGGCAATACCTCTGAAACTCTAAGCAGTTCACACGGGCCTCTGTCGGTATGAAATCAATCAGAGCTTGGAGAAAATAGCTCCACTTTAACTAAGTTAATTGAAGGCGGTTTTACCCGACAAAAACGAAACTAATCATCAAAAGAAAACTGAGAGAGCAAAGGCTTTTTATGTAATGTAGTAGGCCGAGTAGCTACTCAACTCTACGCACCTCAGAGAAAAATCCAGCCACCGACACTGCGTCCCGATGGTGGCGAATTGACGTCCGGCCAGCAGATGATATATGCCTCGATCTAGACACCGGCACAGGAGAGAGAACCGACATGAATGACATCAGACCATCATGATAAAAGGGGTCAATTAACTTCGTTCGCCATTGACCGAGAAAATTGAACTTGAGGTGATACATGTCTCAGTTAAAAGCGACGTTTCGCGTTAGTTGAAAACACAATAAGATAGATAGATAGAAACTTTATTAAGAATGCCATCAGCCGACTAGCTGGGGGAAAACTCCCCTACTAATACGGGGACATAACAAAAACTGAAAAAAACAACCTAAAATGTGCTGTGAGTAGAATTCATTCTTAGTAAATCATCTTTGCGCGCTCATTGCTCGAACAGAGACAGCCGGCAATACCTCTGAAACTCTAAGCAGTTCACACGGGCCTCTGTCGGTATGAAATCAATCAGAGCTTGGAGAAAATAGCTCCACTTTAACTAAGTTAATTGAAGGCGGTTTTACCCGACAAAAACGAAACTAATCATCAAAAGAAAACTGAGAGAGCAAAGGCTTTTTATGTAATGTAGTAGGCCGAGTAGCTACTCAACTCTACGCACCTCAGAGAAAAATCCAGCCACCGACACTGCGTCCCGATGGTGGCGAATTGACGTCCGGCCAGCAGATGATATATGCCTCGATCTAGACACCGGCACAGGAGAGAGAACCGACATGAATGACATCAGACCATCATGATAAAAGGGGTCAATTAACTTCGTTCGCCATTGACCGAGAAAATTGAACTTGAGGTGATACATGTCTCAGTTAAAAGCGACGTTTCGCGTTAGTTGAAAACACAATAAGATAGATAGATAGAAACTTTATTAAGAATGCCATCAGCCGACTAGCTGGGGGAAAACTCCCCTACTAATACGGGGACATAACAAAAACTGAAAAAAACAACCTAAAATGTGCTGTGAGTAGAATTCATTCTTAGTAAATCATCTTTGCGCGCTCATTGCTCGAACAGAGACAGCCGGCAATACCTCTGAAACTCTAAGCAGTTCACACGGGCCTCTGTCGGTATGAAATCAATCAGAGCTTGGAGAAAATAGCTCCACTTTAACTAAGTTAATTGAAGGCGGTTTTACCCGACAAAAACGAAACTAATCATCAAAAGAAAACTGAGAGAGCAAAGGCTTTTTATGTAATGTAGTAGGCCGAGTAGCTACTCAACTCTACGCACCTCAGAGAAAAATCCAGCCACCGACACTGCGTCCCGATGGTGGCGAATTGACGTCCGGCCAGCAGATGATATATGCCTCGATCTAGACACCGGCACAGGAGAGAGAACCGACATGAATGACATCAGACCATCATGATAAAAGGGGTCAATTAACTTCGTTCGCCATTGACCGAGAAAATTGAACTTGAGGTGATACATGTCTCAGTTAAAAGCGACGTTTCGCGTTAGTTGAAAACACAATAAGATAGATAGATAGAAACTTTATTAAGAATGCCATCAGCCGACTAGCTGGGGGAAAACTCCCCTACTAATACGGGGACATAACAAAAACTGAAAAAAACAACCTAAAATGTGCTGTGAGTAGAATTCATTCTTAGTAAATCATCTTTGCGCGCTCATTGCTCGAACAGAGACAGCCGGCAATACCTCTGAAACTCTAAGCAGTTCACACGGGCCTCTGTCGGTATGAAATCAATCAGAGCTTGGAGAAAATAGCTCCACTTTAACTAAGTTAATTGAAGGCGGTTTTACCCGACAAAAACGAAACTAATCATCAAAAGAAAACTGAGAGAGCAAAGGCTTTTTATGTAATGTAGTAGGCCGAGTAGCTACTCAACTCTACGCACCTCAGAGAAAAATCCAGCCACCGACACTGCGTCCCGATGGTGGCGAATTGACGTCCGGCCAGCAGATGATATATGCCTCGATCTAGACACCGGCACAGGAGAGAGAACCGACATGAATGACATCAGACCATCATGATAAAAGGGGTCAATTAACTTCGTTCGCCATTGACCGAGAAAATTGAACTTGAGGTGATACATGTCTCAGTTAAAAGCGACGTTTCGCGTTAGTTGAAAACACAATAAGATAGATAGATAGAAACTTTATTAAGAATGCCATCAGCCGACTAGCTGGGGGAAAACTCCCCTACTAATACGGGGACATAACAAAAACTGAAAAAAACAACCTAAAATGTGCTGTGAGTAGAATTCATTCTTAGTAAATCATCTTTGCGCGCTCATTGCTCGAACAGAGACAGCCGGCAATACCTCTGAAACTCTAAGCAGTTCACACGGGCCTCTGTCGGTATGAAATCAATCAGAGCTTGGAGAAAATAGCTCCACTTTAACTAAGTTAATTGAAGGCGGTTTTACCCGACAAAAACGAAACTAATCATCAAAAGAAAACTGAGAGAGCAAAGGCTTTTTATGTAATGTAGTAGGCCGAGTAGCTACTCAACTCTACGCACCTCAGAGAAAAATCCAGCCACCGACACTGCGTCCCGATGGTGGCGAATTGACGTCCGGCCAGCAGATGATATATGCCTCGATCTAGACACCGGCACAGGAGAGAGAACCGACATGAATGACATCAGACCATCATGATAAAAGGGGTCAATTAACTTCGTTCGCCATTGACCGAGAAAATTGAACTTGAGGTGATACATGTCTCAGTTAAAAGCGACGTTTCGCGTTAGTTGAAAACACAATAAGATAGATAGATAGAAACTTTATTAAGAATGCCATCAGCCGACTAGCTGGGGGAAAACTCCCCTACTAATACGGGGACATAACAAAAACTGAAAAAAACAACCTAAAATGTGCTGTGAGTAGAATTCATTCTTAGTAAATCATCTTTGCGCGCTCATTGCTCGAACAGAGACAGCCGGCAATACCTCTGAAACTCTAAGCAGTTCACACGGGCCTCTGTCGGTATGAAATCAATCAGAGCTTGGAGAAAATAGCTCCACTTTAACTAAGTTAATTGAAGGCGGTTTTACCCGACAAAAACGAAACTAATCATCAAAAGAAAACTGAGAGAGCAAAGGCTTTTTATGTAATGTAGTAGGCCGAGTAGCTACTCAACTCTACGCACCTCAGAGAAAAATCCAGCCACCGACACTGCGTCCCGATGGTGGCGAATTGACGTCCGGCCAGCAGATGATATATGCCTCGATCTAGACACCGGCACAGGAGAGAGAACCGACATGAATGACATCAGACCATCATGATAAAAGGGGTCAATTAACTTCGTTCGCCATTGACCGAGAAAATTGAACTTGAGGTGATACATGTCTCAGTTAAAAGCGACGTTTCGCGTTAGTTGAAAACACAATAAGATAGATAGATAGAAACTTTATTAAGAATGCCATCAGCCGACTAGCTGGGGGAAAACTCCCCTACTAATACGGGGACATAACAAAAACTGAAAAAAACAACCTAAAATGTGCTGTGAGTAGAATTCATTCTTAGTAAATCATCTTTGCGCGCTCATTGCTCGAACAGAGACAGCCGGCAATACCTCTGAAACTCTAAGCAGTTCACACGGGCCTCTGTCGGTATGAAATCAATCAGAGCTTGGAGAAAATAGCTCCACTTTAACTAAGTTAATTGAAGGCGGTTTTACCCGACAAAAACGAAACTAATCATCAAAAGAAAACTGAGAGAGCAAAGGCTTTTTATGTAATGTAGTAGGCCGAGTAGCTACTCAACTCTACGCACCTCAGAGAAAAATCCAGCCACCGACACTGCGCTCCCGATGGTGGCGAATTGACGTCCGGCCAGCAGATGATATATGCCTCGATCTAGACACCGGCACAGGAGAGAGAACCGACATGAATGACATCAGACCATCATGATAAAAGGGGTCAATTAACTTCGTTCGCCATTGACCGAGAAAATTGAACTTGAGGTGATACATGTCTCAGTTAAAAGCGACGTTTCGCGTTAGTTGAAAACACAATAAGATAGATAGATAGAAACTTTATTAAGAATGCCATCAGCCGACTAGCTGGGGGAAAACTCCCCTACTAATACGGGGACATAACAAAAACTGAAAAAAACAACCTAAAATGTGCTGTGAGTAGAATTCATTCTTAGTAAATCATCTTTGCGCGCTCATTGCTCGAACAGAGACAGCCGGCAATACCTCTGAAACTCTAAGCAGTTCACACGGGCCTCTGTCGGTATGAAATCAATCAGAGCTTGGAGAAAATAGCTCCACTTTAACTAAGTTAATTGAAGGCGGTTTTACCCGACAAAAACGAAACTAATCATCAAAAGAAAACTGAGAGAGCAAAGGCTATGTAATGTAGTAGGCCGAGTAGCTACTCAACTCTACGCACCTCAGAGAAAAATCCAGCCACCGACACTGCGTCCCGATGGTGGCGAATTGACGTCCGGCCAGCAGATGATATATGCCTCGATCTAGACACCGGCACAGGAGAGAGAACCGACATGAATGACATCAGACCATCATGATAAAAGGGGTCAATTAACTTCGTTCGCCATTGACCGAGAAAATTGAACTTGAGGTGATACATGTCTCAGTTAAAAGCGACGTTTCGCGTTAGTTGAAAACACAATAAGATAGATAGATAGAAACTTTATTAAGAATGCCATCAGCCGACTAGCTGGGGGAAAACTCCCCTACTAATACGGGGACATAACAAAAACTGAAAAAAACAACCTAAAATGTGCTGTGAGTAGAATTCATTCTTAGTAAATCATCTTTGCGCGCTCATTGCTCGAACAGAGACAGCCGGCAATACCTCTGAAACTCTAAGCAGTTCACACGGGCCTCTGTCGGTATGAAATCAATCAGAGCTTGGAGAAAATAGCTCCACTTTAACTAAGTTAATTGAAGGCGGTTTTACCCGACAAAAACGAAACTAATCATCAAAAGAAAACTGAGAGAGCAAAGGCTTTTTATGTAATGTAGTAGGCCGAGTAGCTACTCAACTCTACGCACCTCAGAGAAAAATCCAGCCACCGACACTGCGTCCCGATGGTGGCGAATTGACGTCCGGCCAGCAGATGATATATGCCTCGATCTAGACACCGGCACAGGAGAGAGAACCGACATGAATGACATCAGACCATCATGATAAAAGGGGTCAATTAACTTCGTTCGCCATTGACCGAGAAAATTGAACTTGAGGTGATACATGTCTCAGTTAAAAGCGACGTTTCGCGTTAGTTGAAAACACAATAAGATAGATAGATAGAAACTTTATTAAGAATGCCATCAGCCGACTAGCTGGGGGAAAACTCCCCTACTAATACGGGGACATAACAAAAACTGAAAAAAACAACCTAAAATGTGCTGTGAGTAGAATTCATTCTTAGTAAATCATCTTTGCGCGCTCATTGCTCGAACAGAGACAGCCGGCAATACCTCTGAAACTCTAAGCAGTTCACACGGGCCTCTGTCGGTATGAAATCAATCAGAGCTTGGAGAAAATAGCTCCACTTTAACTAAGTTAATTGAAGGCGGTTTTACCCGACAAAAACGAAACTAATCATCAAAAGAAAACTGAGAGAGCAAAGGCTTTTTATGTAATGTAGTAGGCCGAGTAGCTACTCAACTCTACGCACCTCAGAGAAAAATCCAGCCACCGACACTGCGTCCCGATGGTGGCGAATTGACGTCCGGCCAGCAGATGATATATGCCTCGATCTAGACACCGGCACAGGAGAGAGAACCGACATGAATGACATCAGACCATCATGATAAAAGGGGTCAATTAACTTCGTTCGCCATTGACCGAGAAAATTGAACTTGAGGTGATACATGTCTCAGTTAAAAGCGACGTTTCGCGTTAGTTGAAAACACAATAAGATAGATAGATAGAAACTTTATTAAGAATGCCATCAGCCGACTAGCTGGGGGAAAACTCCCCTACTAATACGGGGACATAACAAAAACTGAAAAAAACAACCTAAAATGTGCTGTGAGTAGAATTCATTCTTAGTAAATCATCTTTGCGCGCTCATTGCTCGAACAGAGACAGCCGGCAATACCTCTGAAACTCTAAGCAGTTCACACGGGCCTCTGTCGGTATGAAATCAATCAGAGCTTGGAGAAAATAGCTCCACTTTAACTAAGTTAATTGAAGGCGGTTTTACCCGACAAAAACGAAACTAATCATCAAAAGAAAACTGAGAGAGCAAAGGCTTTTTATGTAATGTAGTAGGCCGAGTAGCTACTCAACTCTACGCACCTCAGAGAAAAATCCAGCCACCGACACTGCGTCCCGATGGTGGCGAATTGACGTCCGGCCAGCAGATGATATATGCCTCGATCTAGACACCGGCACAGGAGAGAGAACCGACATGAATGACATCAGACCATCATGATAAAAGGGGTCAATTAACTTCGTTCGCCATTGACCGAGAAAATTGAACTTGAGGTGAGACATGTCTCAGTTAAAAGCGACGTTTCGCGTTAGTTGTGAAAACACAATAAGATAGATAGATAGAAACTTTATTAAGAATGCCATCAGCCGACTAGCTGGGGGAAAACTCCCCTACTAATACGGGGACATAACAAAAACTGAAAAAAACAACCTAAAATGTGCTGTGAGTAGAATTCATTCTTAGTAAATCATCTTTGCGCGCTCATTGCTCGAACAGAGACAGCCGGCAATACCTCTGAAACTCTAAGCAGTTCACACGGGCCTCTGTCGGTATGAAATCAATCAGAGCTTGGAGAAAATAGCTCCACTTTAACTAAGTTAATTGAAGGCGGTTTTACCCGACAAAAACGAAACTAATCATCAAAAGAAAACTGAGAGAGCAAAGGCTTTTTATGTAATGTAGTAGGCCGAGTAGCTACTCAACTCTACGCACCTCAGAGAAAAATCCAGCCACCGACACTGCGTCCCGATGGTGGCGAATTGACGTCCGGCCAGCAGATGATATATGCCTCGATCTAGACACCGGCACAGGAGAGAGAACCGACATGAATGACATCAGACCATCATGATAAAAGGGGTCAATTAACTTCGTTCGCCATTGACCGAGAAAATTGAACTTGAGGTGATACATGTCTCAGTTAAAAGCGACGTTTCGCGTTAGTTGAAAACACAATAAGATAGATAGATAGAAACTTTATTAAGAATGCCATCAGCCGACTAGCTGGGGGAAAACTCCCCTACTAATACGGGGACATAACAAAAACTGAAAAAAACAACCTAAAATGTGCTGTGAGTAGAATTCATTCTTAGTAAATCATCTTTGCGCGCTCATTGCTCGAACAGAGACAGCCGGCAATACCTCTGAAACTCTAAGCAGTTCACACGGGCCTCTGTCGGTATGAAATCAATCAGAGCTTGGAGAAAATAGCTCCACTTTAACTAAGTTAATTGAAGGCGGTTTTACCCGACAAAAACGAAACTAATCATCAAAAGAAAACTGAGAGAGCAAAGGCTTTTTATGTAATGTAGTAGGCCGAGTAGCTACTCAACTCTACGCACCTCAGAGAAAAATCCAGCCACCGACACTGCGTCCCGATGGTGGCGAATTGACGTCCGGCCAGCAGATGATATATGCCTCGATCTAGACACCGGCACAGGAGAGAGAACCGACATGAATGACATCAGACCATCATGATAAAAGGGGTCAATTAACTTCGTTCGCCATTGACCGAGAAAATTGAACTTGAGGTGATACATGTCTCAGTTAAAAGCGACGTTTCGCGTTAGTTGAAAACACAATAAGATAGATAGATAGAAACTTTATTAAGAATGCCATCAGCCGACTAGCTGGGGGAAAACTCCCCTACTAATACGGGGACATAACAAAAACTGAAAAAAACAACCTAAAATGTGCTGTGAGTAGAATTCATTCTTAGTAAATCATCTTTGCGCGCTCATTGCTCGAACAGAGACAGCCGGCAATACCTCTGAAACTCTAAGCAGTTCACACGGGCCTCTGTCGGTATGAAATCAATCAGAGCTTGGAGAAAATAGCTCCACTTTAACTAAGTTAATTGAAGGCGGTTTTACCCGACAAAAACGAAACTAATCATCAAAAGAAAACTGAGAGAGCAAAGGCTTTTTATGTAATGTAGTAGGCCGAGTAGCTACTCAACTCTACGCACCTCAGAGAAAAATCCAGCCACCGACACTGCGTCCCGATGGTGGCGAATTGACGTCCGGCCAGCAGATGATATATGCCTCGATCTAGACACCGGCACAGGAGAGAGAACCGACATGAATGACATCAGACCATCATGATAAAAGGGGTCAATTAACTTCGTTCGCCATTGACCGAGAAAATTGAACTTGAGGTGATACATGTCTCAGTTAAAAGCGACGTTTCGCGTTAGTTGAAAACACAATAAGATAGATAGATAGAAACTTTATTAAGAATGCCATCAGCCGACTAGCTGGGGGAAAACTCCCCTACTAATACGGGGACATAACAAAAACTGAAAAAAACAACCTAAAATGTGCTGTGAGTAGAATTCATTCTTAGTAAATCATCTTTGCGCGCTCATTGCTCGAACAGAGACAGCCGGCAATACCTCTGAAACTCTAAGCAGTTCACACGGGCCTCTGTCGGTATGAAATCAATCAGAGCTTGGAGAAAATAGCTCCACTTTAACTAAGTTAATTGAAGGCGGTTTTACCCGACAAAAACGAAACTAATCATCAAAAGAAAACTGAGAGAGCAAAGGCTTTTTATGTAATGTAGTAGGCCGAGTAGCTACTCAACTCTACGCACCTCAGAGAAAAATCCAGCCACCGACACTGCGTCCCGATGGTGGCGAATTGACGTCCGGCCAGCAGATGATATATGCCTCGATCTAGACACCGGCACAGGAGAGAGAACCGACATGAATGACATCAGACCATCATGATAAAAGGGGTCAATTAACTTCGTTCGCCATTGACCGAGAAAATTGAACTTGAGGTGATACATGTCTCAGTTAAAAGCGACGTTTCGCGTTAGTTGAAAACACAATAAGATAGATAGATAGAAACTTTATTAAGAATGCCATCAGCCGACTAGCTGGGGGAAAACTCCCCTACTAATACGGGGACATAACAAAAACTGAAAAAAACAACCTAAAATGTGCTGTGAGTAGAATTCATTCTTAGTAAATCATCTTTGCGCGCTCATTGCTCGAACAGAGACAGCCGGCAATACCTCTGAAACTCTAAGCAGTTCACACGGGCCTCTGTCGGTATGAAATCAATCAGAGCTTGGAGAAAATAGCTCCACTTTAACTAAGTTAATTGAAGGCGGTTTTACCCGACAAAAACGAAACTAATCATCAAAAGAAAACTGAGAGAGCAAAGGCTTTTTATGTAATGTAGTAGGCCGAGTAGCTACTCAACTCTACGCACCTCAGAGAAAAATCCAGCCACCGACACTGCGTCCCGATGGTGGCGAATTGACGTCCGGCCAGCAGATGATATATGCCTCGATCTAGACACCGGCACAGGAGAGAGAACCGACATGAATGACATCAGACCATCATGATAAAAGGGGTCAATTAACTTCGTTCGCCATTGACCGAGAAAATTGAACTTGAGGTGATACATGTCTCAGTTAAAAGCGACGTTTCGCGTTAGTTGAAAACACAATAAGATAGATAGATAGAAACTTTATTAAGAATGCCATCAGCCGACTAGCTGGGGGAAAACTCCCCTACTAATACGGGGACATAACAAAAACTGAAAAAAACAACCTAAAATGTGCTGTGAGTAGAATTCATTCTTAGTAAATCATCTTTGCGCGCTCATTGCTCGAACAGAGACAGCCGGCAATACCTCTGAAACTCTAAGCAGTTCACACGGGCCTCTGTCGGTATGAAATCAATCAGAGCTTGGAGAAAATAGCTCCACTTTAACTAAGTTAATTGAAGGCGGTTTTACCCGACAAAAACGAAACTAATCATCAAAAGAAAACTGAGAGAGCAAAGGCTTTTTATGTAATGTAGTAGGCCGAGTAGCTACTCAACTCTACGCACCTCAGAGAAAAATCCAGCCACCGACACTGCGTCCCGATGGTGGCGAATTGACGTCCGGCCAGCAGATGATATATGCCTCGATCTAGACACCGGCACAGGAGAGAGAACCGACATGAATGACATCAGACCATCATGATAAAAGGGGTCAATTAACTTCGTTCGCCATTGACCGAGAAAATTGAACTTGAGGTGATACATGTCTCAGTTAAAAGCGACGTTTCGCGTTAGTTGAAAACACAATAAGATAGATAGATAGAAACTTTATTAAGAATGCCATCAGCCGACTAGCTGGGGGAAAACTCCCCTACTAATACGGGGACATAACAAAAACTGAAAAAAACAACCTAAAATGTGCTGTGAGTAGAATTCATTCTTAGTAAATCATCTTTGCGCGCTCATTGCTCGAACAGAGACAGCCGGCAATACCTCTGAAACTCTAAGCAGTTCACACGGGCCTCTGTCGGTATGAAATCAATCAGAGCTTGGAGAAAATAGCTCCACTTTAACTAAGTTAATTGAAGGCGGTTTTACCCGACAAAAACGAAACTAATCATCAAAAGAAAACTGAGAGAGCAAAGGCTTTTTATGTAATGTAGTAGGCCGAGTAGCTACTCAACTCTACGCACCTCAGAGAAAAATCCAGCCACCGACACTGCGTCCCGATGGTGGCGAATTGACGTCCGGCCAGCAGATGATATATGCCTCGATCTAGACACCGGCACAGGAGAGAGAACCGACATGAATGACATCAGACCATCATGATAAAAGGGGTCAATTAACTTCGTTCGCCATTGACCGAGAAAATTGAACTTGAGGTGATACATGTCTCAGTTAAAAGCGACGTTTCGCGTTAGTTGAAAACACAATAAGATAGATAGATAGAAACTTTATTAAGAATGCCATCAGCCGACTAGCTGGGGGAAAACTCCCCTACTAATACGGGGACATAACAAAAACTGAAAAAAACAACCTAAAATGTGCTGTGAGTAGAATTCATTCTTAGTAAATCATCTTTGCGCGCTCATTGCTCGAACAGAGACAGCCGGCAATACCTCTGAAACTCTAAGCAGTTCACACGGGCCTCTGTCGGTATGAAATCAATCAGAGCTTGGAGAAAATAGCTCCACTTTAACTAAGTTAATTGAAGGCGGTTTTACCCGACAAAAACGAAACTAATCATCAAAAGAAAACTGAGAGAGCAAAGGCTTTTTATGTAATGTAGTAGGCCGAGTAGCTACTCAACTCTACGCACCTCAGAGAAAAATCCAGCCACCGACACTGCGTCCCGATGGTGGCGAATTGACGTCCGGCCAGCAGATGATATATGCCTCGATCTAGACACCGGCACAGGAGAGAGAACCGACATGAATGACATCAGACCATCATGATAAAAGGGGTCAATTAACTTCGTTCGCCATTGACCGAGAAAATTGAACTTGAGGTGATACATGTCTCAGTTAAAAGCGACGTTTCGCGTTAGTTGAAAACACAATAAGATAGATAGATAGAAACTTTATTAAGAATGCCATCAGCCGACTAGCTGGGGGAAAACTCCCCTACTAATACGGGGACATAACAAAAACTGAAAAAAACAACCTAAAATGTGCTGTGAGTAGAATTCATTCTTAGTAAATCATCTTTGCGCGCTCATTGCTCGAACAGAGACAGCCGGCAATACCTCTGAAACTCTAAGCAGTTCACACGGGCCTCTGTCGGTATGAAATCAATCAGAGCTTGGAGAAAATAGCTCCACTTTAACTAAGTTAATTGAAGGCGGTTTTACCCGACAAAAACGAAACTAATCATCAAAAGAAAACTGAGAGAGCAAAGGCTTTTTATGTAATGTAGTAGGCCGAGTAGCTACTCAACTCTACGCACCTCAGAGAAAAATCCAGCCACCGACACTGCGTCCCGATGGTGGCGAATTGACGTCCGGCCAGCAGATGATATATGCCTCGATCTAGACACCGGCACAGGAGAGAGAACCGACATGAATGACATCAGACCATCATGATAAAAGGGGTCAATTAACTTCGTTCGCCATTGACCGAGAAAATTGAACTTGAGGTGATACATGTCTCAGTTAAAAGCGACGTTTCGCGTTAGTTGAAAACACAATAAGATAGATAGATAGAAACTTTATTAAGAATGCCATCAGCCGACTAGCTGGGGGAAAACTCCCCTACTAATACGGGGACATAACAAAAACTGAAAAAAACAACCTAAAATGTGCTGTGAGTAGAATTCATTCTTAGTAAATCATCTTTGCGCGCTCATTGCTCGAACAGAGACAGCCGGCAATACCTCTGAAACTCTAAGCAGTTCACACGGGCCTCTGTCGGTATGAAATCAATCAGAGCTTGGAGAAAATAGCTCCACTTTAACTAAGTTAATTGAAGGCGGTTTTACCCGACAAAAACGAAACTAATCATCAAAAGAAAACTGAGAGAGCAAAGGCTTTTTATGTAATGTAGTAGGCCGAGTAGCTACTCAACTCTACGCACCTCAGAGAAAAATCCAGCCACCGACACTGCGTCCCGATGGTGGCGAATTGACGTCCGGCCAGCAGATGATATATGCCTCGATCTAGACACCGGCACAGGAGAGAGAACCGACATGAATGACATCAGACCATCATGATAAAAGGGGTCAATTAACTTCGTTCGCCATTGACCGAGAAAATTGAACTTGAGGTGATACATGTCTCAGTTAAAAGCGACGTTTCGGTTAGTTGAAAACACAATAAGATAGATAGATAGAAACTTTATTAAGAATGCCATCAGCCGACTAGCTGGGGGAAAACTCCCCTACTAATACGGGGACATAACAAAAACTGAAAAAAACAACCTAAAATGTGCTGTGAGTAGAATTCATTCTTAGTAAATCATCTTTGCGCGCTCATTGCTCGAACAGAGACAGCCGGCAATACCTCTGAAACTCTAAGCAGTTCACACGGGCCTCTGTCGGTATGAAATCAATCAGAGCTTGGAGAAAATAGCTCCACTTTAACTAAGTTAATTGAAGGCGGTTTTACCCGACAAAAACGAAACTAATCATCAAAAGAAAACTGAGAGAGCAAAGGCTTTTTATGTAATGTAGTAGGCCGAGTAGCTACTCAACTCTACGCACCTCAGAGAAAAATCCAGCCACCGACACTGCGTCCCGATGGTGGCGAATTGACGTCCGGCCAGCAGATGATATATGCCTCGATCTAGACACCGGCACAGGAGAGAGAACCGACATGAATGACATCAGACCATCATGATAAAAGGGGTCAATTAACTTCGTTCGCCATTGACCGAGAAAATTGAACTTGAGGTGATACATGTCTCAGTTAAAAGCGACGTTTCGCGTTAGTTGAAAACACAATAAGATAGATAGATAGAAACTTTATTAAGAATGCCATCAGCCGACTAGCTGGGGGAAAACTCCCCTACTAATACGGGGACATAACAAAAACTGAAAAAAACAACCTAAAATGTGCTGTGAGTAGAATTCATTCTTAGTAAATCATCTTTGCGCGCTCATTGCTCGAACAGAGACAGCCGGCAATACCTCTGAAACTCTAAGCAGTTCACACGGGCCTCTGTCGGTATGAAATCAATCAGAGCTTGGAGAAAATAGCTCCACTTTAACTAAGTTAATTGAAGGCGGTTTTACCCGACAAAAACGAAACTAATCATCAAAAGAAAACTGAGAGAGCAAAGGCTTTTTATGTAATGTAGTAGGCCGAGTAGCTACTCAACTCTACGCACCTCAGAGAAAAATCCAGCCACCGACACTGCGTCCCGATGGTGGCGAATTGACGTCCGGCCAGCAGATGATATATGCCTCGATCTAGACACCGGCACAGGAGAGAGAACCGACATGAATGACATCAGACCATCATGATAAAAGGGGTCAATTAACTTCGTTCGCCATTGACCGAGAAAATTGAACTTGAGGTGATACATGTCTCAGTTAAAAGCGACGTTTCGCGTTAGTTGAAAACACAATAAGATAGATAGATAGAAACTTTATTAAGAATGCCATCAGCCGACTAGCTGGGGGAAAACTCCCCTACTAATACGGGGACATAACAAAAACTGAAAAAAACAACCTAAAATGTGCTGTGAGTAGAATTCATTCTTAGTAAATCATCTTTGCGCGCTCATTGCTCGAACAGAGACAGCCGGCAATACCTCTGAAACTCTAAGCAGTTCACACGGGCCTCTGTCGGTATGAAATCAATCAGAGCTTGGAGAAAATAGCTCCACTTTAACTAAGTTAATTGAAGGCGGTTTTACCCGACAAAAACGAAACTAATCATCAAAAGAAAACTGAGAGAGCAAAGGCTTTTTATGTAATGTAGTAGGCCGAGTAGCTACTCAACTCTACGCACCTCAGAGAAAAATCCAGCCACCGACACTGCGTCCCGATGGTGGCGAATTGACGTCCGGCCAGCAGATGATATATGCCTCGATCTAGACACC
>NW_027670597.1:15000-17196 GCF_964199315.1 Orbicella franksi
CACATCATCGTTAAGGGGGGTGAGCTACACTATCTTAAAACTGGGCGTCGGTCCCCCTATTCTATAAGCACCCTTAAGATTTTCACCATTTTCAAAACTTTTTGCGGGAAACAATTGGCCAGCTCGAGTTACGTGCAGGCACCAAGTTTGGCGCTGTCACATCATCGTTAAGGGGGTGTTCTACACTATCTTAAAACTGGGCGTCGGTCCCCCTATTCTATAAGCACCCTTAAGGTTTTCACCATTTTCAAAACTTTTTGCGGGAAACGATTGGCCAGCTCGAGTTACGTGCAGGCGCCAAGTTTCGCGCTGTCACATCATCGTTAAGGGGGGTGAGCTACACTATCTTAAAACTGGGCGTCGGTCCCCTATTCTATAAGCACCCTTAAGATTTTCACCATTTTCAAAACTTTTTGCGGGAAACAATTGGCCAGCTCGAGTTACGTGCAGGCACCAAGTTTGGCGCTGTCACATCATCGTTAAGGGGGGTGTGCTACACTATCTTAAAACTGGGCGTCGGTCCCCCTATTCTATAAGCACCCTTAAGATTTTCACCATTTTCAAAACTTTTTGCGGGAAACGATTGGCCAGCTCGAGTTACGTGCAGGCGCAAGATTTGGCGCTGTCACATCATCGTTAAGGGGGGTGTGCTACACTATCTTAAAACTGGGCGTCGGTCCCCCTGTTCTATAGGCACCCTTAAGATTTTCACCATTTTCAAAACTTTTTGCGGGAAACGATTGGCCAGCTCGAGTTACGTGCAGGTGCCAGGTTTGGCGCTGTCACATCATCATTAAGAGGGCGTGTGTTCTACTAAATTAAAACAGGGTGTCGGTCCCCTATAGTATAAGCACCCTTAAGATTTTCACCATTTTCAAAACTTTTTGCGGGAAACTATTGGCCAGCTTAAGTTACGTGCAGGCGCCAAGTTTAGCCAAGTTTAACCCTAACCTTCACCCTAACTCTTACCCTAACCCTAAACTCTAACCCTAGGGTTACCCTAACGCTAACCCTAACCCTAAACTCTAACCCTAGGCTTACCCTAACGCTAACCCTAAGTCCAAAAGGCTCCCCCACTCAAAAGCCAATAAAACAAAAACCAAAAAACCAAAGCCCAATTGCCCAAACATCTTTCCAATCAAATTACGACAAGTCCACAAAGTAAACCGTCCGAAAGGGACCTGGCCCAAAAATTTCAAGCACTCCAAAAGGCTCCCCGAGTCAAACCATTTCAAACGAGAGGAGCCTTTCGGACTTAGAAAAAATTTCCACTGCCAGCTCCCAAGCGAGGGGAGCCTTTTGGACTTTAAAAAAAAAATTCACAGTCACGTCCCAGACCAGACGTGGCCTCCTTTACATCACTCGGCTGCCACAAGCTAGCCCAAGCCTGCAGGCACCACTTCTTCCTTGGCACCCTCCGGCCAGTGGCAGACGAGGGGAGCCTTCTTGGACTTCAAGAAAAAAAAAGACATGTTTTTAACAAATCTTAGAACAAAGGCTTAATCTCAGAAGATCGTAGCAACAAGGCTACTCTACAACTTACAATACCCCGTTCTTTATTTAAGTCGTCTGCAAAGGATTTATCTCCAGAAACATTAGAATTTGCTATCGGTAGTGCCTTGGAGGTTCTTGTCCTCCTTGGCACCTTGGGACGCATGAGGACCGAAGTCCTCTATTCTGGTTCGCCTAAAGTTCTCTGGAGGTAATCATCGTTGCTTTCTAGCACGGATTCTGACTTAGAGGCGTTCAGTCATAATCCAACAGATGGTAGCTTCGCACCATTGGCTTTTCAGCCAAGTGCAAATGCCAATTGTCTGAATCTGCGGTTCCTCTCGTACTGAGCAGAATTACTATTGCAACAACACTTCATCAGTAGGGTAAAACTAACCTGTCTCACGACGGTCTAAACCCAGCTCACGTTCCCTATTGGTGGGTGAACAATCCATCACTTGGCGAATTCTGCTTCGCAATGATAGGAAGAGCCGACATCGAAGGATCAAAAAGCAACGTCGCTATGAACGCTTGGCTGCCACAAGCCAGTTATCCCTGTGGTAACTTTTCTGACACCTCTAGCTTAAAACTCCTAAAGACTAAAGGATCGATAGGCCACGCTTTCACGGTTTGTATTCATACTGAAAATCAAAATCAAGTGAGCTTTTACCCTTTTGTTCTACATGAGATTTCTGTTCTCATTGA